>NC_064622.1:241439946-242040224 GCF_023898315.1 Schistocerca nitens | reverse complement strand
TTCATCACTGTTTCTTCAGTATCTAGATCGAACAACAGGGACGAAAGGCTACAATCCTGTCCTACATCTTTCTTAATTGGAGAGTTTCGTTCTTGGCCTTCGACTATTATTGTTCCTTTTTCGTTCTTGCCCACATTGTATATTACCCGTCTTTCTCTACAGCTTACGTCTATTTTTCTCAGAATATCAAACACCTTGGGTCGATACAACATGAAACTAATAAATATTTCATGTCAGTGAAATGCAATGTACTAAAGTCATATGTAGAAGAATGTTAGGAATTGAATAGGGACAAAAAAGTGTATCTCAGTATATTGCTACAGTTTATCAGTGGTAATTTAACACATGAGAACCGTTAATAGTCTTAGCAAACAGATTTTTAAGAGGAAACAAATTGTTGCAGTGAGTTCTATGCGGGATTTAAAATAAAGTGAAACTCATATGGTCTAAATGGGACTTTTACCATAAACTCCAAGGACAGGATACGGCGTGTAACAGGTACAAAACAAGTACTGATATTTCTATTGGTCATTGAGGACGGTGTACCGAGGAAAATTGCGTTAGTATTTAGTTCATTTGTAGACTAATCATTATAGCTAGTAAGAGTAGATGTTTTTAGGTTGGTTAATATCTGCAAGTACATGTGGCAACAGCAAGCCATTAATGTTTACTTCCCATTAATATTTACTGGCACAAGGCGTTCAAGTGTGGACACGTAGACTCAAAACGGTTTGTCTATACTGTCGGGCGTACACCACTTAGTGGTGCAGTTACAATCATGCAGAGGTATATGAGCATTTACTCTTCCTGTGCACCACACGTGAATGAAACAGGAACAAGCTTTAACGACTGGTACCCTCTGCCATGCACTTCACAGTGGTTTGCAGAGAGCGGACGTGGGAGGCGTTCACGTGTCTCTTACAGATACCTTACGGACTTCAGGAAAGGTCGAATCATTGGCGTGAGGGATATGGGAGCGTCATACCGTTGGATCACGCTGACGGTTGACAGTTCAGTGCTCTTTCAGAAGGACTGTACCATGAGATGACCGTAGAGTATTTCGACTGGCTGCGACGAATAGACAGGCGACTGTAACTGAAATAAAAGTAGAGTAACAGATACGGTATCGACAGAAACTTTCGAGTACCGGTGGACTTTTAGAATAAAAGCAATTCAGAATCTGAGTGCTGCTTAGCGAACGAGGAAAAACGGAAATCATTATATAAGCGAAGAAAACAACAATGTGGGAGGGGAAGTCAAAAATAAAGGGACTTTTGCAATTGCTATGGCTTTGTAACCCTGCTAAGTATTCAGAGCTGAAGTGATGTCGCCTGCAACAATTCTATACTACGTGTCGCACTTATTCCTGCCTTAGTCGTTGTACTGTATCATACTGTGAATCGTAGCAATTCTATTATCTATCTGCACCGAGGAGGAAATGAGAGGAGTGATTCGTTATCTGTCTGTGGTAGGTGTTAAACCTGAGGAAATTATTCGTCGAATTCAAGCGCAGTATGGAGGCAGTAGCTTATTTCGAAGCAAGATCAACTAATAAACAGAGATTTTCAAACAGGGAAGAACTTCTCTAAGTCACAAGGAATGATCGGACAGGCCATCGACATCTCTAACTGAAGACAGTTAGGAAGGTGTTGAGGGTACGGTGATGGGAAACAGGCGAATCAGAGTGGACGAAATTGCCAGTATTTTACGTATCAGTCATTGTCCTGCGTGTTCCATCTTACACGATAGGCTAATTTTACGGAAAGTTTGTGCAAGGTGGGTACCAGAAGAAATGTCAGCGCAGCATAAGGGGCAAAGGATGGGATCTCTGATAAACATGCGGCCCGTTATTATCACGAGGGGATATATTCTTAAAGCAAATCGTTACTGTAGATGAAATATGGGTGCAGCATCATGAACCGGAACGTAAGACGACGAGCATGGTTTTGAAACATGCATCAGCACCAGCAGTTAAGAAATTTAAAAGTCAACCATCAGCTGGTAAGATTATGCTAATACTATTTTGGGAAATGGAAGGTGTGATGGTGGTTCATTTCATCCCAAGAGACGAAACTGTAAACATCAAGCACTTTTGTGATGTGTTGCGAACTGAACTGAAACCTGAAATCAGATCCAAACGTCGCCGAAAAAAAGGTATGACCCTGCAGCAAGGTAAAAATTTGCCAAACGAACGGCCTAAGAAAGGCATCCCACTTTCCGACTTTTATTCCCTGGAAACATCCCCGGTACAGATGCTTGCAGCAGGCTGAGTGGGCCTGTGCCGTCCTGGAGGGAGCGGAACGAGAAAAAATTGCAGCGCCTATTCAGGATTGAACATAAGACCTACAGGTTCTAGGTCTAGTTCTCTGTCCGATAGAGCACCAGGACACCAGAAGGCTGAATATATTCATAATTTCTGTTTGCCCGTATAGGCTTAAAATCGACTAGATCACAGTCGACATTTATTTAACCATTTAATTTCAATTTTTTTACCAGCAGCCAAATAACTAAGCTATTTTTTCTTGCCGAATAAATTTCCATCTCAGGCCAGTAGAGAATCTCTGTGAAATCATCTGTCCTCACTCCTTGGGATCAAATTCCCACCGAGCGGGGTGGTTCCGTGGTTACCACACTGGACTCGCGTTCGGAAGAACGACGCATCAAACCCGTGTCCGGTCATCCTCATTCAGGTTTCGCCTCATTTCCATAAATCGCTTCTGGCAAATGCCTGGATGCTTCCCTTGAAGAGGGCAGGGTCGACTTCCTTCCCCATTCTTCTCCAATCCGATGGTACCGATGACCTCGTGTGTGATCCCCTCCCCCGAAATATACCAACCAACCAAATTTCCCGCGGCACATCTCCACGTTGTAAGTACCTCGCTGGAATATTGCATCAATAGTCCAGATTTCGTACATTTTTCGCTGTCAGCGAACTCAAGTCGGCTACCTTTAGGTGTTGCGATTGCATATATCTCAGCTTTGTACATCAAATATTTTGATTAACATGTTTTTAATATGTTTTCCCACATCATTTACGATCGGATGGAAGCTATTTCTGTCATTTTCTTTCTTGCAGTCCACTATCAACTCTGTTGTTAAGACGTTTCAACTACCTAACTGACTTCCATTTAGAGTCTTCTTTAGTTATAGAGTTACACAGGTATGATATCGTTAATAACTGATCACTGGAGCGAAAATTACAAATTTATGTATGAGCGTACGAAGCTCAAATAAATATTCATTTAAGCCACTGAGACCAAGCTGTACGGATACTTAAGTTAGAGTGTAGTAATGCCGGTGTAGATTGCAATTGTCACCAGTACAGAGTAGTATATAGTGCGATATGTTATTAAAGAAAGAATGAAAGAAGAATAGAATACTTCAGACATCAATATATATTATCTCGATAAATGGCGCAAAATGGAAGCACGAAGAACGAAGCCATACCTAATTTAGAGGGTTCCCTGGCACCATAGATACCTCTGTAACAATGAATATCGCTGGTCATTTATGTAGTTGTAATAATGGATTTTTGCTGTAGATGGTATGATCGCTGTAGAATGCGGACACGAGTAACCGGTATAATACACAGAAAAAAAGTAAAAAATATCAGAGACACGATGAGAATGAACAGCCAAAACATTTGTAAGTACGTGCGCATCAAGAAAGATCGTATATGCCATCACATCAAAGCTATGCAAGACAGCGGTATTTAATGAAGAGATAAAGAGCTTCCTTCACGAAATGAACTCCAGGATGAAAAATTTCTCATCATTTTCTTAAATCAACGCCAAAGTTTCTATATCCAGTAACGATGCCATTGTTTCGAAGGTTACCTATAAACTTCCGTGAACGGCCTTCCTAAATGCACCTGCCTCGTATGTACTACACCGTTTTCTCGCGTATGTTTATGCGGCTATGACTTAACGTTCCATTGGTTTTTATGGGCACGCGAACCATCCTCCGAACTCATCCGCCTGTTCAAAGTCTTCTTTGCCCTCGGGAAACTGGAGGTCACCATGGAGACACTTCTCCTGTCCTAGTTACGAACTTGGAAACTTTCTCCCGTAGCTTAGGGCACAGCGATCTGGATGCCGAGATGGAGGGGCGGCGGGGGGGAGGGGTGTTAGAGAGAGAAAGGGGGGGGGGCATGAGCCAGACGCGGATCGAATCACTGCAGCGCATTAACCACTAATGGTCTGTTGCACTCGTCAGCCTGATTATGGGTTTTAGTTAGTTTTCCACTCTCGTTTACGAATGGCCGGGTATGGTAATCATTGTATGATAAGGCTATTATGTACCATTATTCTAGTGCTGCCAATATTACAGCTGCATTTTACAACAATTACATTTTAGTGAAACTACACTAAATTACCTCTCACCAGAAACTTACGTATGTCTGTAAAAAGAGTGTAATTTGTTTATTTGCCCAGAAAAATGTGTTTCGATATATGCTCATGCGAACCAAGTTACTTAAGCTGAAAACACTATCCATCAAGTGTTTTCGTTTCATCTTCATTTCTTGCATTCGCTTCCTTGATAACATAACGAACGGTTTACAGTCCACAAAAGTTCTCCTCACTACCATCATCTTTCCTTGATCTCGTGTTTGACCTGTCAATAGCTGCCTTCCTCTTTACAACAAATTTCATTAATCTTTCTCGAGCGCTTTAATCTCCCATTCACTTCATTGTATCTTTTTTATATTTCTTGTCTTTGCGAGGTAAGCAGGCTTTTGCCGCCTTTGCACAGTAGTTATTTCCTTACACGTATCTAGCAATTTCTTGATCCCCCGTCCCCGTCACAAGAAGATCCCTTCCAAAACAATAGAAAAACACAGACTTTGCAACAGAATTTCAATCATCCAATGTAAATCATAAATGGCGGTCGAGATGTTGAATCTTGCAAAAAGCATCAGTTATTTCCATTCGGATACTTCAGAAAGTAAAGAAGGTAGTCAATTCTGGTACTTCAACAGCTCCGATTTATTTGGTCATTTGTTGAACAGTTGATTTTACTTCTCAGATCTAACGTAAACATTACAACTGTCACCCGAAAAGGAATATGTTCGTCGGCTGACTTAAGTGTAAAAGTAAACCAGGTGAAGAAGTCTGTCAGAAAACGATTATCTACAAAGCTTTCAGAAGTGGTTCTGTAGTGTCCCTGTTTATATGTGGAAACTGTATTTCTCTCGTGAAAATATATAACCAAGATCAGTGAGTATGGTGGACAACAGTCGTAACTTCAAGTCGTTTCTGTGTGTTTCTAACATTGTCAGGCCACAGTTTTTAAAATAAGTTTGTTTTATTTCACCAAGGCTTGACTGTAATCAGTGAACTGAATTTATCCATGTACACCCAACACCGACAGACAAATCAGCCGAAATAAGGTTTTTCACAATCCTATACTAAACTTATTCTGTGTCCCCCGTACTGGAAAATGTTGTCCAAACCCGAATGTGATAAAGATTCAAATACACTGTCACAAAATGTTTATAAGTAATGTACTCCATACCACTTCTCCGTCTCAGAGATGTTGAATGGAACATGAGTACACCGTTTATTGTGTATAGGACATCAAACATCATTTAACGACATACAGTAATTACCTGACAGATTTAGGGCGATATGAGAAGCTCTCTCGTGGCAGCGCAAGTAGGTTTCCGAGCAACTGATATTCTGGTAGCTTTCTACTTTATATTTAAAAATCTAAACCCTTTTCACGATTATAAATTGCGTATCACAGTCATTTAACACTTGAAACATATGTCAGCGGAAAACATACGTCACCCAAGGTATGTGTCGAGTGGTTAAAGTTGTGAATGCATATCCCACAAGATACCCAGAGATCACCGTGGAAATTCTGATTTGTATATTTATGCCTTCAGCCATGAGTTATATTTCGTTTTCAAAAATCGATCGGTATTTCCCGTTAGCACTATTTATCCAGAGCGGCAATTATTTAGTTTTTAATTATGATTTAAGGAAAATGTGGAAAAACGAGAAATACAAAATTCAAAACTAAAAGCTTGGGAAGATGTATTAAAATACGAAGATATTATTCGAGGAAGGCGTTAAATGCAGAAACAAGATCGTAAGACGTATAGAAAGTAGCTGTAAAGTGGATTTACTCTGTATAGGAGTAATATACTAAAGTGATCGTGAGCCGTGGGAAAGAAACCAGATTAAAGCTAATATTTTCGTAGGACTTTTAAAAAAGTCATGCAGAGATTAGAACTGAAATTAAACAATGAAACTGATTCAAAAATCCACGATTTAATAGTAAATAAACTGTTAATGAGGAAATGAAGAAAAATGTGGTTAGTGCAACCTTCGCAAAGGCAATTGGTGGTAGTTGGGCTTTTGCTAGACAGCACAGTAGTTGACGATTACAGGCGAGAGAGGAAAAGATAAGAACCTGAAAAGCAAATTATCAAGTACATTGAGGGAAGCGGGTACCTAGAACACTACATCCAGTTAAGAAAAAATTAGTGACACTGAAGTTACTTTCTTGTTTTGCTGTACGTAGGAAAGAAATAAAACTGAACTTCAACACTTCGCGGCCGAGCAGCTAGCCACAAGACACAGTGAAACGTGGTTGGAATAGATGTCACTAAACAGCTTACGGTCTTCAGTTAAGAATATCCAAGGACAGTACGAAGGAAAGTCGCTTTAATGTTAATGATACGTAAGTACTGTGTGTGTATGTGGTAAAGATTGATCCATAGTCTCTATGCTTCCAGTACGTTCTGCGCCCAACATTCTGCGCAGAGGTCGCTATTGTTCATGCCACCTCAAGAGACTTGGGGATTGCGAAGTTCTGCATACATAAGATATGACGTTGAAACTTCATGATATTTCTGAAGTTTTCACAGCCTAAATATTGTGTTTCATGGTTTGAGAATCTGTATATTTGTGTGTTTATGTCTGGAGAATAATAACAATGCTGTGGAAATTTGTGTGGCTATTCGTAACAGTGAGTGAAACGTAGCAATCAGCATCCCTACAAATTTCACAGCTATACGGGATCTAATCATCAATAAGCGGATTCAGCCAAGAGGACCAAATCCTGGGGGCAAGGGATGGCCACACCGTCCCACCCCCCCACCCCCACCCGCCGATATCTCAGTGAAATAAAAAATATAGCGTTTTTCTTTCAATTAAATGATTCAGAAGTCCGTATTACGCAGGTTCATAACATAGAACTGGAAAATTTTTATGGGTGCTAATAAATAGCCGTTTGTCTTCCAGAATATTAAAAATACGGCACAGTTCAACTCCAGGTCTTCCACAAGCCGTCGCATGATCGCATGGGCTCCCTTGGATTCACCCAAATACAACGTACAAGATATAGGCAGGAAGTTTTATACAGTTGATGCATAAGTTCGTAGCGTTTTTGTTTTCCATACTGGTATTCCGGTTACTGTGGGTTTATTTATAGATTATGATTTTTTATTTGTAGTTCACTGTTGCTATTTGAGTTTACATATTGTCATTTTGTCATTTCGAAATAATGAGTCGAGCTATGGACGCTAGAAAATCGGGTGCCAAGTGGAGAAATCGGACCATTTCCCACATATTCTTCTGTCTGAACTCGATAGAGGGGTGCAGGCAACCGAAACATTTGCGCCTTGTACGTGATAATAAGATTAGACAGTGCAGGGCAAGAAACAGATTTTCTCATTTGAAAAAGAATCGTTTCCTCATTAGTGGCTCTCCACGTTCAGAAATACCTTCGGGGTTTTACGAAGATTATTAATAGCATTAATTCACTGTGAGCCACGTCAGTGTACTCGAGAACTGACAGATGTGATGAACTGTGATCACGCCACCACGTGCAACAGTTGCATGCAGTGGGGAAGGCTCAAAATTCGGGTGAATGGGTACCGCACGGGCAGACCCAAAAATCACAGAAATCAGTCGGTTGCTATATGTGCATCTCTGTTTACCCTTCATCAACTGGCTCGTGATCAACACCGACTATTCCTTTCCCGTATCATTAGTGGTGACGAGAAGTGACGTCTTTATGTTGACATTAGGGAATGTGTGAGCCCAAACAAAGCAGCAACTTCCCGTTCAAAGGCCAACGCGCATCCACAAAAGATAAATTCATGCATCTCGTGGAACAGCGACAGTGTGGCGAATTGCTTCTCCGCTGTGCAACCATAGTTTCTGGCATTTATTGTCAACAAATGAGACGTGCTGAGGAGGTTATCGAAGAACAATGACCAGGAAGACTGCATGAAGTCATGCTACTCCACGATGACTCCCGCTCGCATTGTGATAGACTGACATAAAAATACCATACAGGAATTTATTGGGAAGTCGTTTCGCACAGAACTTTATTCGCGTGATCTTGTGGACTAAGATTTGCAGTTTTTTCGCTCTCTATCGAACAGCCTTAAAGGGACATGCTTTCCGGATGAACATGACTCGACGAGTACTTCACCTCAAAACAACGTAATTTCTAGTCACGGAATCGAAATGTACCCCAGCGTTGACAGATTGTTATAAATAATGAAGACTGTGTTATCTGCGTTATCTGTGTATCTGTTGCGTTTATTGAAGTTATGGAAAAACTCTACGAACTTAGGTACCAATCCAATAGTTGCCAAACAGAAGAAAATGAAGTGGATTGCGGTGCCCCATTTTGCGTTGGTATATTTAACGGCATACTACGGTACTGTGGTGCAGAGTTTACAGCCTGTACCAGCAATGAAAATATGTACTTGCAAAAAAAGTAAATACTGATAAAATTTCTCTACAACCGTGTCAAGTGGTTAAAAAAAACCATAAGCTTCTGATTTGTCCACTATTTTTAAGTGGTGGCTGTCGTAAGTTTGCTGCTGCCACCCGTAAGCAGTCGTGCTACCACCTGTGACGTCACTGGTGCTGAGTCTAGCGCCATAAAAGATTACGCTTTCGATGTAAGACAGCCGCGTCCGCTCCATCCTTCAGAAGGGTGGATACCAGGTTGTGCTTTGCTAAGACCGCCATCCTTATTGACGGTGTTTCATCAAAATTTACACTACTCGCCATTAAAATTGCTACACCAAGAAGAAATGCAGATGCTAAACGGGTATTCATTAGACAAATATATTATCCTAGAACTGACATGTGATTACATTTTCACGCAATTTGGATGCATAGATCCTGAGAAATCAGTACCCAGAACAACCACCTCTGGCCGTAATAACGGTCTTGATACGCCTGGGCATTGAGTCAAACAGAGCTCGGATGGCGTGTGCAGATACAGCGCATTGTGATGAGCCAGTTGCTCTGCCACCATTGACCAGACATTTTGAGTTGGTGAGAGATCTGGAGAATGTCCTGGCCAGGGCAGCAGTCGAACATTTCCTGTGACCAGAAATGCCCGTACAGGACCTTCAACATTCGGTCGTGCATTATCCTGCTGAAATATAGGGTTTCGCAGGGATCGAATGAAGCGTAGAGTACGGGTCGTAATTCATCTGAAATGTAACGTCCACTGTACAAAGTGCTGTCAATGCGAACAAGAGGTGACCGAGACGTGTAACCAGTGGCACCCCATACCATCGCGCCGGGTGATACGCCAGTATGGGGATGACGAATACACGCTTCCAATGTGCGTTCACCGCGATGTCGCCAAACACGGATGCGACCAACATGATCCTGTAAACAGAACCTGGATTCATCCGAAAAAATGACGTTTTGCCTTTCGGGCACCCAGGTTCGTCGTTGGGTACAGCATCGCAGGCGCTCCTGTCTGTGATGCAGCGTCAACGGCAACCGCAGCCTTGGTCTCCGAGCTGATACTCGTAGTCCATGCTGCTGCAAACTGTTCGTACAGATGGTTGTTGTCTTGCAAACGTCCCCATCTGTTGACTCAGGGATCGACACGTGGCTCCAAGCGGATAAGATGCCTGTCATCTCGACTGCTAGTGATAACGAGGCCGTTGGGATCCAGTACGGCGTTCCGTATTACCCTCCTGAACCCACCGATTCCATATCTGCTAACAGTCATTGCATCTCGACCAACGCGAGCAGTAATGTCGCGATACGATAAACCGCAATCGCGATAGGCTGCAAACCGACCTTTATCAAAGTCGGAAACGTGGTGGCGCGCATTTATCCTCCTGAAACGAGGCATGACAACGACGTTTCACCAGGCAACTCCGGTCAACAGCTGTTTGCGTATGAGAAATCGGTTGGAAACTTTCCTCATGTCAGCACGTTGTAGGTGTCGCCATTGGCGCCAGCCTTGTGTGAAATCTCTGAAAAGCTAATCATTAGCATATCACAGCATCTTCTTCCTGTCGGTTAAATTTCGCGTCTGTAGTACGTCATCTTCGTGAGGTAGCAATTGTAATGGCCGGTAGTGTAATATTGTTCGCTTCATTTATAATGCAACCCCAGAAACCACTGTTCCCTTTTGTAACAGCTACCTTGTCGAATGCAGTTCGGCGACGTTTTTTCTAAGCATGTTCTGTTACCACTGAATCCTCAGGATACCCTAGGCGGAAACACCTTTTGTATTCTATACGGCGCGGTTCAGCAGTGCCCATAGTATGTCCAACATACAACTGTCCATACCCAAACGGTATTTTGTAAACATCTGGCATTCTTAGGCCTACATCCTCTTTCATAGACCTGAAGACTCGATTAGCCGTCTAATCTGTCCTGTTATTGAGCCTCAGAGCGACAAAAACGCAAGCTTCTTCGTGTCCAACTCCGGGGCTTCCTTGTGACTAGTCTTTGGTGAAATGGCTTGTGAAGTTTATTGGTTGTTGTCATTTGGTATGAACACTCTCCGTACTTGGCTCAGTTCATTCGGCGGAATTTCAGTGTCTGAAACGGCCTCCGCTCGATGCACCAAGGTCCTAAAAACAGAACGTTTCTGTACTGTGTGGTGGTAGCTGCTATTGTATAGGTACTAGTCCGTGTTGGTTTTTTATTTTTTTCGGTAAACTCTGTGTCCGAGACACCTATATGAATTTCTGTAGACGAGAACATCAAGGAACAGCAAGATACCTGTTGTCCCTGCCTCTTTCCAAACAAAATTATATTTATGTAATTTTATTTTTTCGTGTTTATAACCAAAATTTTATAAAGACTCCCTGTATCTGAAGGAATTTGTGAACTTTCTTCCTCGCCGAATTATTAGACTGGTTTTTTGCAGCCTGCTGCGATTTCTTCTCCTACTGGAAACGCTGCATGTGAGAACAGAACTTAATCTGAACAACATCAGTTATTTATCCTACCAATGTGTGTACACCGTACACGTACAATTTTATCACCTCTGTTTTCTTCAAGTATGTGTTAAAACATGCTCTGTAATCTCGTTTCGTGTTTCAGTTAGCGCTTTGCACAAGTAAGTTTTCCCACAAGTTTTGTCGACACATTCCACATTTCTTACCTCATCCGCTGATTTGGCTTTCTATATCCTGTAGCACCACTTCCCGAACACTTCGATTCTCTAATTTTCCGGTTTTTCCGCCTTCATGATTGACTTCGATACAGCACTGTACGCCAGACGATTAGTTACAGAAATGGCTTCCTCAGTTTAAGGAGTTTCTTTGATAGCGGTGGACTTGTTTTTCCGAGAAACGATCTCTGCTGCTGCGACAATTTGCTTCGTATGTCCTGCGTTATTCTGTTGAAGTTAGAGTTATATGTAATGCTTAGTCATGATGTTACGGTTGTCGCTAATTTCATTTCTGTTGCTCCTCAATTCCTTATTACATTTCTGTTTCAATCTCAAACTGTATTTTGTCCCCGGTATAACTCCTATTCAATTCTAGAGGTAAAATAATTTTTCATATTCATCACGGGTAGCAATAAACCTTACGTACTTTAACAGAAAATAAATTTTAGGAGAACACAAACTCGAGTTTCGTAAATGATTTTCACAGTTGTTGGCCTCTTATATTATCTTAAAGAATAATACAAGTTTTGAAAAAATTAGAAATGGGACCCAACTGCTGAGGTCATCGGTCCCTAAACTTACACACTATTTAATCTAACTTACACTAAGGGCGAGACGCACACCCTTGCCCGAGGGAGGACTCGAACCTCCGACTGGGGGAGCCGCGCAATACATATTTTAAAGTTATGTCAAGCTCATATTGGCATACACACAGAATAAGGAAAAAGTCCACTGTACACACACTAGTTATAAATCTTAGTTCCTAAAAAAAATTCACATCCACATTTACTTATCTTTAGTTATGAAGACCACATTAAAGCGGAAATACCTTTTGTACATAATACATGTTAAGGAATATTTTCCCTGTTTTCCTGCGCCTTTTTGTAGTTCCCTTTACTGTTGAACATTTCTTCATTTCTCATTTCATCGGTACATTTAATTTTCGTTATCCTGTAGCACTACATATCAGACGCTTCGGCCCTCTTATTACGTGGTTTTCCCACAGTTTTTAATTCATCATAGCATACTTGTGATGATGTATCTTGATATAAATAATAAACAGACGTTGACACCGGTTTTGTCAAATCTTTACAGCACTTCCGCGCTGCAACAAATGTGTCTAAAAAAGCAGCGCGCAGAACCGCAGTTTCGGGGGTCTTTATGCTCGATTCGTATTTGAGCTATGAACGCGCCGAAAAGGTATTTTGTTTAGCCGTTACCAGCGGCCATTAGTATAGTCATTCGAACATTTGTCATACTTATTGCACAGCACGGTTTGAACGACGAGTCGAATCTGGCGCCCAGGTACTGTAATTTGTGCGAGACAATTAATTTATTCTGCAAAAGATTTTAATTGGGCAGAAATTAATGCTCAGTTAATGATAGATCCATGTGTAGCGTTCGCATTTTACGTGCAAAAACAGGCGAAAAACCACGTTTTTCTGGGGGGCTTTTGAAACGCGCAAGTTTTATGCTTTAAACATGTACTAATCGGTTCAAACTTCGCACAAAGGTAGATAAATGGATGAGGTCAAAACAAGGTTTCTTTATCCGCTACCCAGACACTATGATTTTATTTCTAGCTCGACACAGCGCGTAAAATTAGTTCTTACATGAACTGAATGCGTAGAAACAGTTTTAAGAGAGGCAAGTAAATTAAAATGCATTTTTAAAATAAAATTGGAAAGTCACATTCGAAAATTATCTTCATTCGGATTTTATGTCTATTCTGAGGGTTTGATTAATTTATTTATTTTTTTACGCGAGCTCTTCATTTCTGTAGTCTAAACTTATAAGAATCGTTTCAAACTTTTCACGAGAGTAGATAACTGAGTAAAGTCAAAAGAATTTCTTCTTATCCGTTGTTATTTAAATGTAGCACTTTAATTCGATCTTACTGAAACCGAATGCGCGGGAACGGTTTAAAGCGAATTGAGGGAATAAAAAATACGTTCTTACGATAACGCTTTTTTATATGCAAAAACCACGTTTTGTGAGTTTTTATGCGCGTTACTTCTATGTTTCAAGATTATAGGAATTGGTTCTAACTTTGTAAGAAGGTGGAGGAATATACATGTTTAATAATGGTGATCCCGTCGTTTTGTGGCAGCTTTATCCGTTTTCACGATATAAGCAACATATTTCGATAGACAACAGAAAAAACCTATACCTGATGAGTCTTCGCCATAGTCAAGAAAATTCTACATAGGTTGCGAAGCTACGGCCGTGCCCTTTCCTACGAGTTAAGCCTACTTCCACAGTGCAGTGAGCTCTCTTAGCTGCAACGTATTGGTACGCCTGAATCTTGAAATTTATAGGTTAAAGTTCCTGATGAGATGCCCAATACACAGAAGATTCGCAGCCATAGCAAACAATATACAGGGTGTGAATCTTCAGGTTTTCGCGGCGCAAAGACTGCTCCATTAAGTTTCGGGAATGCAGCCGCATGAATTCTGCTTCTTCTTCTAATATTTCGGCTGTATACCTTTCAGCCATCTTCAGAGAGAGCCGTACGACTGACGCTCCAGCGCTCGCTCCATCCTTTTAAACTCGCGGACCGCGCCAATGCGCATGCGGCCACAGATAAACAAGGCGCCAGTGATGTTGATCGGCGGCAAAGACGTAACATAAGCATGAGTTACGTCTGTGGCTGCGCATTCGATCCATGCTGGGAGGTCGATGTATTACTGGGAGCTGAACTGTAGCGACGTCTTTGTAAGTTCAATATTGAAAGTGCCGCATTCCATGATTTATCTAATGTGAAACCGCTGTCTCTATTAATTAAATTCACCGCGTGACTGCTACGGTCGCAGGTTCGAATCCTGCCTCGGGCATGGATGTGTGTGATGTCCTTAGGTTAGTTAGGTTTAAGTAGTTCTAAGTTCTAGGGGACTGATGACCACAGCTGTTAAGTCCCATAGCGCTCAGAGCCATTTTTTTTATTAATTAAATTCTTCGTCAAGCGGATTTCAATGGCCTCTTTTACTACGGAGTCCCAGAAAGATGAAACAGAAGTCAGAATTTCGACATTTTCATATACCATAGAGTGACCAGAGTCAATACAGTGCTCTGCCACAGCCGATTTACTGGGTTGTAAGAGCCGAGTGTACCTGCGATGTTCCGTACACCTCTCTTGGACTGTACGATTCGTTTGTCCGATATATGAAAGGCCACATTCACATGGTATCTTGTAAACTCCAGGCTTGCGGAGTAATAAGTCATCTTTAACAGAACCCAGGAGTGCAGCCGTCTTCGCCGGTGGACGAAAAATCACTTTTACTTTATGTTTAGTGAGGATCCGTCCTATTCTGGATGAAAGGCTTCCCACATACTGCAGGACAGCCATGGATTTAAATGTTTCCTCGTCATCTTCTGCATTCCTTACGGACACCTTAGGTTTTATTTGTAGTGCCTTACGTATCTGTTGTGGAGAATACCCGTTGTCCTCAAAAACTCTCTTCAGATGTAAAAGTTCGTCTTTTAAACTACTTTCATCAGATATGACGTGTGCTCGGTGTGTTTATCTGTGGCCGCATGCGCATTGGCGCGGTCCGCGAGTTTAAAAGGATGGAGCGAGCGCTGGAGCGTCAGTCGTACTGCTCTCTCTGAAGATGGCTGAAAGGTATACAGCCGAAATATTAGAAGAAGAAGCAGAATTCATGCTGCTGCATTCCCGAAACTTAATGGAGCAATATACAGGGTGTCCCAGCTATCTTGTCCACCCAAAATATCTCTGGAACAATAACAGCTGTAGGAAAACGACTTTCACCGGTATCAATGTAGGGCTGGGGCCCATGAATGTACATATTTCGAAACATTCTAAAACGAAAGCATATGTGTTTTTTAACACAAACTTATGTTTTTTTTAAATGGACCTCCTATATTTTCTCTTCAGCAATCCATAGCATGACAAAGCACATACACAATGCCGTTGATTGCATCGCAATATTCCCATTACATCCCGAGATATTGAGACGCGAAGTTGACGCTTAAAACACCCGACATGCGCTGCTAGCGCAAGTCCTGAGACTCAGGCGTGAACCCCATGCTGCCCGTAATCGCGATGTGATTGACATGCGTAATCACACTTCCATACTTATCAAGAGGTCCGAAACGAATAATACGGTCTGCTGCCATCCTGCTGCGATTACGGGCAGCATGGGGTTCACGCCTGTGCCTCAGGACGTGCGCTAGCAGCGCATGTCGGGTGTTTCAAGCGTCAACTTCGCGTCTCAATATCTCGGGATGTAATGGGAATATTGCGATGCAATCAACGCCATTGTGTATGTGCTTTGTCATGCTATGGATTGCTGAAGAAAAAAATATAGGAGGTCCATTTAAAAAAAAACATAAGTTTGTGTTAAAAAAGACATATGCTTTCGTTTTAGAATGTTTCGAAATATGTACATTCATGGGCCCCAGCCCTACATTGATACCGGTGAAAGTCGTTTTGCAATAGCTGTTATTGTTCCAGAGATAAAATAGACACGATAGCTGGGACACCCTGTATAATATAACTACAGAGATTATATGTAATAGCTAAAAAGGTTTTTTTGAAGGAAGCGGGGACGAGATTTATAGGCGTTTATTTGTTCCTGGATGGACCGCTAGTAAAATTTTGGATTTCTCTGTTGGGGTGGCGGAGCTGATTTTTTTTTTTTTCCAAGACGACCATTATTGGGCCAGTCCCACCCCATTTTACCTTTATGGGGAGGAGTGTAAGAACAAACACACAAGTGCTTCTAGATAGTGGGATACATCTACAGTAGGAAGTATGTGAGAGTGGGGATGTATCTGTAAGAGGAAGTATCCTAGAGTGGTGATGCAAGGTAGTTAAACATCAGTTGTATCATACTGCACGACGTGACAAATGTCCTGTCGGGTGACATGATGACGTAATGTTTTAACTTACTTAAAACGATGGGTTATTCAGAGTGAGTCAAAAAGGACCTTTAAAGTTTTGAATGATAACGAAATTTATTGAGGTAACTTACAGAATCGGTAGATGTGTCATTTTGCAGCAAACAGCCTCAAATTTGAGTCACGTTCGGCGCATGCTGGGTGTGTTTTGGTGTACTATCTTAGAGACAACAGCTGTTCGGCGTAAATTTCGCACAGAATACGTTAAAGGACCTCGAAGCAAGCATACAATGTACTCTTGGGAAGAAAACATTAATGAGATGGAATTTTCACTGCGACATGATACATCACACAATAATCTTCAGCGATGAATCAACATTTCATATCAGTGGCATGAAGAACACGCACAACTGCGGAATATAGGGCAGCGAAAATCCGTATGCAACCTTAGAACACTTTCATGATAACCCAGACTTAATATGTTTGGAACCCTTAGCAAATGAAAAGTGTACTTCATGGAGAAGCTGTCACTGGTATTGTGCATCTGGATACGTTTGATAACTTTTTTAATTCCACTGACCGATGAAGATGATCGGGATGGTGTGCTTTACTAACAGCAGGACGCTGCGCAACGTCACGGAAGTTCTATATTTCCTCGATAATCCCTTCTCAGGTCGGTGAACTGACCGTGAAGTGTCCAACCACATGGCCACCTCTCTTCCCAGACTTGACACCACTGGATTTCTTTACATGGGGTTTCATCAAAGACGTATGTTCCTCCCCTACCAAGCCAATTAGCCGACCTGAAATATCGGTTGCACAAGTTACGCCCGATTTGCTGCAACAAGTGTGGGAAGAAATTCGTTACAAATTCATCACAAATGATAGTCCCATATAACCAAAATGACACTTCACACTTGTATGTGAAACTTTATATTGTTTCATACAAAATAACACATCTATCGACGCTGTAAGTAATTTCAGAGGATGTCCAGATTATTCAAAGTTTCCTCGATTACATGACATGGGTAGTAATATTTACACATAAAAAAGCAACAATATACCACAATGTTTTGACTTAAACGTCTTTGAAGCTGCGAGATAATTCTTAAAGGTGGTTGCCTTCTTTTACATCCCTAATTCCGCCAAGAACATGTTCGCCTTTCTTGTGCTACGATAAGAGCCTTTATCCAATCTGGTGACGGACTGTTTGGGCTAGCAGGAAGCGCGCCCGCCCGGTGGCTGTTGTTCGCCTTTATACAGCGGACCCGGCGAACGCCGGCACCTCGGAAGCCGCACAATCGCCGCGTCCCCTCCTCCGCCCCATACATAGCTATCGACCTCGGCCGCTTCAACTCTTGCCTCTACGGTAGTCCGACTAACAACGTCCATCAGCGCTGCTCTTCTCAGACAGTGTGTCCACCGATCACCCTGCCGCTCTAGTCAACGCGGATTATCACTGCTTGCTCGGGTTCGCCTAAGCGGAAACTGAGTGGCTGGGACAACGCAGTTGTGCGCTTATTTACGGTTGTGACACACAGCAGTAAAATACATGCAGATCAGTTACCAGGACAACTTGACTTCCTTTGCGTAAATGGAATAGCGGCGCGAGTCTCGATTTGTTCTGTTTGTGCAAAGTTCATTCCACATAGACAAGAAAGTTGCATGTTGTGATATTAGCCGGCCGGTGTGGCCGAGCGGTTCTAGGCGCTTCAGTCTGGAACCGCGCGACCGCTACGGTCGCAGGTTCGAATCCTGCCTCTGGCATGGATGTGTGTGATGTCCTTACGTTAGTGGCCCTGAGCACTATGGGACTTAACTTCTGAGGTCATCAGTCCCCTAGAACTTAGAAATACTTAAACCTAACAAACCTAAGGACATCACACACATCCATGCCCGAGGCAGGATTCGAACCTGCGACCGCAGCGGTCGCGGGGTTCCAGACTGCAGCGCCTAAAACCAGTCGGCCATCCAGTCCGGCTAGGTTTAAGTACTTCTAAGTTCTAGGGGACTGATGACCTCAGATGTTACATCCCATAGTGCTCAGAACCATTTGAAACATTTTTTGTGGTATTGTTTTATAATCAACTGTCGAAGAAAAGTCGATAAGCACACCTAACAACAAACTTTCAAGACCGACATCGTGACGTCAAGGAGACACAGTGATGTGTGTTGTTCATTATGAATTTTAATGATCTTGATAAAGTAATAGCAATTAGATGATAACGCAAATGCAGCGTAAGAAAAAGTACAGGAAGGCAAAAAGCATCAAGTATATACGTGAAACCAAGTCATTCTTTATTAACCTCTGCTAACAAACAGGGAATAAGCAGCGGTTTACAGAATATATACAAACATGAGGCAGAAACGTAGTAAGTAAACTGCACAGCAACTTAATGAAGAAAACGCTTTTTTCAATCTAAAACCATTAAAAATGTACAGACATATGTACACGGTTTGCAGAGTGGCCACAGAAGATGCGTTATATATAAAAGCGATATGCATCCTGTGTAAAACTCCCTTTAATTAATTGCAGTGAAGATAAGACGGAGAAACCAATACTAAGAGAGATAAAATGGAAATTCCCTGTGGCTAGGGCCTCCCGTCGGGTAAACCATTCGCCTGGTGCAAGTCTGTCGAATTGACGCCACTTCGGCGACTTGCGTATCGATGGGGGTGAAATTATGAGTATAAAGACAACAGAACACCCTGTGTTTGAGCGGAGAAAATCTCCGACCCAGCCGGGAATCTAACCTGGACCGTTAGGCATGACATTCCGTCGCACTGACCGCTCAGCTACCAGGGGCGGACATTAAGAGAGACGATAGCCGGTTTTCGATGACGTATCATGCTTGCAGTATAATTGGTACTTAAGTACAGTGGTAACCACAATAACGTCGTTACTAAGAGTAATTTCTCAGTATCCAAGGCCTAGTGAAAGCATGACAGCGCATCAACCCAGGAACCGCAGCAATTCTGTCAGAGGTGACAAAGGACCTGGAAAAGAGGTTGAGTAGGGTATCAATAAATCAATAAAAGGAAAACAAGTGTAATGAAATGGAATCGAATCAAATCAAACTATTCCGAGTAATTAGATTGGATAATGAGATGGTATAAGTAGTAGTTGAGGTATGTTATTTGGACAGCGAAATAACTGACGATGTTCGAATAGAGAGGATGTAGGTTGCAAATGGGGAGTAGCAAGAAAATGGTTTCGAAAGACGGGAAATATTTTATCAAATGTAATTTTAAGTATCATGATTTTTTCAAGTATTTGCCTGGAGTGTATCATTATATGAAAATTAAGCGTGGGTGAAAACTAATGCAGAAAATATGTAACATTTGACAGTGGAAATGCTATACATTATATTGTCGGCTCGCAGAGGAGAGGGAATAGCGTAATGACTTGATTGCAATGCGGGACAACGTGACAGCACCCTTTCTGAAGAATTAACGTTGGACTTAAGTGAGGTGGTGAATATTGTAGCGCGAATCAGGGCATCAGTACAATATGGAGTTTCAGATGTACGTAGGTTGGTGAAGTTACGCAAAGTTAAAGGAAATAACACAGGATAGTCTACAGTGGACGCCTACCCGCCCTGGACTCGGGTAGGTGCGCCAGCCCCGGATCGAATCCGCCTGGCGGAATAACGACGAGGGCCGGTGTGCCGGCCAGCCTGGATGTTGTTTTTAGGCGGTTTTCCACATCTCCCTAGGTGAATACCGCGCTGGTCCTCACATGCCCCCTCAGTTACAAGGCTCGCAGATATCGGAACACTTCCGCACTATTCCATGGATTACACTAGTCGCAGACAGTTGGGGTACACTAATTCCTTCCCCACCTGGGGGGGGGGGGGTACGGGATGGCGGAAGGAAGGGCATCCGGCCATCCCTGCAACTAACATTGCCACATCCGATTAACCATGCCGACCCTGCGTATCCGGGGGAAAAACGGCACAAGCAAAAGAAAGAAAGAAAGAAAAGTCTACAGTGGAGGCCTGCACGAAACCAATCTTCTAAATGACAATAACCTCGTTCCTGCAGATGTATGACATAGCTGTGGATGCGGGACGGCGGCTGTCCAATAATTGGTAGAAAATGGATACCAAAAGCCGTAGATCTTCCTATTTATTTTTTTAATAATTTGAGCCACATGTTTCGGCGCTTCATTAGCATCTTGAGACCCCGTGCGTGAAGCGAATAGTGACATCGAAACATTGACGCACATAAAATAGGTACCATATACACTGAGTTGGATATGGTGTACTACTACTTATTCGATGTGTACACTCCGAACGCATTACAGAAACAGTTGCGACAAAACTGCTTGCTTAAGTAACAACAAAAATAAACAAAAAGGAAAATTGGAGCTATTGTACCTTCTTTCTATGACAAAAACTTCATGCTAGTACGTTATTTATTATGTGTTCCACACTTCAACAATGGCCAAACTGCTACCTTAGCTGAACTCTTAGTTTCTACGGAAAGTACAAGTTTTAACCGCGGTGTTGACAAGTCGGTTTGTAGCAAAATGCGTCATTACAACACTGTTCCACGAAGTTCTGTCACTTAGATCTTAAGCAATTTAAGCGTCCGTTACAGTACAGTAGACTCGAAAGCAGATGTCTGTGTTTACAGCTGTACTGATGCCACGCAAGAGAGCACTCTTTTGTGGCTGTCGTAAGCTTACTTCCGTTCACACCTTGCACTGGTTTTTCGATTCCATATGTGTGGATAATTCGTAAATATTATCAGTGAGATCCTTCGGCGATGTGTGAATGAAGTAAGTCAGTCCAGATCATTGTCCGTCCAGACGATATTCTTTGTTTAATCGGGGGGTGTTAAATGATTCTTGTAACATATCCAGGACAGCTCGAAGCGTTTACCTTCCTTTTCGTATGAGAACTTAGAACTGCATAACAACCAGGCAGAAATCGACCGACGAGACACGGAAGACACTGGTTTTACCTATAGTTTCGCCTAACTCAGTACTTTGCTGCACACACTCCTGAGGCACGGACGGCCTCCTGCGCCGCTAACACCCGGTGCACTTCTGAAGTCTACAGAAGGGACTATCGCTTCAGCTATAATTTGCTGGTATGCATCGGTGCATCGGCGATGCTTTCGGCGTGGCATCCAGGCTGGGAAAGTAGTCCGTCAACCCCTCCCCTCCCCCAACCCCCCTCTGCAACCAGCCCATCCAGCACCGCGACCTCCTGAAGCTAAATTGCTCTCCGTGGGCGAACGAGAGAGATAGACAGAGAGAGAGAAAGCGAGAGAGGGAGAGAGAGAAACTGCACTGTGGAACTGCCCTACCTTCGAGTATATTGCACATCACGGAAAAATGAAGCCATATCCTTTGCGGATTACGTGGTCGATATCTAGACAGAATCTTATTCGCCAGAGGAACGCACACATCTCGCTGACTGACGATGGTTCGTTCACATTCCTACATGTTTTCCTCCGTTTCTGACCATTGGTTCTTCATATTTGCCAGGTGAAAATGCACTTGGCAAATTAAAGTATACGTTATTTTCATCCCAGTTAGAGATTATTTCACGTCTTGGAGTTTCGTGCAGGAACTAAGATCATTGCAAGAGACTTGAAGTAAGCACATTGCAAAAGACTTTCAAAACTACTGGCCGAGAAAGGATTCCGTTGGAGGCTGGTGGAAATGTCTTATCTGAGAATGTCTTAGAGTAGCTGGAGAATCGATTGCCACAGAAACTTAGACCGATATGTAGCAGACTGTAACATAGCGAATCAGTGGAGGTAGAGCAGGGAATCAGTGGCTGTGAAGCTGCTATAGCGACAATGCTGTATGCGTTACGAACGTTAGTAATTGTAGAAAATATATTTGCCAGGGGTCAACATACAATATTCACTTAGGGGGACGAAGATGTGAGGCACAGATACAAACAAGTAAAAAAAAAAAAAATACAGAGTGTGAAGCATCGATAAGAGTCGCCGTGGTTCTGTAACCGTATTAGAAAGCTGCTACGACTGCAAAAAGAGCTTCCTCACCGATTAAAACGACGTCAAACCCTAGGTGAAAAGCAAAAGATAAGAGAAGCAAACATGAATGTAACGAGCAATACCAGTAAGGTTCAGTGAAATCAAAAATAAAGTTGTGACATCAGTCTTGACCGAACCGCATAAGAGGTTCTGAGCTTACGTAATGTGAGTTAACGGGTCGAAATACTCCGTTCCGTAGCTTAATTACCATACTGGCTCCAAAGTAATCCGTGGCACAGAAAAAGTCGAGATTTTTAATTAGGCGTTCATAAATTTTTTCGCCATTCAAGATGGTAAATCTAACGCCTCTCGAACGCCGAAATGAGAAATATTGATGATATTAATGGCAGGATGCAAAATCAGCTAAACTTAATTAATTGTGGGAAACCATCTGCGCTTCAGACATCTGTGATAAGAGCTTGCTTCCTTTAAGACAGTCTGTTATAGGTCGCTGCGGCAACGGATGGTACTAAGTGATATAAATAAGTGTATGTGTGGCTCTCTGTTGTAGAATTACGGAATATTTTTTTATTTATTTTTTAATTATTGGAGTGAAAAACACATATTGCAATAAATAAATTGAAATAACAAAAACTATTGAAAACTTAAACTAAAAGACAGTGCAGCGTTCCTTTCGTGCTTTAGTTATCTTTAATATTGTTATGAGTTTTAAAATAATTAACAAAAGGAAACACTTCAGGAATTCTTTGAAACTCACTTTCTTTACATAACGGAATGGTGGATTCATTAAATGAGATTTTGCTTTTAATATTTCGTATCAAGTTATTACCCTTTGTTAAATTGTATCGATTCCGTATCAGATACAGATCAAAGTGCTTTGTTGGTCGGCGGTACGTTCGATGACGCTTAACCGCGTAAGTTAACTAATGTGTAGAAATACTATGCAAACAAAGTTATTGGACTTTGTTAGAAAATGCAGCTTCAGTTTAAACAATAGTACATCTAACGATAAAGCTATAAAGGCTCCTGACCGTTACATCATCAAATGTATTGTTTCCAACTCAGTTTGAATAACCAGATATTATGTTTTCGTATTTTCGGAAAAGGAATGTTGCTATAATCAAGACTGAAACAAATGCAGTTTCAGCTCAAACAGTCGTCATTATTTCAAATGACTATAAAGTACGTAACACGTAAGCCTACTCTATTCGGCATCCAGAAATAAAACAGAAGACAACTGCAAAACAATCTCGGAGCACCGATGATTATTACAGACACACATTACATGAAAGCTGACTTCCATTCCATTGCTGTATCACTTACTTGGCGTCGATATTGAGACATTGCAATATGCATTCATATTTCGTAATGATTAGAGAGTGGTTCACAATTAGTATGTTACGTATGAGAAACATTCTGAATTTACTATCTTGTTAGGCGTATAAATTAACAGACATCAGTTTTGTCCATTGCAATTTTTTTTTCACAAACGCAGGGTTACCCTGGACCAGCCATTCCAGTGCTTCAGTAGTGTGATCGTGGATGCACTATAAGACGTCTGGGCCAGGTGTGTGACAATTTGCTCTTCAGTTCCACATCGGTCGTATTGGAACCACTCTGAAACTCCCCATTGAGTCAGGCTCTTGTTCCACATGCCATTGTTCGTGTGAATTCTACTGATGTTGCACCAGTGTCTTCTGGCAAGAGGAAATACCCTCAGACTTGGATCGGTGACGATGTGGGAATTAATGTCGTTCTGATCTCGTCAAAGTGGTGTTCATTGATCATTGACATGAAAGTAGATGAGTTTCTTATTGACTGCTACAGTGGATATCTTACCAGTCTCAGTAGCTACAGTTACAGGAAATCTGCATCGACGTGAATGGGAAGGGGTGGGTTGGCATTACATTTTTCCAACTGTAATTTGAGGGCTGCCAGTCTTCTAGATTAGGGATTTGCGAGTTTCTCATTAGCCACTAGAGCTGAGTTGTTTTATAGTTCCAGTTACGGATCGGATTATTTGGTTTAGCTGTGTGTCAACGAGATTGGTGTGGAAGCTTTTGATCCAGAAAGGAGCACAGTATTCTGCAGCTGAGTGCATGATGGCTGTTTTTGTTGTTCTGAAATTTTCGGTGGCAGCGTCCCACGTCTTATTGACCAGCTTCTGAAACAGTTTGGCCTTAGTCTTTTTACTGATAATTTTTCCAGATGTTGTTTGAAGTTACGTGTTTTTTGGAGAGTGACACAGAGATACAAACACTCACCTTCAAATAATACTGGAAAAATGATTTATTGAGGCCCCTTTAGAGAGCGAAACTCTTTTAAAATCAAGATTCCGCAAACAGAATGTCATAGACAACGTTTTATGATTTACGATAGTCTTTGACTTACGATAGGCTTTCCGTACAGTTCCTCGCTGTCGTCTAGTAAAAAATACGAGGTTATCGAGTTGTGACTGAGAAACTGACACATGTACGGACAACAGCTGGAGAACCATATTGGGAGTCGCTATAAATATGCAATCTAGTGCACAACTTTCGAGACTGTGTGCAGCTGTTAGTAGGAAGGTTGTCTGAAGAATACAGCGAAATTCAGGAAATCCTGCAGATGATTGATGGAGAGTCTTGCAGTTGACTTTAAAGTAAGTAAATGCAACGTACTAGGCGGTTGTTCGACCGCTTCTTGAGTACTGTCCATCTATCTGGGACCGTACCAGATAGGACTGATAGAAAAAAAATGGAGAAGATGTGACAAAGAACGGCACGTTTCATCATGGCTTTGTTTAGTCGTCTCAACAAACTCCAATGGCAGCCGTTACAGCAGAGGCGTTGTGTATCACGGAGAGGGTTACTATTGAAATTTCGAGTGAGCACTTCCCGGGAATAGTCGGACAACGTATTACTTCTACATATCTTACGGAATGACCACAACGAGAAAACTCGAGAAATGGCAACTAATACCAATGTAACCTTTCTTCCCATGCGCCATTAGTGAGTGGAAAAGGGAAGAGAATATCATTTATTGGTATCAGAAGTAGCCTCCGCCACACACCTTTACGTGGCTATAATGTAGAAGTAGATACTGCGCGTATATTGCCGAAGAGATTCATTACTGTTTGATTGCACTAGCGGTGATAAATAGTAACAACCGCAAATTACCTAGTACTAAATGTCCGGCATAATAGGCCGAATGAGAGTTTTGTGATGCTACTTTTTTCAACTTACCTCTAACATTCCTAAATAAAATCTCAGCCTGGCATCTACTTTCCCTGCAGTTGCTTTTATTATCGTCATTCCAATGTTTAGAAAAACGTAATTCATCCTTGAAAAAAGTGGCTTCACAAAATACTCGTCAGGCGGATTCTAGTTAATCGTGCGTCAGTCTGGAGCCCATACTAGGTTGGATGAATCGAAGCCCGTTCCGTTACGGAAGGAAAGAGACACGTGCGTACAGCTACATCTACATACATTCGCCGCAAACCACCATACGGCGGACGGCGAACAGTACCATCTACCACTAACTCTCATTTCTCTTCCTGTTCCACTTGTAAATAGAACGAGGGAAGAATGAATATCTAAAAGCCTCAGTAGAAGCCCTAATTTCTCGCTTCTTTTTACCGTGGTCCTTGTGCGAAATGTACTTCAGCGGCAGTGGAACCGTTCTTGTCAGCTTGAGATTCCGGTTCCTTAAATATCCACAATAGTCTCTCCCATGCCCCCCCCCCCCTCCCCACAGAGACTCCCATTTGAGTTCACAAAGCATCTCTCTAATGCTTGCGTGCTATTCGAACTTAGCGATAACAGAACTAGTAGCATCCCCTGAATTCCTTCGATGCCGGCCTTTAGTCCAATATGATGGGGATCCCAAACACTTGGACAGCACTCAAGAATGGGTCGCACTAGCGTTCGTTACTCTGCCACTTCTATGGATGAACTACACTTTAATTCTCACAGTAGAACGAATTCGAGCACTAGCCTTCCCTACTACCTACTTGCCGCGTTCGTTATATTTCATATTGCTTCGCAACCTTCAGCCTGGATATTTAATCGATGTGACTAAGTCAAGCAGCACCCTACTAATGCTAGATTCGTACTTTATGGGATTGCTTTTTCTGTTCATCCGCATTAAATTATATTTTCTACATTTTGAACCCTGTGCCACTCGTAATACCAACCAGAAATTCTGTGTAAGTCATTTTTTATACTCGTACAGCCACTCAACGATTGCACATTCCCGTACATCACAGCTTCACCAAAAGACAGCCGTAAGTTGTGGCTCATCCTAACCGTCAGATCATTTATGTATATACATAACAATAGCCATTCTATGACACCTCTCTGGCGCACTCCTGACGATACCCTTGTCTTTTAGTCTTAAAGCCAATCACTTACCTGTGACCCTAAAACGTGTGCTCCGTGGTTCGTTAATAGTCTGCAGTGGACACCGAATAAAACGCTTTCCGTCCATGGTTTTTATGATATAATGTGAGAAAAGGGCAAGTAGAGCTTCGAATGAGCGATGATTTCCAAAACCGTGCTGATTTGTGGACAGAAGCTTTTCTATCTCAAGGAAATTTATTATTTTCGAAATCAGAATGTGTCCAAGAACTCTGCAGCAGACCGATGTTAAAGATACTTCTCTGTAATACACAGAGGGTGTTGGACTGTTGTCATGACCAGCACTTTATTTAGGTCCAGCCCCAGCTGAAAACATCTGCTGTGAATTCTTGAGAGACACGTGCGGCAATACTCCCCAGCCAAGACAACTGACCGAAGGTAACACGAAATGACGTGTCTATTTCTGTCATCTAGAACGAGTGCGACCCAATCCACAGCCGATTAGAACAACTCTAAAGGTGGCACCTTTCGCTAGTAAGTTTCGTACCATGTGAACCCTGAACCCCCAGTAAATATAATCATGTTTTTCTTCTATTATACTGTAATGTGTTCAATAACAGTGATTTCGCTACTTGGGTGTGATCAAGAATAAATAACATTTTCCAAATGTCAGAAGTATTCCGATATGAAATCGAAAATATTGGGTGCCCTTTACGTCATTTCACAGTAATCCAAGCTCTATCTGGTTCCATGAGAGGGGTTTTAGAGTGTGTGACGTGTTTCTGTAAACGTCAGATATTTTCATCTCTCTGTAAACAAGCAAGAGAGGCGTTGTGCATCACGGAGAGGTTTACTATTGAAATATCGAAACCGTGAACAGTCGTGGAACATATTACTTCCTCCCACATACACTATGTGATCAAAACTATCCAGACACCTGGCTGAAAATGACTGACAACTTCGTGGCGCCCTCCATCGGTAATGCTGGCATTCAGTACGGTGTTGGCCCATCCTTAGCCTTGATGACAGCTTCCACTCTCGCATGGATACGTCCACACAGGTGCTGGAAGGTTTCTTGGGGAATGTCAGCCCTTTGTTCACGGGGTGCTGCACTGATGAGAGGTATCTATGTGGGTCGGTGAGGCCTGGCACGAAGTCGGCGTTCCAAAACATCTCAGAGTTGTTCTGTAGGATTCAGATGAGGACTCTGCACAGGCCAGTCCATTACAGGAATGTTATTGTCGTGTAACCACTCCGCCACAGATCGTGCATTATGAACAGGTGCTTGAACGTGTTGAAAGATGCTATTCCCATCCCCCATTTGGACCTCAACAGTGGGAAGCAAGAAGGTGCTTAAAACATCAGTGTAGGGCTGGGCTGTGTTAGTGCCACGCAAAACAACAAGTGATGAAAGTACCTTCCCTGAAAAAACGATCTCACGATAACACCACCGCCTCCGTATTTTACTGTTGACACTACATACGCTGGAAGACGACGTCACCGGGCATTCGCCATATCCACACCCCGCCATGGGATCGCCCCATTGTGTACCGCGATTCGTCACTCCACACAACGTTTTTCCACTGTTCAATCGTAAAATGTATACACTCCTAACGCCAAGCGAGGCATCTTTTGGCATTTACCGGCATGATGTGTGACTTACCAGCAGCCGCTCGATCATGAAATCCAAGTTTTCTCACCTCCCGCCTAACTGTCATAGAACTTGCAGTGGATCGTGATGCAGTTTCGAATTCATGAGTAATGGTCTCCGTAGATGTCTGCCTATTACACATTACGACCCTCTTCAACTGTCAGCGGTCTCTGTCAGTCAAGAGAAGAGGTCGGCCTGTACGCTTTTGTGCTGTATATGTCTCTTCATATGTCCAATTCACCATCACACCGGAAACAGTGAATCTAGGGATGTTTAGGAGTGTGGAAATCTCGCGTACAGACTTCTGACACCCAATCACCTGACCACTTTGAAGTCCGTGAGTTCCGCGGAGCGCCCCATTATGCTCTCTCGATATGTACTGCCTACTGAGGTCGCTGATATGGCGTACCTGGCAATTGCTGGCAGCTCAATGCATCTAATATGAAAACCGTCTGTTTTTGGGGTTGTCAGGATACTTTTGATCGCATAGAGTACGTCTCTCCAAAATAGCAGGACGAGAAGATTTGAGGAATTAGAGCGAGTGGAACAATCAAGGAGTCGTCAGTTAGTGGTACCAGAAGTACCATCCATTACACAGTGTCAGGTCGTTTGCGAAATGACGCCATGTTTTTAGTTACAGAGCATGTATGTGGGCCACATAATGGCTTCCATTACCGTCTAAGAAATATGTCATCTTTGTGGATCTGAGATTCGTTCAATAAATTTCCAATTTCTGTTTTCTCAAGATGTATTTAAAGGCGAGATCGGGTTCCAACTAAAGTGGACGGAGAGGCCACTAATGGCAATGGCACGAACTGGAATCGCCATCACAAAGGCTACAAAGCGAGCCGTTTCTATAGAACTCCATGGCCAGCTGGTATTCCCTGCTCTACATTATTTTCATCCGCTTAAGTTTCAGTCATATTTTCTGTAATTGTTTCCGGCGCCACAAATGAAATCGGGAAATTTGGTACAGTCGATTACAATACAGCATTACCATGGACCAGTTGCACACTTGAGAAAAGTTCTGCGAACAAAATGTTACTCATCCCCTTAAAAGAGCAGACGTAGTGGTACAGCGGGTTTAATATTTTCTTCCTACCGAAAATGTCCACCTATCTCACGGTGGTTCCTTCTTTTGCAGCAGCTCACATGCGTTTCCTATTGGAAAACAAACGATGTTTAACTATTGGAGAAGCTGTAGTTGAACCAGTAACACTATACGTATCTACAAATTGCGTTAAATCTTCTAGTTTCTGGTTAAATGAGCTATTGGTTGGTTGGTTGGTTGGTTGGTTGTTTTGGGGAAGGAGACCAGACAGCGTGGTCATCGGTCTCATCGGATTAGGGAAGGAAGTCGGCCGTGCCCTTTCAGAGGAACCATCCCGGCATTTGCCTGGAATGATTTAGGGAAATCACGGAAAACCTAAATCAGGATGGCCGGACGCGGGATTGAACCGTCGTCCTCCCGAATGCGAGTCCAGTGTCTAACCACTGTGCCACCTCGCTCGGTAAAATGAGCTATTAAGGGATAGATAGTTTGTGAGTGAAAGCTGCAATATTTTGTTAGGTGTTTGATACAAAAACACCACGAAGCTTTTGCTAATCTTAAGTTGCTGTTTCGACACTCAAATACAATCGCAGTCACTCGTAATAGCCAGCCTCTTACCGGAAAGGCTATAAAACCTATTACTTGTGGCTGTTATTATCGCTCAAATATTTCACAGCTCCATCCCTTTGTACTCGTACGTTAAGTTCTCGGTCCCGACTACCACAGTAAGCCACGCGAATTTAGTAATTTCGAAAGTCTCACTTTACAAATAAAATACGAAATTTCACGTGTTCGTCTTTTTCATTCGTTCACGTTCACTTGCGATGAAGTTTAACTCATAGTTACACCTGTGCAGAGCTCCAAATACACACGTCCTAACCTGAGGAATCCTGAGCACCGAATTTTATCTAGACTTCACAAAGCAGTTCTTTACCACACACAGTAAGTTCAAATGTACTCTCTTCACTGTCCCGCGTCTTTTATTTTGCACCAATCACAACTTAGTAGCTTTTAATTTATTAAATGAACAAACTTAGATACCCCACAAGAATCAAAATAATTCCCTCTTTAAATAACTGAATCATCATAAAAACTTTGTTTCCCTGAGAGTATCATTCGTTCTGTTTGTAGTTCGCACGCTAATGTATACTCAGTAAACTGACTTCACAATTTTCGTTTATTATATCACTTCGCAGTCACACCTTCATTCACACTAATAACGAAACATATTAATTCATGAATAATTAATAGAAATCGTAATATTCGCTGAAGGTAAAATTTCATCTCCAGAATACATTGTTTTGATAGCTTCAGATTTCACATTGTTGCTGACACCTTTCCGGCCACAGACTTACTTTGGAAACTGCTGCTGGATCGGAGTGTATATCTGTCGTGCTACAGCCATGACTCACTGCATGAAGCTATCTGCTCTCGTCCGACTTATACAGGAAACTCAGAAGCGGAGTAACTCAAGCGACCCGCGTGTTTGAAGTGTCAGTTCTCCTCATAGAATGGGTGACGGGGCACGAGTCTCCTCAGCTTTTGGCTGCGGTTTAATCCTCTGTCCGATTTTTGAATCGCTCTCTTCTTCGGTTTTAGAAAACCAAACGAGGTAAACGTCTGGCGACACCGACATTGGGCGGCCAATGGAGTTTGCGCGCGCTACAGCCTGATTGGCTAACTTCAAGGCTGGTTGACTCGCAAACGGCGCAACGTATGGGATTTTCATCTTAACAATTATCTCTCAGCACAACCTACCCTGTAAGACCCATACGACCTTTTCACATATTTTTCACGTCACCCCATATATTCTAGCGGCAAAGGCGCTACCCCTCAGTAGCTTTGGAGCACTATAAAAATAGGTACTATATGATCATGTGTGGTGTGGTGTGTAAGTGCTAGTTGGATGCGTGGAATAAGCACTGTAACACGTATGGACGTGGAGAGAGAGATTGAGAGAAAGTAGCTATCGTTTCAAGATATGCCTGTAACGACACCGTCGTTTGTTGCTATATCGACGCGACTCGTGCAAGGAATGGTGTACCACACGCAACCACGTAAGGCTCATAAGAATAGTGCGCGTGCAAGAGATCCTAACCGACTGGGAGAGGAACGAGTGGTGAGCCATTTATATTACCAGCCGGCTAAAACGGTTACATTTGAATTCCCAGGTAGCTGTCTAACGGCTTCCTAGGGCAACTAAAATTTCATTTTCAGTATTACACATAACTATTCACTGAATTTAAACGTTTAAAGCACTGTCATAATCTACTCATTAAGACATTGACTGCCAAGAGGTCGCCTCCGGAGAAAATTGAGGTCCCCTCTGCCTCGAACCCCCCCCCCCCCAAAAAAAAAAAAAATCCCGAGCCTGACGGTGTGGTCGAGCGGTTCTAGGCGCTACAATCGGGCATGGATGTGTGTGATGGCCTTAGGTTGGTTAGGTTTAAGTAGTTCTAAGTTCTAGGGGACTGATGACCTCAGCAGTTAAGTCCCATAGTGCTCAGAGCCATTTGAACCATTTTTGAACTCAAATCCCGCCCTGACGCCCTGTGCACGACGGCGCACCAATGCTCCACCCTGCAGAGTGTACTCATATGTATAGTGCAGTACCGTGCGTTAATATGTACTTCTTGCCTGAATTGACGTCAGAGTACAGCACGCACATAAGTGCAAAATCTTGTTCAACGTCTCAATTTTTTTTTTTTTGCAACAGTACTGTCAACAGAAGTTTTATTGCTAACTGTTATGAAATTTAGACGTCGCTGTACATCCATTATATAGCTGACTGCTAAAGTATATTTTGGTAGGAACGGTGATATTTGGAATTTTTTGAAACATTTACCGTGGCGAAAACAGCGACAGATAACAGTACAATAAAATTACTTCAGTAAAAAGAGTCTTCGTCACATGTTGCTTACTTTATTCAGTGACCGGTTTGGATATCTTATAGGATTGTTCTCAAGCCATTACCCTCTGGTGGCAGCTGGAGACGATGGTCTGGAGCAAGCAGCTCTGGTGAGGCTAGAGGAACACTATGTGCTGCAGTAGCATACTCTAGATGGTCTCTGCTACGAGATAATACAAGTACTGATTCAATGAAGATGATTCAATGAAGATGGGTCAAGTGTGGTTGAAACTAGTAAGCAAATAAAAATTTACATGCGATCTTACCTTCGCTCTTTAATAAACAAATTACGACAGATCACTTGCCCCCCCCCACCCCCGCCCCCCCCCCCCCCCCCTGGCAGCAGCTCGTGGTCGTGCGGTACCGTTCTCGCTTCCCGTGCCCGGGTTCTCGGGTTCGATTCTCGGCGGGGTCAGGAATTTTATCTGCCTCGTGATGGTTGGGTGTTGTGTGATGTCCTTAGGTTAGTTAGGTTTAAGTAGTTCTAAGTTCTAGGGGACTGATGACCATAGATGTTAAGTCCGATAGTGCTCAGGTGCTCAGAGCCATTTTTGAACCCCCCGCCCCTTGAAAATGTCAACATACATGAATCAGGTATGTAAGTTAGAAACTCATGGCGAGCAAAATAACTCACTCTACAGTAATTCGATATTTAACATTGAGAATCAGGAATGACCTTCTAATTTGTTATTTCGGTAAAACCAAAGGTATTTTCAAAACAATTTTGATACAGCATCTACATAATACCACTGAATGTACGTGTAACATTGTACAATTTTTAAACACATGATTCAATAGATATGACGTCGACAACGTTAAGACAACATTACGAAGCTAAACGTCTTTGAATCGGAGTTCAAATTTCCCAGACTGTACTCATCATTTGTAAATCAATCAAACATGTTAAGCTGTCTTATACACAGGAGTTCGATTCTTTAAAGAATCGAAGTTTTTGGGGGAGGGAAATGGTATCAGTGACAAACGATTCAAACCAAATGGTTTTAAGGCAGGTCCATTTCAGTCATTTTCTGAGCTAATATTTCGAAAGGAAATGGATGTTTCGAGTTGTGTAATTCGCACAAGAACACTGATTACAGCAGTACATAAAGATGCACATCTTCAATGGAACGAACAAAATAACTTGTCATTTTTTTTGCACATAAGGACACTAAGCTTGTAAGAGTTTTTGCTTTATTACTCTGCAGCTACTTTCGACCCATTGTTGATCATCTGGTGAAACTTTTTTAACGTTTTCATGGTGAATATGTCAGAGTGCGACCCTTTGTATCTGCACAGTAAGTGTAATAATGTGTGCAAACCTAGCTTACTACTTAGTGCACAAATGGACCAAAACTGTGAACTGTCTTCTCAAGCCTAAGGTGTGATACAAACATTTTAAATAACCATGAACTAGGCTCTGCCAGGTAGCTAAGATCAGTTGCAGAACGTAACAAAAATCGTTAGAAATGCTGCTGTCACGTAACTAGAATGCATAAATTAATGAATGTGAAAGTTTGCGTCTATTCTAGAAAGACAAAACAGGTATTCTATTTTTTCTCTACATAATTTACCAACTGTGCTTTCAGGGGTGAAGTGTTACACAACAATCATGTTCGATTACTTTTGACACTCAATAACAAAATATATAACTCTTGGACATATTGAATTGACGATTAATAAGATCGTTATCTCTACAGATAAAATTTTTTATCACAGGAAAAATGATTAAAAATCTTCATCAACTCATTTACATCTAAGTTGTCATAGTTCGTCACTGCACTAAGTTGGTGGAGAATAAATTTACTTATTGTACCAACGAAAAAACACTCATGTTCTCAATGTGAGGGTAGGTTAGTATCCTAGCTTTTGATATTCAATGGTCAAATCATACGTAAGTTGGAGTGAGTAATACTAGACTCAACATTTACTGTGGCCTGATGTGTGATGGTACTTTACCAAGCGGCATCTGCAACAGTTTTGTCTCCAAGCTGGATCTGAAACGCTAATTCCCTGCTCGGGCCTTGACTGAATTCACTCAGTCTCAACTTTCCTGCATTCCATAGAACGTTAATCTTTCCCCAGGCGAAATAATGGCTGTTGCACACTCGCTAAGGGTTGGAGCGATGCGCACAATTTATTTGCCCGCAAACATTTCTGCAGGAATAATTAACTACGTCTTTGCTATCTGTCGTCACAATACGTGAAGCGTATCGTCCTCACTTTGCAGAAAGCAAAGCTCTCAATGCTCTCGCTTGTTTCCACACACCTGTGCAGTCCGCCACGAGACGATAGAGAGATCTAGCGATTTTAGTTCTCAAAATTCTTTTATGTAATGGGGGTGTCTCTACCGTGTCGCGTCTGTGTCGCCCAGTATGGCTGCAGCCAATCACCTTCTCACTTAAGGTGAATTATATTTTTCTGGCTGGGTCGCAGCGTAGCTCTGTTAATGCTGCGCAGCCACTTACCCTTGGTACCGCCCGTATTTACGTTAAAAGCAATAAATATTGTTATGGCCTTATCCCTTTCTGCGCTGAAGCTGGCCGTTCTCTTGTTAAATGGGGTTTTCCTATGTCATTAACCACCTGCTCGGTTCGACTCCAAAATGCGTTTCACTTTCACTTGTTTATTCATGCCCCTGTCCAAACATTGGCAGATGTTGTTTTGTTAGTTTTTTGTATATGAGATTAACTGCAGTTGCCTTTTGTTAATATAATTATTATTTTCTTAGGATCTCATTCTGTATTGCACTGTCATTATGGATCGAGCTGATGTAAGGTCCATAAAATCCAGGTGCCTTACAAATACTATGTATTCGCACATAAGGATTATTTCGGTATTTCTCGATTTTAGGTGGCCACAAGGATCATTCTGCCATATCGCACTGTCAAAAACTTGAATAATACCTTTTGTGGCGCACAGAGCTGCTAGAGGTGAAGAAAGATAGTCAGTGGTGTTCTGGAAGGTACTTACTGGGATTTAGGGCCATGCTGACTCCAGTGCCATGGCCAGACGCACTACGTTTCTCGGTTGAGGATCCATGTGACGAACAGCGCTGCAGGAAGCAACTACTAAGAGGGCGTAAGTAGAGTTGGTTCTGTGTCCAGAGGCTGTCTCCCAGTTCACTCCTTGCCAGTTTTCGTCGGAAAAATGTTAGTGACCTGTGATCACTGGCAGGTGCAGCGGAAGAAAATTCAGAATCAGTCATTCATTTCCATGAATATACAGGAAGCGTCGTGACTCGTAGCTAGCATTGTCTGTCAGTGACTACTGAGGAATCGCGTTGTAAGCGGCCTTCCGAGGCAGCTGACACCACACGCTTCGTTCTAGACGGCTGCTGCACCAACGGATCACCGATAGCAATGGTCCCTACACCGGCTGTACTACGACGCCGCTGCGGTTTGTGAAGGCGGAACGTGCGCAGAACTTACACATGCCAACTTGTGAGGTGCTCTGTCCTTTTGCCGCTCACCACCTCACCACTCCGATGACGGTTGCTGTTTAGCCGTGAAGTTCCACAGTATTGGCCTGCCGTTCAGGTAGGCTCTACTCAGTCCACCAGAATCTCAGGAACGATGGCGTCCTCATACGGATGTCCAGATCCTGGTCTCTTGATCCAAGTCCTTCCATCTACCCTGCCAGACGTCACTTCGCTGCACTCACGGAATGAAGTGTAAACATCATGTACACTATCAGTCCTCCTTAATGCCTCATGAGCTAAACTACTAGGGTATTTATGGAGGGAAATAGTGACTGATGTTTACCTGAAAGTCATTCGTCATAGAGCTTGCTATTAGAAGCTATCAGCGGTTTTCCTTCCGCTATGCTTGTTTAAAGAGTTTGCTACAGTACAGAACTCGCTCACAAAAGCTTTTGGTAGCGTCTGTTGCATTTAACTTGGCCTTCTTTCATTACAAAACGAAGGTGACGTGACCCTGTTTGGCTGCTGTGACCCACTACATTCTGCTGAAGTCCACTTTCTGGCTCCTCAGAAACGCTGATGTTGTGTTTTGCCTTGACCCAGTATTGGTGACAATGTTTTCGTGGCGGCCGCCTCATTTAGATATAGACGTAATGCAGTGAGATAGTTTCGCTCTTGCACTTTGAACATTTTACCGTATTTACTGCTCTGTCTAAGGTTGGATGCAACAGCGCTAGTAATCCCACAGATTCTTGATTTGATTTCAATCCGGGTGGTCTTCGAAATACACACACACACACACGGCGAGCTGTGTGACACGTTTTATAGTCCTGTGCCGAGGGGAAACTGACTGGATTTAGGAGTGGACGTGTTACCTCTAGGTTAGATGCATACTTGTAATGTCCCACTGTGTCTTCCAGAATAATGACGTTACCCAGGGAATGCCACAAAAACATTCCCGAAAACATAATGCTCCCTGTTCCGGTCTAAATCCTTCCAACGATTGTCACAGTGTGTTTCATGCCGTACACGGCCAAACCTAACTCTGAATGGAGCATACAACCTGATTAAACTCAAAAGGACCACTGCCGCCACTCAGTGGATGTCCAGTTGCGGTATTGGCGTGAAAATTCCAGGCTTCGTCGCCTGTGATCAGCACTCACCATTGGCGTATGAACCAGGTTCCTGCTGAGGAGGGCCGTACTCACAGCGTTCGCTGAACGGTAAGTAGTCACTGTTGATAGCCTCTAGGTAAGTCGCTCGGTTTCCCCGTTATGACAATGACCGCACTGGTCTAAGAGTTCACCAGTTACGCTTTATACGTCCTCCACTGTTATTTCTGCCACCTACCGTCTGTGAGTGGGTATTGCACGTTGGCGTCGAAGATAGGTGGTGATCACGTTAATGTGACCGGTTCGTGTAGAACGTAATAAACAAATTTTACAGTGTACCTACAATGAAACACTGGCTGTGTTCATCCATACTCAAATTACTACAGTCGACGGTCACACTATTAAGGCTAAAACATTACTATATCTCATGACTATACACTTTTTCTAGTAAAAGACTGCACTGTTTCGGCAAAAATTAGTAGCAGAAAAGGCTGAGGATTGGAACCGATTGAGGGTAGTGGAAGCATACAGTAGTACCGCAGTGGAGTAGCACCGACGCTCAAATAGTTTAGAAAAAATTGTAAGCCCGACGGAAATTATTGGCACTTTGTTATCGGCGACGAAAAAAAACAGCAGAAATTATACCAAGTCCCCCATCTATCGTGTCACCGATCGCACCTGGTGTCCATAATGAGGCCCAGTGGAGACCTTTTGGTAGGTTCCCGGCTGAGGTGGAACAGCTCTTCTAAGCTCTCGCGCCGGCCTACATAGCTTATCTCGCGGAAGAAGCCACGCGGTTCTATCTTCGACACGTGACCCTGCGGATGCAGGAAAAGGTCAGTACGTCAACGACCTCTACCTTCACCATGCAAATCGTCTGTTGGTGTGGCCGGAACGCTGTTGTCCCCTCCCGCTGGTCTGGCTACGGAGTTCCGGAGTTCAGAGTTACCGTGGCGTCTGTCCGTAGAGGCGAAGTCTGTGGCATTGCAAATGGCTTAAAAGTTTGGAGGGGTTACCGTCGACGCCTGATGTGTAGGGCGCCATGGAAGAAGGACGAATAACACACCGCACTGAGCAAGGAATTCAAATATCACTTTGTCGAAATCACGTAATTACCTTCCATGCTACGCATAAATTTGGCTCAAAGGTGCCTACACGCTTCACCTGTAATGGTACAGAAGCGTGGCGCCCTGCGACGGCACCCCCGGGCTCGGTGATGCTTCAGACAGCTAGGTGTCGGCACATGCAAAGAAAATGCCACAACTCGGAAGTTCATATGAGCTGAAAGATGGTTAATTCTACTCAACGCGACCATAACGTTTCACATGATCAGAAGGTTGTCGGAATTCCTCTTACACATATTTCACCCCTTCTTGTAATGTCTGTGAGATGGAGATCGGAACAGTGCCACTCAGCACTGAAATCACGTGGTTCTCCTTGGGTGGCCGAGACATTTTAGACAAAACGCCGCTCTGAATCGACACAAAAGGGCCACAAGGGGTGGCATAAAAGACGTCCATGTAACCACCCCTTCCCTTGGGTTATTGATTCCCATACATTTCGCGGCCGGAAACGACAGTTAGCAACGCGATGAGTAACTAGAACATGTTCTTCACCACTGAGAACTCCGGACGTAACAAGCAATCTTTATGGATTGGGGGGCTGAATCTCCATTTAACATGATAGCATCCCTTTGGAGAACAGTGGGACCATAATTTTGCTCTCGTGTACAGGCTGGAACCACCAGTTCAAAACTATTTGACGAAATTAGAACGAGTTTTGAAGCAGCAAATTGTACTTACCATTTTTCAACCTCCAGTTTTCCACCCTCTTGTGGCGTGATCACACGGGCCAGCAAGATTAACATGCGCGTCAGTAAAATGGCTAAGGGTCCCCCCAGTTTGGTAACACCTTCGGTGCTACCCACTCACTTTTGTTGAGCACGTTAGGATTATGCATTCAGTTATTTCAACACCAAATCAACCTGGCAGCAGCTCCAGCACCGGGGGCCTAGGCAACCCATTCTTCATCCCATTGATGCGGTTTGCCTGACTGCAAGGGTTCCAGCAACCGCTAGGCTGAATTGGTGGAAGAGTTTGTGACAGGTATATTTGCAACGTGCTCAACAAGGTTACGTTGGTGACACCGGGGATGTTGACGAACTCAGCGGTGCTACAGGGACCCACCGCCTTTCTGTTCACGTACAGTCAATGTTGCATTCCTATGTTTCTTGTCATAATGGCTTTGGGCAGAATTGTGATGAAATTTGGTTCCAACGTCGCATCAGAAGACCTCCTTACGGCTCACATTTGTGACCTGAGAGAACTGTTTTCGCATGTGATGAAACCTTGCTGTCTGAAGTGTCGCCATGTCAGAGGGTGATGTCGCAGGGCGCTAAGCTTGTGCACCACTACAGAGGAACGTTCTAAGGACTGTCGAGCCAAATTTCACACCTATGCGTCGCAATGATACTTCGAGAAATTGATCCTTTGACTTTGTAGCGCAGTGAAGATGGGTAAAAGAAAAGGGGAACAATAATTCGAAGATGTAGAACGAAGTGCTCGGATTAAAAAGCGGATAAGAGAGGGTTTCAGTTGTTTTTTAGCCTACTGTTCAGTTTTTACATCGAAGATACTGTATCTGAAATAGAAGAAATGTTCAAGCGTTGGATTAAAATTTGGGATGGACGGATATAAATGATAAGACTTGCTGATGACATCGCTATCCTCAGTGAGCACTCCAACCAGAGTAACAGTCTCTGATGAACTGTTTAAGGAATGAGTAAGTAATATGGATTGAGAGTAGACCGAGGGAAGACAAAAGAAATGACAAGTCGCGGAAATGAGAATAGCAAGAAACTTTACGTCAAAATTCGGGATCACGAAGTAGATGAAGTTAAGAAAGAATGTTACCTTGGAAACAAGAGGTGCATGAAAAAATAGCACACGCAAGGAGGGTATTCCTGGACAAGAGACGTCTACAGGTATCTAACATTGGCCTAAATTTGAGGAAGAAATTTCTGGGAATGTAAGTTTGCAGCACAGCATTGTATGGCACTGAAATTTGGACTGTGGTGAAACTGGAACAGAAGGGAATCGAAGCGGTTGGCATGTGGTGCTATAGGAGAATACTGGAGAGTGAGTGGACTGGTAAGGAATGAACAGGTTCTCCGCAGAATCGGCGAAGAGAGGAACATATGGAAAACACTGTCAAGGAGATAGAACTGGTTGATAGGACATGTGTTAAACAGTAGTGAATAACTTACATGGTACTAGAGGCAGGTCTAGAGGTAAAAATTTAAGGGGACATCACACACTGGAATACATACAATAAATAATTGAGGACGTAGGGTGAAAGTGCTACTCTGAAGAGATTGGCACGGGAAAGGAATTATCTGCCGACTCCGTGTACAAAGGGAGGTGTGCGGCCACATGCGCTTGTGAGATACTCTCATAAAATAAGGCACAGAAGTTAAAATAAAAAAAACGTCTCAACAGATTAATAATAGGCTTCTAAAAATGGCGTTTGACCAATCCGCCGGCAGAGCCAAGGGAAAACCGTATGAAAACATTGCTTCACCAGTAATGATTCAAAAACTGAAGATGCAGGCTACATGAACGTTTAAAAGTAATTTGAATTCACACACATTTGGCAAGAATTTTAAAATGAAACTTTACAGGAACATACAGAAAAAACATATTCAGTACAAAATATTTATCAGTAGTAAATAAGTCAGAAGAAAACCTTAAATCACAAATAAGATGTAAAGCGATTTTTATCGATGATATCACATAACTTACAAAACACTCAAGCACAAATATGGCAAAACAGAATTAGATTTTAATTGAAAACCAAACATTTAAAATCTTGTACGTAATTACAAATTTTAGATACTACCAAAAATTGTATTCATATATTTAGCATTTATGCTGATAGTGATATTAGTCTTAATTTTTTGAAGAGAGCCGCTGGGCTTTATTTCCGTCTTGGTTCGTCAGGCTGTAGCGGCGCTTCATTGTCCCACGTCCGGCGTGGAGTCTCTTAGAAGGAGTCCCTCTTTCTTTGGTCTCCGTCGTCATTCTCCTCCCCCTGGCTGTAATTGCAGCGCCTTTGCTTGTTAACAGTCGGAGCAGTTCCTGAGTGGCAACTCCCATTAATTTCTTCTACGGATCTTTTGTGTCACACTGCCCCTAAACCGTCTTGTAATTGGATTCAGCACTCTTCTGGAGAGGGAACACTGCTTGAAGGTGTTGTGCAACGGCTGAATCGATTCCTGCAGTACCGGACGAAGGCGGTGCTGAAGAGACAATGCAAGGTGTTGCGCTTTTTTGTTAGACTCGTGGTGATGCTCCTAGCCCCGGTTTGACCATCGGCAGCCAGAGTGCTCCGTATTATTCAGGTAGCTCATGCAAATTAATTTTGAGCAACGGTTTTTCCCGTATAGGCCATAGTCCGTGGATAATAGTTGCGGCCCGTTGCAAAATCAATCAATAAAATCATATGAAAAGGTTTCCTAATTACTAAATTCCCTAAGAAGTCCAGATAGTATCTCCCTTTTCATTAACATGTGATTCAGAAAGCAATTTAATTTAAATGAAGACTATAGGACGTAGATTATGCAGCTTACACACAAGACAGTATGTGTGTAAACGAATAGTTCGTTAGTTACCTTATCCTCAGATTCTTGAATTATAGAAATAACTTTATTTACGAACTTCCAGCAGACTGGAAAAGCCGTGGTCAGCAAGTTCTGTTAATCAGTACAACGAAAAACTTAGCAAGGTCGGCTGATTTTCGTTGTACTGGTAGACAACTGTGCCGACCTTGCTGTGATTTTCGCTTTCGTATGTAAATCGAGTTAATCTCACGTTACTGGCAGCAGCATGAGTCAGAATCTACGTCCAAGCAGCCTGAGTGGCCATACTACAGAATAGTATCACGAAAATGGCACATTACAATTACTTTTAACAACGCTTTTACAACCTTACAAAGAATATTCAAAAGCTTACATACGAATATTTAAGTATCTGAAAACGACGATATCTTTTGCTCCTCGTGCACTAGATGTACTCACTAAAACACATTGGAATACAAAAAAATAATTCGCGGAAAGACTTTTAGAATTTAATTAATCTACAATAGGAGTCACTTTAATACCAAGAAGCGGTGGGAAAAAACACGGAGAAACACATCTGACAGCAACCAACAGTCCAGTGTAACATCTTGAAAGGTGGCTACACTGAGCCACAGCGACAGAGATCGCTAGAGAGCATTGTTCCGCCGCCTCCACGGGAGTGATTATTGAGATGTCGTAGTAGGCAGTGCTTGTCCAGGACTCGTGGTAGTCAGTTGGTGTTCAGATGTGCTAGTAGGGAGTGCTTGCTGAGATGTGATACTGAAAGGTTCTTGTTCAGATGTGGTAATAGCGAGGCGGTGTGGAGATATATTGTAATTATGAGAGTGATTTTGGTCAATATATGAAGGTAACGAAACTTGATTTATTTTTCATTATTTCCATGTTTTAAATAATGTGTCATTACAGGTTCAGTCAACAAATCATCTGGCTTGTGTTCTTGGATTAGAGTGTAATTGTGGTTCTGTTGAGTAATTATGGTATTTGTATTTTCTTTAATTAATTCAGTATAATGTTATTTAAAAATTGTTGTGTTGTTGAAGAAGAACCGTGCCAGATGCGTACGTTGAGTCACACTCCCACACACAGAACAGTTACTCTTGTGCTTGTTGTTGCGTTGGTTTTATAGTTGCTGGGGTCTTAATTAATTAACTGTGTTAATGAAAATTTCCATTTCATTCTTTGTTATTGTTCTAAGCAGTCAGATTGCGTAATAATAATAGTCAGGGCCAACCGTTACGAGACTTCGTAATCGGACAGACAGTTAATAAAGCAAAAAAAAAAATTAAAATTATTTGCATTAATATTTTTATTAAGCCCCCATGCACGTGGCGACCCTGCCAGGATCGTCCCTTGGAATTCTTCTGATTGTAAAAATAGTGGACAGTAGCATTGTTGTTGTAATTTGTAGTTTAGTAATTATAGTCTATTTTGCATGTGTAGATTTGGTAATTGTCATTCTTATAATGGTATTTTTTTCTCTGAATTTGATTGTTGTCTTGTATACGCGTTGACGATTTAGCGCAATTATTTCAATTGTTCGTTAATCGTGTTTTTTGGGAAACATTTCGAGTGAATGGTATTGTTGATTATAAAGAGTCATTGTGTGTAATTTTCGTACTGTGACGAGTTTTGTATGTTTTGTAAATGATTACGCGATCGATGAAAAAGGCAAAAATGATGGATAGTCAGAATGACGAAATTGTTGACATGGCGAACTCGCCAACACAGGTCAACAGTACGATAAATAATGAAGTTGAAAACAATTTAATAAGCAGGGAAAATAGTCCAGAACCCTTTCAAAATTTTTCTCAATCAGAAAATTTAGAGAATACGGGATTAACGATAGAAGATTCTGGAATAGTATCGAACACAGATAGCTTTACAGCTATGACGAAGGAAACTGGTTTTGCGGGAAATGTTAGGGGCGAAAAGAATTTCGAACCGGCTATTATGGAGCAGTTGTTGGGTGCAATATTAAATTTGGGATCACAGTTACGATCTGAATTGAAAACAGATAGGGAAACAATGGGATCACAGTTACGATCTGAATTAAAAACAGAGATTGGAACTTTGGCAACACGGTTAGACTCACAAATAGGAACAATTAAAACTGAGATAGGAACAATGGAAACACGATTAGATTCACGAATAGGGACATGTTTCAGAAACATGAAAGATGAATTAAAGAAAGAAATTAGAGAGGAAGTACAACCGATTTTGAATTCTCACAATAATAGATTAATTGCAGTAGAGATTAGACAAAGGGAACAGGATAGAGAACAGGAAGAAAGAGATCGCGTGATAGTACAAAAATTTTCAGAGCTAAATTTACAATGTGCACACGATAAGGAAGAGATATTTGAGAGAATCGAGGAATCCGTACCAAATGACAGAATAAATAATCTAACACAACAATATGAACAGTTAACTACCAAATGTGTCAACACTGAAACCCGAGTCGCGACACTTACGGAAGACGTAAATAAACAGAAAGAACAATTAGGTGACTTATCGGAAAGAGTTGAGGAGATTTCAGATAAATTGACAAATCTTAGTTTACATGGGGACAGAGATTCAGATGATACAGCTCCATTACCATTTGCAGAAACCGAAGAGTACCAGAACATAAATAAGCATGTTGAAAATCAGGGAAAATTTAATGAACGCGTTAAAAGGGAAGTTGAGGCATTACGAAAGCAAGTCAAACAAATTGAAGGCGAAATCGTAGGAAAAGACAGCAGAAGAAATTTAGAATCACAGATAGCAGAGGGGTTTGAAGAAAGTAATTTATTTCATTTACGGGACACAACAAGAGAGCGCCAGGCGCGCGAACTTGACAATAATCGACATTCAAACTGGGACAGACGCGGTAGGTCTTGGTCGCCACGAGGCGAAAACTTTGACTATAAACACTTTTTGACTGTTCGGAAATTTAAGATCTTCCGCAATTCTAAGAATGACATACATCCATGTGCATGGTTAGATCAATTTATGTATGCACTCCCACCAAATTGGCCACTAAGTCACAAACTGGAATTTATGTGTGGATATTTAGAAAACGAACCGGCGACGCGGATGCGTGCACTCATTAGAGATTGTAATAATCTGAATGATTTTTATCATGCATTTCTATCGGCATATTGGTCCGAAAACACGCAAGACAGAGTCAAACACAGTCTTATTATGCAGCGTAATTTCAAACAGTCTGAATTCCGCACGCCAGCAGAATATTTTGAAGACATGATTCGAAAGAATCAGTTCCTTTCCAACCCTTACAGTCCGACTGAATTAATTCGCATTTGTTTAACTAAGCTGCCACAATCCATAAGACAAATTGCTTTAGCCGGAAGATGTAAAGACGACATTGAGACTTTTAAGACTTTGCTACAAGAACTTGAGTATGACAACGACGACGGGACTTCTTGTAATTTTTTCAGTAGCAGTAATTACAATACATTTTCAGAGAAAAGGGATAGTGATCGGAACGGACGTTATTTGGGTAACTTTGAGAATGACAGACGTAACAGACAGGACAATAGATACCAGCCTTATGACAATAACAGACGTTCTAACAGAAATTACACAGACAATTATAATAACGGTAATTCCTACCGGAATGATCAACCATACGGAAACAGTAATCGGTATCATCAAGATAGAAATTATTCATACAATAACAGAAATTCTTACTACAGAAATAACCAGGGTAGTAGATACAACAATAATTTCAGAAGTGACAGTCGAAATTACACAAGAAGTAGTTATGCAGACAGACAGGAAAACAGAAATTTTAATAACAGACACAACCAAGAATTTGCATCTAACAGACAGGAAGGACCTAATTGGCATCATCCACGTGACAGAACTTCAGAGAGACAAGTGCAATTAGTAGAAATTGATCCGCGAAATGACGCGAATAATCAAAGACGTGACGCAAACAATCGACAATGACTAGCAGCTTCGGCTTCTGGCAGCAATATAGACGGTTCAGAAAGTAATGACACTTCGACTTTACACTACGTACGACTGGAAGACATGAGAGACATTTTGTTAGACGAAAAGGAAACTAATGTAGACGCATTTTTACATCCTGTTATTGAAGTATGTGTGGGTAAGAATAAGTTCACTGCAGTTTTAGATTCTGGGAGCCCATTGAACGTCATTAGTGAATCAGTTTTTCGTATATGTGAAAGAACTATTGCCTGTCCTGTGTTACCTATTTCTAAAACTACAATTCGAGGCGCTATTTCTGGAAAAGGTGTGGAAGTTAAACAACAGACCAACCTAAATTTCATTTGTCAAGGATACGAATTTTCTGCTAATTTTATTATTGTTCCATTACTCAGTACACAGATTATTTTAGGTATGGAGTTTCTTAACGCACATAAGGCAATTTTGAACTTTAAAGAAGGAAGTGTGAATTTGACCGTTGCCGGAATGCTGAAATGTTTGAAATTTTTCGAGTGTTTAGCAAGATCTGAATCAGATACAAAATGTTTAAGGTTTCTTACTTCTGATGCTTTTGTTGAGCATTATGACGACAGTGTGTTTATTCATGACAATGACAATAGATACAGGGACGCGATGGATGATGTAATTAATAGCGAAGAATTAATTAATGAAAAGGTTAAGAAAGCTGAAGTGCCAGATGACGTTGCAAGAGAAGAGCTGCACCATATTTTGACTTCACATGCTACAGTGTTTAGTCATCACACAGGAACTATACAAGGCTTACAATATTTATTTAAAGTAAAAGAACACACACCATTTCGCGGAAAAACGTACGCTATTCCTTTGGCTTACAGAGACAAGGTTAAGAATGAACTTCAATACATGTTAGATCAGGGCATTGTTGAGCCAGCAGTCAGTCCTTATACCAGCCCATTACACGTTGTTCTTAAAAAGGATGGGTCAATTCGTTTGGTTCTGGATTCCAGACAGATAAATAATATTATTATTCCTGAAACTGACCGTCCACAAAATTTAGATGAACTTCTTCAACATTTCCATGGAATTAAAGTTTTATCCACGATTGATATGCGCGCAAGTTTTTGGCAAATAGAACTCCATCCTGATTGTAGAAAATATACTGCTTTTTTAGCCTTTGGTAACTGTTACCAGTTTCGGAAATTACCGTTTGGACTTACTGTATCTTCAGCAGCATTCATTCGTAGCTTAAATGAAATTTTACCTGTTTATCTTCGTGACAATATTACTTCTTATGTTGACGACATTCTTATTGCTAAACGTTCTTGGAGTGAGCATAACAAAATTTTGGATTCATTATTACGTATTTTTGCACGAGTTGGCATGACAGTGAACTTGGAAAAATCTGAATTTGGTCGTTCTCAGGTGAAATTTCTCGGTCACATTATTTCTACAGAAGGTATTCTCCCTGATCCAGAGAAACTAGACGCTATTCATAATTATGCTGTTCCTACCACAAAACGTGATGTTCGTAGTTTCCTTGGTGTTTGTAATTTTCTTAGACGTTTTGTTAGATTGGACAATTTGGCCACACCTCGTTTATGTGAATTATCTGGAAAAAATTCTAATTGGTGTTGGGATGAGGAGGCTCAATCAGAATTTGAACAACTTCGTGATGCTTTAGTTGCTGCTCCACTTCTTTCACATCCGGATTTATCTAAAGATTTTTGTTTGGCGACGGACTCATCATACAAAGGCCTAGGTGCACATTTATTTCAAGAGATAGAAGAAGACGGCGTTGTAGTACAGAAATCTGTTGCCTTTGGAAGCCGTGTTCTCTGTAAATCAGAGAAGAATTATTCGATTATGGAACTTGAAGCTTTAGCTGTTGTATGGGCTTTCACAAAATTTCGCACATTTTCGTTTGGCAGACATACTAAGGTTTACACCGATCATCGAGCTCTGGAATTTCTTATGTCGACAAAATTAACTCATGGCAGATTGTCACGATGGGCGTTGTACCTACAGGAATTTGATTTTACTATTGTTTACATACAGGGATCTTCAAATATTGTTGCTGATGCTTTATCACGTGCACCTATGGGTTTGAAACAAAGTGCCAAAGAGGACGGCAAAGAAAACCATTATTGTTTGATGTACATTCAAGGTGTTGCGTTTGAGAACTTTATTTCGTCTTCGCTCCAGGACATCGCTAAGGAGCAAAATAAGGATCCAATCTGGAAGGACATTAAGGAGAAGTGGAGGAGAAAGGAAAGCGTAGCGATCAGACAGTATTATTTAGTTCGCAATGATATTCTTTTCAAACGAAAATCGGTCGACAACTCTGTTTGGTTAGTTTGTATTCCTGATGAGTGGGTCAATAAATTGATTTGGTACACACATTTCAGTTATGCGCACTTTGGTCCCAGAAAATGTTTTCATAAATTGCGAGAAAATTGTTACTTCAGTAATATGGAAAAACGTATTCGATCTGTTCTTGCCAAATGCAAATTATGTCAAAAGGCTAAGCCGCCAACAGTTTCTCACAGAGCACCGTTGTTTCCTATCATTCCAGCGAAATTAAAGGACATGGCTGCAGTCGATTTGTTCGGTCCAGTGGTTCGTTCTACTAATGGTTTTGCGTACATTTTCGTAGCAGTGGAGTTGACATCAAAATATGTGTGTTTTACACCTTTACGCAAAGCAACAGCTCGTTCAGTATCTAACGCTTTCATCAAACATTTTCTTAAAGAAGTTGGTCATGTTGATAAGGTTATATCAGATAATGGATCACAGTTTCGCTCTAAAATTTGGCTTCGTACTCTACGGCGTCGGAAGATTAAACCAATTTTCATTTCACTTTTTCATCCTCAATCTAATGCTTCAGAGAGATGGATGAAGGAAATCAATAAATTGTGCCGTCTTTATTGTCATCAGAATCACAGAACTTGGGATCAGTATCTTCATATTTTTCAAAACATTCTGAATGAACTTCCTAATGATTCAACTTCTTTACCGCCTCTATTGATATTAAAAAATAAAGTACCAACAAATCGCATTTCTGAAATCTTTCCTTTTCCGCCTTCACGGAAACTGCGGCATTCTGAAGTTGTCAACCTGGCTCTACAAAATATTGCATCGGCGGCTGCTAGAAGAGAGAAATCAGCTAAGCGTCCTGGTCGTTTAAAAATCTTGTCAGTTGGCCAGAAGGTGTTAATTAAGTCCCACCGTTTATCTCATAAAGGAAAAGGCTTATGTCGCAAATTTTTTCTGCTTTATAACGGTCCGTATAGAGTTCGCAAAATTATTCATGATAACACTGTTGAAGTAGAAACTCTTAAATCTCGGCGCTCTAAGGGAATACATCATATATCGAACGTTAAAATTTTTGTGGAATGACATACTTTTGAGAAACCAACAGCTACAGGTAAACACGAAGAGAGTACAAGGATACCGCGCTGTGTTTTGGCGGCGGCACATACTCAAAGCAACAGTCAAGTCGGCGCGCCGCACAAGGCAGTCGTTAACCGCAAACAATCGCTTCCTACGTCACGCGCCTACAGCTGATCGAGCGCTCAGTGCGAATGCACTGACAGCCGTAAACAAATACACAGTCTAATTTCTCCGACTAAATTCAGTATAAAGCTATAATGACTTCAAAAATTATGTTATTAACGTTCAGTATTTTTCAGGATACGGTTGTATAAAGTATTTAAGACCTTCAGGTAAATTCTGTGCGTGTCCGACGTTAAGACGACTTGCTTTGGAGAAAATTTTCAGGAAGAAGGTCATTTCGAAGAAGAAAGTAATAAACAAAAAAAGGTAACGGTTAATTGAGTTTATTTTTCAGGTAACATAATTCCACTTAGGTACGTACTTCAGACGTAATTTGCTGCTTGCGATTACGTGATTCATACTTTGTGCTAATTTCATGTTCTATGAATTTACTAGTGAAGCGACGTGCTTACGCATATTAACTGATTTTGACAATGATTAATTAATGAACAGGGTTGTTATTTGTATATATTATGCATCGCTTGGCTGCTATGCTTTTTCACTGATGTCATATTTTTTATTATGTGCCTGCTGTGCTTAGTTATTTAAATTATAATTGTCACCTGATTAATTGTGCAGATGTGGTTAGATATGTAAGTTATACTTTGTGATTTATCTGCTTGCGCCTTCATGTTTACTTATTAAGATTGCATATGAAGATTTATTTGCTTATGTCGATGTGATGCTAATGACCTGTTTATTGTGTAAGGCATGTTTGCTGCTGTGCGTATGGATTGCATATTTACACATTTCTGTTTGTTGTCATAACTACTCTTCAATTTAGTATATAGAAATGCTGATATACTGTGTACGAACATAGAGTTTAGGTTACACTGTGGTATTAATTATAGATTGTTCGCTTGGCAGAGCCTCGTTGTAAGAATTGTGCTGCATCCACTTGTTGACATTCTGTTCTCTACTGGTATATTTACTCGCTATTGCTTGTTTTGCATACGCTCAGTGCCTTATATTTTTAAGATAAGAAAATGAACTGCAGTAATTCGACGGACGACATTAGTACAAGAAAGTCATAGAAGTCACATGAGCTGAGGTTTTATGGAAGCTGTATAAATTTATGCTAATAGGAAGGAAGCTAACGACATGACAGACCAAAACTAGGTTTAGACCATTGACAGTATTACACTGCATTTTCGTGAGCAATTGAAATAGGAAGTGACACTTGACACAAAAAATACTCCACATGTTTGCTTCTGCTATGATTCTTGAAGTGGTGTACACACTGTGAAATATTATGATCATTCACACTCCGTAATCGTACTTAATTACTGAGAGTTATTCGAACTAAGTCTGTTAGAGGTCATGTATGCATTTCTTTTATTTAATGATGGACAGGGAACCAAAATGTATCTTATAATTTATAATGAGTAGAAAATTTGGGTCAGATGGATTACACAGAGGTTGTGTGGACACTGTGTCTTCGGATTGTATGGGATGATGAATTGAAGTTGCACTAGGATTTTGTCTGTACTTGTTCGAGGAGACTGACTAGAGGAAAGAGTTGTTATGGAAGTGAAATGATATTGGTGCTGAGGTTTATATGTATCGACGTATTATTGAGGTATTGAGATTAGGTGAAGTAGATGATTATTGGAGTTTCCGTGGACAAAAGGTAAGATAAATGATATTGATGATCGACGTATTGAAAAGGTATTAGTGAAGTATTGAGATTAAGTTGATGATTATTGGAGTTTTGGTGGATAAGAGGTAAAGTAAATGAGGAGCATATTTTTTTTTGTTGGTCCATATGGAACAAGGAGGATAAAGATGGCAGACTAGAACACTCAAGTAGAAGGAAGATTGTCTACACACACACTTTGTCAAATCACTAAGCAGTATACACTTTTTTTTGAAGAGAGGAAGTATTTGCATATCTTGGCTCACTGACAGTTGTTCAGCAACAGTACAATGTGATCTGGCTTGGCAAACATTGGTCTTGACATGATGACTATGACGTTGACTTAACTATTATTGACTGTTATACATTGCTGCCACTAGTACTTGGTACACATGATGAACATCAAATCTTGGACAGAGTTACATTTACACAGTTAACACTATTCAATTACACAGTAGTACTTAATGTGGATGAAAGATGAGTGAGTGTGTTTTGTGTGTTTTCCTTTTATAATCCCAGAGAAGCGATCCCAACCTATCTCCTAAATATTATTTCACTTGTTTGTTGTGGCTTGCACTGACACCCATAAATATTATAGGTTAACTGTTATTGTGTACTGTAATAGTTAATGTGACAATTAACTGATATCATTTGTGTGTTTATTATGATTTGTATGTTTAGTGTAAGAGCATTGATTATATTTTGTTAAAGAAATTGTATGTGCATTCAAACTATTGTTCATGACTGAACTGTCTCAGTAGTTATGGTGAATAGTATGGACTGTTACTTGCACCTTTTCTACATGATTGGTGCTACAAGGATATGTTTAATTTCTGCTGATGAACTGTGTGATCAGTGATTGTAAAAAAAATATGGACTGTTACTTGTACCTTTTCTACAATATTGGTGCCACTAGGACATGTTTAATTTCTGCTTATAAACTCTGATGAACAGTGTGATCAGTGACAGTGTATTTTATGGAACTGCTTCTGCTGAGAAATGTGACTTGTTGCTGTGTGTACCTGCTCAACATTGCTGGGTACCACTGATGGACTGCTTCTACTAAAATGGTGTTACTTGTTGCTGTGTGTACCTGCTCAACATTGCTGGGTACCACTGATGGACTGCTTCTACTGAAATGGTGTTACTTGTTGATGTCTGCACCTGCTCAACATTGCTGGGTGCCACTGATGGACTGTTTCTACTGAAAAGATGTCACCTGTTGCTGTGTGTACCTGCTCAACATTGCTGGGTACCACTGATGGACTGTTTCTACTGAAAAGATGTCACCTGTTGCTGTGTGTACCTACTCAACATTGCTGGGTACCACTGATGGACTGTTTCTACTGAAAAGATGTCACCTGTTGCTGTGTGTACCTGCTCAACATTGCTGGGTGCCACTGATGGATTGCTTCTACTGAAATGAAGTCACCTGTTGCTGTGTGTACCTGATCAACATTGCTGGTGCCACTAATGGACTGCTTCTACTGAAATGGTGTTACTTGTTGGTGTCTGCACCTACTCAACATTGCTGGGTGCCACTGATGGACTGCTTCTAGTGAAAAGATGTGACCTGTTGATGTCTGCACCTGCTCAACATTGCTGGGTGCCACTGATGGATTGCTTCTACTGAAATGAAGTCACCTGTTGCTGTGTGCACCTGATCAACATTGCGGGTGCCACTGATGGACTGCTTCTATTGAAAAAATGTTACTTGTTGGTATTTGCACCTGTTGACCATTGCTGGGTGCTACTGCTGGAACTGTCAACTGCTTATTCTTGGGCTATGGAAAGCGTTTATGTGAATATTTGTATAAACTGATTTTTTGTGTATTACTGTTTGTGGAAAGTTATGAGACTCTTACCTGCACATATTCGTCATTGCTGACGCTATTGATTGAACTGTTTAACCACATGATACTTGTGTAAACTGTTATGTAAAGTCACATGTATGAAAGAATTTGTATTGCTTACTGTATTTTATATATTAGGTTATTGAAAGGTCAGTGCAAAGCCAAAATTTTATCTGGTTATATGATATTTACGTATTAATATTATCTTTTACTTTTGTCTGTATTTTTTGACGAATTTGGTGGTATTTTCACCACCAATGCTGGCAAAAATACCATCAAATTCTAGCCGTGGAGGAAGGGCATATGAAAGGTGGCTACACTGAGCCACAGCGACAGAGATCGCTAGAGAGCATTGTTCCGCCGCCTCCACGGGAGTGATTATTGAGATGTCGTAGTAGGCAGTGCTTGTCCAGGACTCGTGGTAGTCAGTTGGTGTTCAGATGTGCTAGTAGGGAGTGCTTGCTGAGATGTGATACTGAAAGGTTCTTGTTCAGATGTGGTAATAGCGAGGCGGTGTGGAGATATATTGTAATTATGAGAGTGATTTTGGTCAATATATGAAGGTAACGAAACTTGATTTATTTTTCATTATTTCCATGTTTTAAATAATGTGTCATTACAGGTTCAGTCAACAAAGCATCTGGCTTGTGTTCTTGGATTAGAGTGTAATTGTGGTTCTGTTGAGTAATTATGGTATTTGTATTTTCTTTAATTAATTCAGTATAATGTTATTTAAAAATTGTTGTGTTGTTGAAGAAGAACCGTGCCAGATGCGTACGTTGAGTCACACTCCCACACACAGAACAGTTACTCTTGTGCTTGTTGTTGCGTTGGTTTTATAGTTGCTGGGGGCTTAATTAATTAACTGTGTTAATGAAAATTTCCATTTCATTCTTTGTTATTGTTCTAAGCAGTCAGATTGCGTAATAATAATAGTCAGGGCCAACCGTTACGAGACTTCGTAATCGGACAGACAGTTAATAAAGCAAAAAAAAATAAAAAATTAAAATTATTTGCATTAATATTTTTATTAAGCCCCCATGCAATCTCTTCCGAATTTTGATTAACTGAATAGATTGATATACATGCAGTTACAAGTGCTGGTATCAGAAAAGGCAAGGCACAGGACTATACTACCTACAGAACGTAAATGATTGGTTGAGACTGATTTTACAATTTATTACTCATTATAATTGAACAATTAAGTGACATAAGTTAACATGAAGTTGATACACGAATGTGCAAAACAGCATCATTAATCCAGTAGTTGTAAGAGATTACTAGCACGACACAATGTAATCACGCCTGTGGAGCTACAAGGAGGAACAGTTGAGGGAAAAGGATTTAAAGGCATCATTTCTAATAAGCGAAGTCACAAGGCTTGTATATTCCGGCAATAAGAAGAAAACAATAGCATCGATAGATATATTAGTATGGAAAAATAGGTTAATGGTTCACGCAAAAGGAGCCTGTAGCACCCGGTCGGCACCTACTTGAGCAGTTCCTTCAAAATCAAAGCAACAAATTCTCTGTGGTCCGTTCACGAAGGGAAGGTAAATAATCTAGTGAATTTGCAAAGTTAGAACGGTAAAGAAAGAAAAACACGCATTTCGAGCCTGTTGTCTCTGAATGAACAATACTCAACCATACCATACGTCTCACTTCGTAGAACAGCGCTTACCTCCTGAAGAGCCGAAGCCACGTCGCATTTGAGTGTCATCTCCCAGCAGAACCAATCCAGAAGTTAGGTGACTTCTAACATCACCATAAGTAGGACAGCCTCCATCAGAGTCTAACACCTGAGGTGACTGCTGTATCTGCTTACTTCCATAAACAACACGACAGCGCCCTCCTACTTCACAGTCTCCCTTCCTTCCGAACTAGCTATGCAGACTAGACAAGATGCAGCTCAAAGAAATGACATCGAGAACAAAATGAGAGATTTATACTAAATAAATTGACAAGAGGCGCTACTAATCACCTATGGCATATGAAATAGGCGAACACTGCCACAGAAACAACAAAAAATCTGCCAAATTTAAAATGACATAAACGCCTCGAGGCTAGCAAAGATTTACTGAAACCAAAAATTTAGCGTGAATTTTAATGCTAGATGCTTTTCACAGTTTCGGTAACCAAATTCTGTCTCGATACCTTGCAGAAGATCTAAAGAGCTTCTGGTCTTATTTAAAAGTCACCAAGACGCAATACCCCCAGTACCAATAGCGAAGATAATGTTACCGATTACAGTGACACTAATGCGTAGTTGCTAAATACGGTTTTCCAAAATTCCTTCACCAGAGACGACGAAGTAAGTAAACAGAATTCGAATCAAGAATTGCTGCCAACATGATATCCTCAGTGCAGTGAATTAACAGAGCCATTTAATACACTCCTGGAAATGGAAAAAAGAACACATTGACACCGGTGTGTCAGACCCACCATACTTGCTCCGGACACTGCGAGAGGGCTGTACAAGCAATGATCACACGCACGGCACAGCGGACACACCAGGAACCGCGGTGTTGGCCGTCGAATGGCGCTAGCTGCGCAGCATTTGTGCACCGCTGCCGTCAGTGTCAGCCAGTTTGCCGTGGCATACGGAGCTCCATCGCAGTCTTTAACACTGGTAGCATGCCGCGACAGCGTTTACGTGAACCGTATGTGCAGTTGACGGACTTTGAGCGAGGGCGTATAGTGGGCATGCGGGAGGCCGGGTGGACGTACCGCCGAATTGCTCAACACGTGGGGCGTGAGGTCTCCACAGTATATCGATGTTGTCGCCAGTGGTCGGCGGAAGGTGCACGTGCCCGTCGACCTGGGACCGGACCGCAGCGACGCACGGATGCACGCCAAGACCGTAGGATCCTATGCAGTGCCGTAGGGGACCGCACCGCCACTTCCCAGCAAATTAGGGACACTGTTGCTCCTGGGGTATCGGCGAGGACCATTCGCAACCGTCTCCATGAAGCTGGGCTACGGTCCCGCACACCGTTAGGCCGTCTTCCGCTCACGCTCCAACATCGTGCAGCCCGCCTCCAGTGGTGTCGCGACAGGCGTGAATGGAGGGACGAATGGAGGTGAGCGCCACAATCAGGACTGCATACGACCGAGGCACACAGGGCCAACACCCGGCATCATGGTGTGGGGAGCGATCTCCTACACTGGCCGTACACCACTGGTGATCGTCGAGGGGACACTGAATAGTGCACGGTACAGCAAAACCGTCATCGAACCCATCGTTCTACCATTCCTAGACCGGCAAGGGAACTTGCTGTTCCAACAGGACAATGCACGTCCGCATGTATCCCGTGCCACCCAACGTGCTCTAGAAGGTGTAAGTCAACTACCCTGGCCAGCAAGGTCTCCGGATCTGTCCCCCATTAAGCATGTTTGGGACTGGATGAAGCGTCGTCTCACGCGGTCTGCACGTCCAGCACGAACGCTGGTCCAACTGAGGCGCCAGGTGGAAATGGCATGGCAAGCCGTTCCACAGGACTACATCCAGCATCTCTACGATCGTCTCCATGGGAGAATAGCAGCCTGCATTGCTGCGAAAGGTGGATATACACTGTACTAGTGCCGACATTGTGCATGCTCTGTTGCCTGTGTCTATGTGCCTGTGGTTCTGTCAGTGTGATCATGTGATGTATCTGACCCCAGGAATGTGTCAATAAAGTTTCCCCTTCCTGGGACAATGAATTCACGGTGTTCTTATTTCAATTTCCAGGAGTGTAGAAGCAAGTCTTCTGATGTAGTTCGTATACCATTTGGATGCTTTCAGGGTGTACTGATGTAAGAGCTCCATTCCCCTGTGAACGGTATCTACCCAAAAATTGGAAAGTTGCGCATATCACACCTATACTCAAGAAGGGAAATAGGAATTATCTGATGAATTACAGATTCGTATCACTGATGTCGATTAGCAGTATGATGTTATCGATTATACTGTGTTCGAACATTATAAAATAGCTCGAAGAAAACGATCAGTTGACACAATGTACTGTTTCAGGAAACGTCGTTCGTTTGAAACACAACTAGCTCTTTATTCTTGCGAAGTATGAATAATGAGCGTTATCGGCAGGGGATCTCAAATTGATTAATATTTCTAGATTTCCAGGAGGCTTTGATACAGTGTTTATGTAATAGGCTCCCAGCTGTGAGTCTAGATTTATGATTTCCTGTCATAAAAGTACCAGTTCACAGTCACTGACAGAAAGTCATCGAGTAAAACAGAATTAATACTTGGCGTTCACCAACGAAGTGTTTTAGGCTCATTGCTGTACCTGATTTATATAAATAATGTAGAAGACCATTTGACTATTAAGCAGTCCTCTTCGATTGTTTACAGATGACGGCGGAATTTACCGTCTATTTAAGACATCACAAAATCAAAACCAACTTAAAAAAAGCTTTAGAGAAGATATATGTATGGTATGGTAAGTGGCAATTGACTCCAAGTAATGAAACGTGTGAGGTCATCCACATGAGTTCTAAAAGGAGTTCGTTGCATTTCGGTTACACAATAAATTACACAAATTTAAAAGTAGTCATATCAACTGAATACAACTTACATTGCAACGATCACATAGGTAAAGGTACGGGAAAGCGGAACGAAACATTGCGTTTTAGCGGCAGAACACTTACAAGATGTAGCAGATGCAGTAAAGAGACGGCCTGAACTGAGCATACCCATTTTCTGATCAGAGTATTGCTTTGCGGTATGGGCTCCTACCTGACAGGATTTACGGAGGAAATCTAAAAAGTAGAAAGCAAAACGGGGGAGATAGTGTCACGGTTGTTATACGCAAGATGAGGTGGTAACCATTAAAACAAAAATGTTTTCGACGCAGCGAGATATTTTCACGAAATTTGAAGCTTCAGCTTCCTGCTCCAAATGGGAAAATATTTTGTTGACGTCTACCTATACAGGGTGTTACAAAAAGGTACAGCCAAACTTTCAGGAAACATTTCTAACACACAAAGAAAGAAAATATACGTGGACATGTATCCGGAAACGCTTACTTTCCATGTTAGAGCTCATTTTATTACTTCTCTTCAAATCACATTAATCATGGAATGGAAACACACAGCAACAGAACGTACCAGCGTGACTTCAAACACTTTGTTACAGGAAATGTTCAAAATGTCCTCCGTTAGCGAGGATACATGCACCCACCCTCCGTCGCGTGGAATCCCTGATGCGCTGATGCAGCCCTGGAGAATGGCGTATTGTATCACAGCCGTCCACAATACGAGCACGCGGAGTCCCTACATTTGGTACCGGGGTTGCGTAGACAAGAGCTTTCAAATGCCCCCATAAATGAAAGTCAAGAGGGTTGAGGTCAGGAGAGCGTGGAGGCCATGGAATTGGTCCGCCTCTACCAATCCATCGATCACCGAATCTGTTGTTGAGAAGTGTACGAACACTTCGACTGAAATGTGCAGGAGCTCCATCGTGCATGAACCACATGTTGTGTCGTACTTGTAAAGGCACATGTTCTAGCAGCCCAGGTAGAGTATCCCGTATGAAATCATGATAACGTGCTCCATTGAGCGTAGGTGGAAGAACAGGGGGCCCAATCAAGACATCACCAACAATGCCTGCCCAAACGCTCACAGAAAATCTGTGTTGATGACGTGATTGCACAACTGCGTGCGGATTCTCGTCTGCCCACACATGTTGATTGTGAAAAGTTACAATTTGATCACGTTGGAATGAAGGAAGTACAGTGCATACTGACGAAAATAAAATGAGCTCTAACATGGAAATTAAGCGTTTCCGGACACATGTCCACTTAACATCTTTTCTTTATTTGTGTGTAAGGAATGTTTCCTGAAAGTTTGGCCGTACCTTTTTGTAACACCCTGTATAGGGAGAAACGACTGTGGTAATAAAATAAGAGAAACCGGAGCTCCCACTGTGAGATTTGCGTATTCGTTTATCCCACGTATGAAACTGGTTCGATGAAGCCTCCACCAGTCACACACCCCTGCGTCTTTACATTTCCACGCGCTCTATACCCTACGCCAACTCTACCTCCAAGGCAGTGATGTCCTACCCGATATTTATCCATCCTATCGACTGCAACTCTTCCTCTTCTACTCTATTTCACAGCAATTGTATCCTTTCCCTCCATCCTCTTCCATACTTCCTTATCCTTTCACCTCTTTGTACGAGGGTCCTACCCACACATCAAGCTGCTTTTCCTTTTTTATTATCCACTCAACTGCTGTCTACATGTCCGTAGATACTACCCAATCGATCCTTAAATTTGTACTCACACCCAAAAACGGTCACTCACTATCTCTCTTCCGCAAGACGAATTTTCGCTGGTGCCGGTCGTTTAACATTCTAGTGAAAGTACTGTACTGCTTTTAGAAGAACGTCACAGTTTTGACAACGAGCGGCCCGTTGTGGCCGAGCGGTTCTAGGCGCTTCAGTTCGGAACCGCGCGACTGCTACGGTCGCAGGTTCGAATCTTGCCTCGGGCATGCATGTGTGTGATGTCCTTAGGTTGGTTAGGCTTAAGTAGTTCTTAGTCTAGAGAACTGACGACCTCAGATGTTAAGTCTTATAGTGCTCAGAGCCACTTGAACCTCCTTTTTTTTTTGCAACATGTTTTAGGTATTTATCTTCCTTTTTATATTTTCTTTTCATCTTTTGATTTCAGAGTAAAAAACTAAAATGAACACTTTTTGTTAATACCATTAAACAACTAGTCTTTTTACCACGTTGGAAAATATTAAGAAACAATCTTACCCTTTATTCATATCTGTTTGCTGCTTACGTATATTTTAAAAGCATGTGGCTTCCCTCGCCTATAAGGGACGAAGGTGATTAAATCAGTTGATCCAGCTGTGAAGGCTTTCACAACTGGATGTCTTAGTTGCTGGTGAGTGTTCCAGATTTTTCCCCGTGGTCAATGAAACACGGAGAAGCATCATGAACCACTGTCTTACTACCCGGAAGACTCTCCAGCTGCTTAAACGAATCGACCTAGAGTAAGACCACTGCACTGAAATTGAAGTGTCGGTTTTATTCAGCGACAGTTATTTTAGAAGGCGGTACGATACAATCAGCTGATTCTTTGAGGGTTACAATGAAGATGGACCGAGGAGACAGTTACACGCTAACCAATTTTTCGGTGCAGTGCTTCTGAGTTACTAGTCGGTAAATGTTTCCTTGCAGTGAAGTGTCTCGCGGCGGATGCTGACCCCTTGTTTATCGCTGTGACAAAACCAGAGCGGGCTCCGCCAACAGGGCGGCCATCCGTCTGTCTCCAGGAGTTATCGCCGCCCGCGATGCGAGAGAGCAGGCCCCGAGCTGTGCTCTCTCTGTCTACAGAGCAGGACACTGGCGCCGCCGCACAACTTCCGCCACACACGAGCTTCGCCGTAGGGGCAGCAGACCGGCGGGTTTCCGGGAGCTCTCTATCGCGATCACGTAGAAACGATCAATTTCGTCCTTGCGGTCGACAGTGTGATATATTCCCCTGGCGAATGTAACAATAACAATACACCACCCATGACAAACTGCCTTCATCCGCAGCCTACAATATTAACCGCTCTTTGCTGAATATATATTGTACTGTTTAGCATTCAGAGAAATACATGATTTTTATTCGAGGCATATGATGATTTGCGAAATTTTGTAATGGTCGAGTTATGCTAAGGTTCAGCAAACTGAGCACCCACAATGAGATTTTCTGCCTCTGTAGAACAACGTGCAAGGATTAAAGCAGAAATCGGCCGCGCGGGGTAGTCGCGCGGTCTAGGGCGCATTGCAGCGATTCACGCTGCTCCTCCCTCGGGCATGGGTGTGTCTGCTGTCCGTAGCGTAAGTTAGATTGAGTAGTATGTAAGATTAGGGACCGATGGCCACAGCAGTTTGGTCCCATAGGAACTTACCACCACAGAGCAGAAACTGGAAATGGAGAAAAAAAACACACATTGACACCGGTGTGTCAGACCCACCATACTGGCTCCGGACACTGCGAGAGGGCTGTACAAGCAATGATCACACGCACGGCACAGCGGACACACCAGGAACTGCGGTGTTGGCCGTCGAATGGCGCTAGCTGCGCAGCATTTGTGCACCGCCGCCGTCAGTGTCAGCCAGTTTGCCGTGGCATACGGAGCTCCATCGCAGTCTTTAACACTGGTAGCATGCCGCGACAGCGTGGACGTGAACCGTATGTGCAGTTGACGGACTTTGAGCGAGGGCGTATAGGGGGCATGCGGGAGGCCGGGTGGACGTACCGCCGAATTGCTCAACACGTGGGGCGTGAGGTCTCCACAGTACATCGATGTTGTCGCCAGTGGTCGGCGGAAGGTGCACGTGCCAGTCGACCTGGGACCGGACCGCAGCGACGCACGGATGCACGCCAAGACCGTAGGATCCTACGCAGTGCCGTAGGGGACCGCACCGCCACTTCCCAGCAAATTAGGGACACTGTTGCTCCTGGGGTATCGGCGAGGACCATTCGCAACCGTCTCCATGAAGCTGGGCTACGGTCCCGCACACCGTTAGGCCGTCTTCCGCTCACGCCCAAACATCGTGCAGCCCGCCTCCAGTGGTGTCGCGACAGGCGTGAATGGAGGGACGAATGGAGATGAGAGTCGCTTCTGCCTTGGTGCCAATGATGGCCGTATGCGTGTTTGGCGCCGTGCAGGTGAGCGCCACAATCAGGACTGCATACGACCGAGGCACACAGGGCCAACACCCGGCATCATGGTGTGGGGAGCGATCTCCTACACTGGCCGTACACCACTGGTGATCGTCGAGGGGACACTGAATAGTGCACGGTACATCCAAACCGTCATCGAACCCATCGTTCTACCATTCCTAGACCGGCAAGGGAACTTGCTGTTCCAACAGGACAATGCACGTCCGCATGTATCCCGTGCCACCCAACGTGCTCTAGAAGGTGTAAGTCAACTACCCTGGCCAGCAAGATCTCCGGATCTGTCCCCCATTGAGCATGTTTGGGACTGGATGAAGCGTCGTCTCACGCGGTCTGCACGTCCAGCACGAACGCTGGTCCAACTGAGGCGCCAGGTGGAAATGGCATGGCAAGCCGTTCCACAGGACTACATCCAGCATCTCTACGTTCGTCTCCATGGGAGAATAGCAGCCTGCATTGCTGCGAAAGGTGGATATACACTGTACTAGTGCCGACATTGTGCATGCTCTGTTGCCTGTGTCTATGTGCCTGTGGTTCTGTCAGTGTGATCATGTGATGTATCTGACCCCAGGAATGTGTCAATAAAGTTTCCCCTTCCTGGGACAATGAATTCACGGTGTACTTATTTTAATTTCCAGGAGTGTATTTCGGTTTCATGATACCGCTGTCTCTAAGTCATATGAAAAAGAAAAATGTCTCTTCTTATCGAAAGCTATTGAAAGAAAATCAGCAACATGAAAATGTTGATACAAATACGTAGGGATCTGCAGACAGCGTCAGTCACCCTAAAATTCATCTGGTTGCATTGGCACGTCATCTTGTGAAACACTTAAAATGTGAAAATATTGAAATATCAGATGCGTTACAGTGATCTTCCTCATGGCAGGAGAATTTTAAAGAGATTGAAGAACTGAACCGACAATGCCTGACAAATAATAATAATAATAATAATAATAATAATAGTTGATAGTCCCCCATCGGGCGCCTCCCCGGATGGCGGATAGGGGAATGCTCTCCAGATATGGAGGGTACCGGAGAAATAAAATACCCGGGTTGACCAAAACTATCAACCGAAATCCACTAACGTCTTCCTGGTATCCAGCGGTTAGGGGTCAGCGTCTGTTCGCCTAGATGGTGCGGCTGAAGCAACCATCTTGATCTCAACAATCAAGTCGTATTCCTCATGATCTTTCCTCGGAAGGACCACCACCAAGTTAGTTTTCAACTTGAAAACCAAACATGATGATAACACAAGGAATGAATCCACTACCCCGGGCACCAGTCGCAAGGCTGGCTTTACCTGGTCATCGGATTCCGGGGGCCAGGAGCATCATGTTACGCCTAAGGTTGAGAACCAGACGATGTCCAAATTATTACACACAAAACAAAGACACTTCATCGGTACACTTAATACTATTACTGTCTTCAAACTGGGCAAGATCAAACAACTTACAGCCGTCCTGCAAAAATTCCAGATCAAAATCTTTGCAATCCAGGAAACACGATTTACGGACGAAAACAACTACAGAAACTTAAAAGGAAAACCAGCAGTTAAAACTAATGAGAAAGGACTCAAACAGTTTTGTACAGCTTTTGCAGTCTACAGATCTATCAGCGACTCTGTCATTGACTTCCAGTCTGCCTCACAACGTATATCAACGCTCTGCGTCAATTCGGCCAACACAGCATATACCTTGAACAACGCACACGCACCCACAAATAACTATAACAAGAAGAACCGCCAGAAAGTAGATGACTTCTGGAATGACCTTGAAGAGAAGGCAAACAAAATTGCCAAACACCATGTAATAATCTTGTTAGGCGACTTTAACGCACAATTAGGCAAAGAGAAAAAATACAGGAAAATCACCGGAATCCATACAGCTCACAAGAGAACTAACAAGATTGGGGAAAGATTGATAAGCTTTTGCGAAAATTTCGGCCTCGTAATCATGTCAACACATTTCAAAAAACCCAACAACAAACTGTATACTTGGAAGTCGCCCAACACAATGTTGGGTGAATTCCAGATAGACCATGTGGCCATCTCCAAGAGTAGCACAGCAGAAATTCTGAATGTGAAAACGAGAAGAGGATTTTTTGACTCAGAGCACCATCTTCTACAGATAAAGACCAGATTACAACCCAATAGAAAAAAGCCAAAACTAAACAAAGTGCTGAGATCAGACCCTGAATACATAAAACTCAACAAGGAAAACATCTTAACAGGAAATTAGTCAGACAAACACCACAAACTGGACAGAACTTGTGGACGTCCTCAAATCCACGATGAAGATGGGTCAACCCCCGAGAAGGAGGAAACACAGGTGGTGGAACCAAGCAATAGAGGAAAGGACCTACGCCTGGAAAAACTTCAATAGTCACAAAACATCAGAAAAATGGCAACAGTATCTAGTAATCCGAAAACAAACATCGAAAATTATCCGGAGGGAAAAAAGAAATTATGACAAACGGCGACTAGATGAGATAGAATAAGACTTTAAGAAGAACAACACCAGGAATTTTTATAAGACGTTTAAAGAACATATTGCAGGGTACCAGCCACCCAATCTTTGCTTCAAGAAACCGGATGGTTCACTAGAAACTAACACGAAGAATAACTGCCATCTCCTCGCAGACTATTTCAACAAACTTCTCAACTGCTAAAGACCTACAGAGGCTATTCACTACCAGACGTCTACACCAAATTCTGACGCTAAACCTCCAACCATCAACGAAATAGTAGAAATTATCAAGACACTGGAAAACAATAGAGCCCCAGGAGAAGATGGAATTATTGCAGAACTAGGGAAACTAAATGATGAAAGATTAACAGGAAAAATTCACAAAATTATATTAAACATTTGGGAAACAGAACAGATCCCTTCTGAATGGAAATGCGCACTCATCCATCCACTCCACAAAAAGGGGACAAAACTGAACCAAATAATTACACGGGTATCTCACTCGTACCGGTCACATATAAAATCCTATCAAAAGTTCTCATGAATAGATTAGAAGAACAAGCTGACCCACAAATAGGAGAATATCAGGCATAGAGCAGATCTGGAATCTGAAAATGATTCTCCAGATGAGGAACACCCGAAGCACAGTGGTCAGTTTTGTAGATTTTAAAAAGGCCTACGACTCAATAGACAGAGTAGCGCTCTGCAAGACGCTGGAAGAATTCAGCATTGTCAGAAAGACAAGACCAATCATTCGGCAAACATTAACTGACACAGTCTCCAAGGTTATGGGGGATATCTCTGAACCATTTGAAATCCAAACTGGAGTGCGACAGGGTGACGGAATTTCACCATTACTCTTTAATATCATTCTTGAAAAAATTAAATGGACATGGGAAAAAGAAGTCAAAGGAATCCAAATTGGCATTAGAAAAGATAATAGATTCAATGTGAAGTGTTTAGCTTTTGCGGATGACCTTGCAATACTCACAAATAATAGAAAAGAAGCCACTAACGCCATAGAGAAGTTACACGAAATTGCACAAAGAAACGGCCTGCAAATCTCATATGAGAAAACCCAGTACATAGAAAGAGTGCCACAAGATAAATTGCCTATTGTGACAACCCATGGGAAAATTTTACAAGTACCACATTTTAAGTACCTGAGAGAAATCATCCAGCCATCAGGGATCAACCTAAAGGCCAATGAGGAAAGAATAAAAAAACTACAGAAAACATATAAACTCACGTGAAACTATTATAACAAAAAGTCCATATCTATTTACGCAAAACTGAGGCAATACAACAGTGTCGTACTTCCGGAGGCACTGAATGCATCTGAAACAACACAAATAGATGGGCAAACTAAAATCAAAGAAATAGAGAAACAAGAAAGGAAAATCCTCAGGAAAATTTTGGCCAGATACAAGAGCAAGGAATCTGGAAGAAGAGACCAACATCAGAATTATATAAATACACAGACAAGATTACAGCTACAATAAGGAAAAGAAGAATGCAGTTCTACGGACATATCCACAGGATGAATGGAAACAGAATTTCAAAGCGAATTCTTAAAGTCATTAACTCAGGCAGGGGAAAACAAAATGGATAAAAGAAGTTGAAGAGGACCTCAGACAAGCACACACAACAGTAAACGATGCAGAAAATAGAACTGAATTCTGGAACATCATCAAAAAACATAAATTTGACACCACAACACAGAAGAGACCAGGGTGCAAATGGACAGCGGACCGAAAGAAACAACACAGTGAACACATGAAGAAAATTTGGGCTCAGAAAAAACATAAACAATCATCATGAAGGAATTCAAGTTCAAACGCTCCCTTAAATGGGAATAATCGAAAATAATAATAATAATAATAATAAATATAGACAAAGACTAACAAAAATACTGAAAAAATTGGACAGCACGAAACAAGACAGAAGCTATAAATACTTATGCTATAGCAATATTGACCTACTCATTTGGAGTAGTGAAATGGAGTAACACAGACCTAGAAACACTCAATACAGTTACACGACCCCAATGCCACAAATATAGAATACATCACATACATTCAGCAACAGAGAGATTCACATTAAGCAGAAAGGAAGGTGGAAGGGGATCTATCGACATAAAAAACCTACATTATTGACAGATAGACCATTTAAGAAAATTCTTTATAGAACGAGCAGAAACTAGCAAAATACACAAACCAATCACTCATATAAATACATCGGCTACACCACTGCAATTTCATAACCACTTCTACAACCCTTTAGATCACATAACATCAACAGATACGAAGAAAGTAAATTGGAAAAAGAAAACACTACATGGCATGCACCCGTATCATCTAACACAGCCACACATCGATCAAGACGCATCCAACACATGGCTAAGAAAAGGCAATATATACAGTGAGACGGAAGGATTCATGGTTGCAATACAGGATCAAACAATAAACACCGGATATTACAGCAAGCATATTATTAAAGATCCCAATACCACAACAGATAAATGCAGACTTTGCAAACAACAAATAGAAACAGTAGATCACATCACAAGCGGATGTACAATACTAGCAAATACAGAATACCCCAGAAGACATGACAATGTAGCAAAAATAATATATCAACAGCTTGCCTTACAACATAAACTTATAAAACAACACGTTCGCACATACATGTATGCACCACAAAATGTACTGGAGAATGATGAATACAAATTATACGGGAACAGAACCATTATAACAGATAAAACACCACATAACAAACCTGACATCATACTCACCAATAAAAAGAAGAAATTAACACAACTAATAGAAATATCCATACCCAATACAACAAATATACAGAAGAAAACAGGAGAAAAAATTGAAAAATACATCCAACTGGCTGAGAAGTCAAGGACATGTGGCATCAGGATAAAGTTGACATTATACCAATTATACTATCAACTACAGGAGTCATACCACACAATATCCACCAGTACATCAACGCAATACAGCTACATCCAAACGTATATATACAGCTACAGAAATCTGTAATTATTGATACATGTTCAATTACCTGAGAGTTCCTAAATGCAATGTAACATATACCGTACAGTTAAAAGGAAGTCACGCTTGATCAAGGTCCACGTCACTTTCCATTTTTAACCAGATATAACGTCTGAGAAAGGAAAGAAATAATAATAGTACCAATGTGATGCTGATGTCTTCAGTCTGAAGACTGCTCCGATGCAGCCCATCATGTAGTCTAACCTGTGCAAGCCTCTTCACGTCTGCATAACTACTGTAACCTACACACATATCAAAAAGTTAACTACAATGTATTCACTTCTTGGTCTCCAAAATTTTCACACTTCTCCCCATTACCGAACTATGATCACGTGATGGTTCAGGTTGAGCCTTATCAACCGGTTCTTCCTTTTATTTGAGTTGTGCAATAAATTTTCTGTCTCCCCAATTCGATTCAGTATCTCCTCATTAGTTACTCCGTCTGTCTTCATTTATATAATAAATGAGAAAAGCGCACAAGACATCACAAATATACCTGACCAAGAAAACATAGTAAACATGTCAAAATTACAAAGAAAACAAAGCTCTTACTGAACAAGTTAGTCACATAGAGTGTCATCACATATGGAGCCGGAATTTGGAAGCTATACAAAAATGAGAAAACAAATTAATGTCCCTTGAGCCGGATTTCTGGCGTAATATTTGTTCCATCTCCAGAATGGGATACGCCAGAAATCAAACACTACGGGAAACTATAGGAAAAAAGACACTATTCTCACTACCATATCTAGTAAAATATTAACTTGGTACGGCCAACTACAAAGAACGGATAATAACTGACAGCCAAAAAAATTTATGAACTGACACCTGTTCAACGAAGAAAACATGGAAAATCACCTAGAAGATGGGATGCAAGATGTTAGCGACACAACGAATTCAAGACGCCTTCATGGAGAAGATTGATTTGATAGGAAAGTTTGCAAGCGGAAGAAGGCAGCAACCATAAAGAAGCCGGTAATAAGGGTTTCATAGGAAGAATACTCAACTTTCAGGGACGATCATGCGAAGAGAAAGAGTCCAGCAAACGTGGGCTCTAAAATTCATACAGCAACGAAAATTTGTTCAGTAGAAGAGATATGTTTCACAGCAGCGAAGATGAACAAGTACTCATAGTTCTATATCACATTTACAGGACATTTTTTGTTGTTTTGGTTCATAACACCATACGCTCAGTGTTTACCTTATGCATCAGTCTAGTTTTGCACATTGTGCTGTAGTACGACATTTCAAGTAGTTCTTTTCTTGTCTGAGTATCTACTGCAGAACCGGCCACGTTGTGCCAAACGTCATGTGTGCACCGTGTGCGGACCTGTCTCAGCTTTGATCGGCCCTCCTCGAAGTACCCGCAGCAGAGCCACATTTCATTGAGTGTTGCGGTATGGCATTTTTCGGTCGGCACAACTCTCTCTAGTTCCACAGAATCGTGGTGTCAGCGATGTTTACCCTTGGTATGAAGGACGTTCACAGGTACTGTGGCTGTTTGCACAGAAGAGGCAGTCTAGCGATCTATCACCATAAATCTTTAAAACTAAATGGGAATGACAGAAAAGTAAGACGAACATTCACATTATACGTTATACGTAATACAAAAGTGCTATGAAACGACATTACAATTCCATGGAGAAAGGATTTAAAGATTTCATTAAGAATGAAAGACAAATTATAATGATCGACAGGTGGGATTGACTGATCTGTACATCAAGAAGCACTTTGTGCTAAACTTGCAATCATGGAGCACGTGAAGAAATTGATGACACGAATAGTACAATTTCAGAGGTCGCACTCGTTATTCTATTGTCAGTTGCAACAAGAAGAGTACAGAGACTTCATACATAACTGTAAGAAACGTTGTTTAAGTCAATGGATATGGCCGGAATGATTTTTCAATTTAAAACTCGTTATTGCTGAATCTATGAAGGGAAAATTAGAAAATGAATTAAAATTACTGCTGCTGGAATGGACTTCAAACCTCGCGTTTTAAGTGGACTTGACTGCTCACTGCCAACAACCAATGACTGCAAGATGAGTAACATCACATTTCTGTTTTGACAGGGATACACTTATACAAAACATGGCGTTGTAAAAGAGATATTATGAAAAACACACTCCATTTTCCTAGCCCACTGCCATTAAGGAACATGCGCTGTTCGAAGAATTCATTGTGTCCTTAAAACAATTACAAGGATAGTTTCCTTAACGCTTTGAGGAGACTGACGCTTTGAGGAGATCGACAGCCTTACATCTGTTTTCGAGGTGCTTTCGAGACTATTTGCCGTTTTAGTCTAAAGCGCCTCTGCACACGTGCAGATGTAACTGACTAAACTGCGGTGTAATTCCTGTTTTGAATACAAATCCTATTAACGAAATGATAATGAAATCAAGACCCTAAGCTGTCAACGCCCGTTGATATACTTCATTGGAAACAGTTCAAAATGTGTGCTGTGACCGGGACTCCTGCTTACATGGCAGACGCTCTATCCATCTGAGCCACCGAGGGCATAGAGGATAGTGCGAATACAGGGATTTATCCTTGCACGCTCCCAGTGAGACCCACATTTCAAAATTAATGTCCACACACTACATTCGTAGTGCCCCTGCCAATTACACTCATTACTTGCGGCAGACAATCTTACTAAGTCCCTTAAGAGTTCGAGCAATGCGTGTGCATCTGCACAGAAGAAGGAGGTCAATGGTCGGTTAGCCTTATCTTTTCGGACATGTCTGAAAGATGGTATTTGTTCTTTTGGACATGTCCGAAAGAACAGATACCATCTTCATATAGTTAAGGCTAACCGACCATTGACCTTCTTCTTCTGTGGTGCATGCACACGCATTGCCCTAACGGTAAGATTGTCTCCCGGGAGAAATGAGTTTAATGGGCAGATTCACTACGAATGTAGTGTGTGGACATTAAGTTGGGAATGTGGGTCTCACGGGGAGGGTGCAAGGGATAAATCCCTACAGTAGCACTATCCTGCGTGACCTCGGTGGCTCAGATGGATAGAGCGTCTGCCATGTAAGCAGGACATCCCGGGTAGAAGTCCCAGGCGGAGCACGCATTTTCAACTGTCCACGTTGATGTATATCAACGCCTGTCGACAGCTTAGGGTCTTGAAATCATTATCATTTCATTCTAAGAGAGCTGCGTCGTCACCGATGGTACCTGTTTTTTCAGACATATCCGAAAGAACAGATACCGTAAGAACAGATATCGTTTTCATATAATCCCTTTAAGTGTCCAGGACGTCTTCATTGCTTTCCTGAGGTAGATTTTCCCAGTCCCCATAGTAAGGTTGCAAAATTGCTACAATATTTCGATCAACAATGTGTGACAGACGTTTTCTAAATTATTAAACTGAATAAATTTCAATAACGTGGCAACCTGATTGCGAAAACTGTGAAACTGTCTGCGTCTGTCAGTATATCGACAGTTTGTATCAGATAAGAATTTTATTATGTCTTCAGCAGGCCAGAAATAAATGATACTGAAAATTTGATTTACTTATGAAACGTCCCCTTAGAAAATTATTGAATTACTGTGCTGATAAACCTCTCACGTTATTTGCTTTTCAAACAGCTGAGCAAAACTGGACGTTCTCAGACATTACTCTGTTTACTTATTCTGAACAACACTAAACTGACACACAATATTTTTAGCGCAAGTCAATCTGACTTTCAATAATCCCTACAAAAGAATGGCCCTGACTAACATTAAACTATACCTTTCGCAAATCACTTACCTCACAAAAATCTTCGTTACTCGAACTACTGCAATACAGCGAGCGCCACTACTGCCAGCTAAATAAAAGATTCAAACTACTGAAAGGCATAGTTAGCAAATGAAAGATTTTGATAGAGAACAATGTATTTACCTTAATAGTGTTCAAAAGTCATAATATATATAGCAGTTCATGACATCCAGTCTTACAAATGTACTGTCTCTGATGGACACACGTCCAAATCATCCGCTCTCAAAATTCCGCCATCTCTCTCCCCACATCGACCACTGCTGGCGGCTCACCTCCAACTGCGCATCGCTAAGCGCTGTTAACAGCCAACTGCCCAACACTACAATAGCAAATTCCAGCAATGCCACCCAGCCACAGACTGCACACAGCACAGCCAGTGATTTTCATACAGAGCGCTACGTGGCAGAGGCGTTACCAATATAAGAACCTAAACAGCCTATTTACATAGTGGCGTTGCCAATATAGAAACCTAAACAGCCTACTTGCATAGCCCCCATGCTCCCCACAAAAAAATTTACAAATTGTTTTGGGCAGTGGCCAATACAGATTTGAAAAAAATTTTAATAATTACAATAACAAAGAAATCAAATGCACACACTTATCGATACAATGTTGGTCAAAAGCTAAAATTTTCTCACAGTCTATAAAGACAGTCCTGATCATTCATCACAGTAAAATTGCAGTGTTTTTCTCAAAGTCTGAGTAGTAAAAGAAAATGCACACGGAAGTAACGGATTTCCATGCAGTCTTGAAGAAGTAGTGTTGTCCTTCCAACGGAAAGACAGTGCTGACTCTTGACTTGCAGACAGGTAATGGGCCACAACAGAGCAAACCCACAGCAGAGTCAGTCGAAGTTTCGAAGAATATCGGTAGGTAGGTCATCACAGAGCAGACCCACTGTAGTCCTAGTAGAGAGTATGGCATTGGTGGGCCATCAAAGGTGCAGACCCACTGCAGTCCTTGTAGAAATAATGGTATTGGTGGGTCATCAAAGGTGCAGACCCACTGCAGTCCTTGTAGAGATGGCCAGCAGCCATCTGCTGTGACTGTGCAGGTGCACAATCACCATCGAAGAGTCTTGCGGACAATATAGCAAGTCCTTAAACCACCACTTGTGTACTCACAAAACTTTTTGGAATGTCCTTAGAACCAGCAATGCTGTTAATCAGTCCCTTGCTGAATTATTAACACACGTGCAATCACTAACAGTCCCTTTTTTTACATATTGTGCATATACTATGACCAACAGAAATGTGTGCTTACAAGTTACTTAATTTGATGAACTGGTGTCCAGCCTACTTACATTTTGATCTGTGTTGTTGAGAAATGCGAAACCATGTCTTGTGTATTGTGACAGCCCTGCCATTTAATGGCGATCGTTCGCAGTTTCCCCCACTTCCCGTCGTCTCTCTCGGACAGTGTGGCGTGTTGGTGGAGGAAATAAGCCGCCCAGTCTGACAGATATGACTGACACTCGTGCCACGGCACGTTTCGCGAACGGAATTCTTGGCCACCCATGATCTGTTGTATTGAGTTGGCTTGTTTGGCGGAGGAGACCAGACAGCGAGGTCATCGGTCTCATCGGATTAGGAAGGACGAGGAAGGAAGTCAGCCGTGCCCTTTCAGAGGAACCATCCCGGCATTTGCCTGGAGCGGTTTAGAGAAATTACCGAAAACCTAAATCAGGTTGGTCGGACGCGGTATTGAACCGTCGTCCTCCCGAATGCGAGTCCAATGTGCTAACCACTGCATTCATGTCGCTTCTGTACAAGGCTACATCCAGACAAACACATAGAGAAAGGCCCTCCTAACGTTTAAAGTGGTATTATATTTCAATAAACTTTTCTTTTCCGAAATGCGTTTCGTTGCTATTGCCACACTTTTTATTAACTATCCTTCGGTCATTGTCAGTTATTTTGGTTACTAAATACCGAAACTCATGCATTGCTTTTCATTCAGTTTCGTCTGATTTCACTCGATTACGTTCCGTCACCATTTCTTTACGTCTGTTGATATTCATTTCATCTTTTCACGGCACTATCCTTTCGTTTGACAACTGCAGTGTGTGTACCCCGATAGGAAACACTGCGTCACCGGTACTCGTTTCCTTCTGAGGGGTCACCTGAAACTCTAGCTCCGTAACACATCCAATAGATGCGAATATGTCAAGTCATGCAATCAGACCAAAGGCACGAATTGTATCAGAGCAGATTTGACATACTGCACGCTGATACACGAGTTCCCCTAATTCTCTTATCTTCTGGCAATTTTCAATTTGATTACAAATCATCACAAAGTACCAACAACGAAAGCTACTAGGGCAATCGTCCATCACGTATATTAGTAAGTTTCGTTTGTCGCCAGGGCTGGTGTTTTACACAGGCAACAATTTTTTTTCCCAAATCGTGTAGGGTTTCCCAGTGGCCGAGGTTGGGTGCGCACTTGTTGGGGAGCTGACCCGACCTTTTAAGCAGGCGCTGGGCTCACGCGGACGCCGCCGGCACTTGTTTCGCCCGCGGCGTTGCTCAGTTTCGTTCCGCTGGCCCACCCTCCACACGTGTGCTCCTAATTTGGTTCTCTCTCCGCCGACGCGAAACGTGGTTCAGGGACGGCGTCGCTACCCGCGCTCTGTCGCGTCATAACCGTCCATTCCCAGCTTTCGGCTGTCCGACGCTGGTTCAATGTGTCAGCCCATACCTCCGTGCGGGTTGAGCGCGTTGGAACGGGAAGCATTTCAGTATTATAGTAACTCATGCAAGTATCTTTACCTCATTGTATTGGTTTTCTGTGGCAGTGATGAACAACGCGCGCTTTCGTAGCATAGCGCAATGTTGCGTAACAGCGGGTCTTGGAAACAGAAAGGACCACCTGGGGGCGTAACCGTATCTTTTAAGAACGACATAGCAGTGTCTTTCCGTAACATTCGAGCACAAGGTATGTGGGTGCGACGTCTGGAGAAATGCTTGCGACGCGATACTTCGCTTAAGCGATTTTAGTTAGACACAGCTTAAGTTACGTCACGTGTGTAGACTATATTTCACCTCCGTTATTTCTTTCTTATCATTTAGTAACCAGAGTTATACTTCAGACCCTCCTTTCCGATTTCTCTTCACTTAGTAATTTTAAATTCGTAATTTACTTTTAATGGAAGGATATTAAAAATGTATCATGACTTTTTCCGTTATTTAATTGGTTTCGTAGTTGTAGAAGAGCGCTGATGTGTTGGCCGTGTTATGTGTGTGTCTTATTTAGAAGATCGTTGTGTGAGCTCGCGTTTTCTGTGGTCTTATGAAACACCTTACAGTGCCGGTGACGACACCGCGGGAGATCTCAAGATGGGCTCATGTCGGATACACCAGAATGCAGGTAAGATCTTTGCGCTAGCGTAGAAAAGGTTTTACGACTGCTTTGGAAGAATTTTGTACTCTTGGATCATCTTTGCGTTCCCAGTCACCCCAAGTATTACTATATTAATTGCTCAAAATAGAATACAGGTACGTGTCCCAGTTGTTGCCCTCCTTTAGGTTACGTCCACAGCATTTATAAAAATACTTCTTTATGGACACCACTACAAAATCTAATCTTATCTTTATTAATAATCTCAAAACTGACATATCCCTTACAAGGGATTTATTCGCGATCCTTATTTATACAAAGTAGGCTTAATTTTCAAGCTTTCTAAAACAGAATTAGATTCCAATTGTAATTTCTTTTCCTGCTTAATAAATTGGAAAACAGGGGACATTATCGGGAACCGGAAACTTCGAAATTAGAAACAGCAATCGGCATACATAGAAATAAGCCTTTTTCTCATAAAATGGTCCATCTAGTTTCGACAATTTGCGGCTGCATCTGGCAGAGCTAAGAGTTTAAAATGGCGTGTACCACATAACTATTACCTTCATATACTTAACATACCTATTAGGGTTGTCGATTAATTGACTGTCTTACCACATTCCATGCCCTCGCCAATGATTAGATACGTAACATCGTTTAAAACAACGTTAATCTACATAAACCACTTGTAAGTGCAATAAAGAAAAACATTAAGAGAAGAATTTAGAAACAAATAGGAGGATGAGCGACTACAGAATAAAACGAGGGAAACACCTGACTGCAGTTTTCTGCTATTGGCCACCGTGTAACTATTAAGCTACTTCTATCATCAAAGTTTCGAACTATATTAACGGGGCAAGGGAAATGAAAGCCTATGGTAAACCGTCCAAAATAACTGGAGAAGCACTTTGCAAATGTCGTAATGGGGACCAGATTATTGAGTTTCTCACTCTCAGCAAGCAAATGTATGAAAAATGAGGTCATGCCCCATCACTAAATCAGACTTCACAAATTCACAAGAGATTTTTACAACTTCTGTTATTTGATAAGATTGTCGGTTCTATGTCAGTCTTCTGGTTTCTGCTATAATTTCATTCTTACCCTGAAAAACCTGCACATGTCCATAATTCAGGGTCTATTAAGTTTGGATACACTAAAATAATGTGTTTGGAAAGTATCAAGCAATCGCATATGTTGTATTACCTTTGTTGATCTAAAAGTCTACTGATAACTTCTGAAGTTAACCTTCCAACGTGTAACAATGTGTGTTCAGTAAATAAATTAATTAATTAATGATGTGGTATGCATCATTTGTTTTAACTCTGCCAGATGATGACATAAGTGATCGATAGTAGTTGCAGCATAATAAAGATTTTAGCAACCTTGTCGTGTGTACACAGAAACATTTAATTCAACACTCAACTGAGCTATGTCACAGACAGCTAGTGGATATAAAAAATTAAAAAACACGATCTGCATCGCTATTTTTTACATAGTTTGGTGTTGCCATTTTATCAGTGCGGATAAAATGTACCTCGTAGCGCTAGTCAGTTCGAAAGCGGTCATCATTGTTAAAAAAAAAAGTGACTCTCACTGTGTCTGACATTCGTTTTATCACTACATATCATGGTTTCCTCAAACATGAAGTCATTTCTGGTGAACTTTATGAATTCCTGTTGAGAAGTTGCGCTAAGAAGACGCTATTGCTCTGTTCGTCATTAGAGACGATTTCATCTCTACTACGTATCCCACTCAAGGGAAAACTCGATGACTGACGTATAAACCGAAGTATTTTTTTTATTTTTAGCTTTGGGTCACTCGATTAATATCATAACTGGTTTCGGCTTCTTACAAATATCATCTTTAGGTTATACTTGAACATTTGCCTCTGTATTTTGACTATTTTTTGTACAACTTTTTCAAGTATCATGTCATGATGACGTTGTAAAAAAAGCGAAACCAGCTGTGGTAGTAACTGTATGACTCAAGCTAAAAAAATACGAAAAGAATATTACTTTCTCTATCGTTTCCTAAGCTATTACTTATGCGTTTCTGCAGAAGGAACGAACCATTGTTCTGCTAGCTTTGGAGTGTGAACCAGAAATTGCGTCACCATATTTTCGGAGAATCTTTGGTGAGTATTTTGGTGTAAAAGACACCGTCTCCGATGGCTGGTTGCAGAGAAATAGCATTTCCCTTTATTTCTAACCACATTAAGCTTTATATCTACCAAGTACGTTAAAAATAGTTCTAAACACAATTTTATTTTGATTTAGATCTGCAGTTCATTATTGCCACTCACCTCTTCATCTCTTGGTCCCTCACTTGCCACCAACAAGTAAGCTACAACTTTAAATCTTTGTTTCTGTTTTTTATTTTTTTCTGTTACTCCGTCCCCTCTTGGTTGACACAAATGGATTCAGCATATATGATAAAAAGGTCTTCGTTACTGGCACTACTTTAGTAGGTTGCAGGAGCTTCCGATTCGGCAATTCGGCTTTCTTCCTCCTCCGCTCTGACTAGTAACTAACCATTCTGCACTTCATATGACCATGACCGTTCCAATATTCTCATACATCGACATATTTTAAATTGTTACAGCATTTGTTTTTTCAGTTTCAAAATTCGTCTCATTTTCATGTAACGCCGTAATGCAGGTCGTACTGTTTCAGCAGATTCGCCCACATTGCTAGGCTTTCCTTAACGTTAGAAAATTATTTTGTAATTGGCGATTGCTTTCAGTTTTTTCAAAGGAGATGAAAAAATCGTGAAATAATCAATTCGTTATGGAAATGAACAATAGTGCGAAGCTCTGCCTGACAGTACAGATTCAAGTTTTCGTTTAAATTTTCTAAATCAGCTTTAGTTGAGTTCAGGGTTTGTGCTTCGGTCTGTCTCTTACACTATGATTTTCTTATTGTTTGGTACTGTCTCTAAAGTAACTTTGACGTCCACTTGAAGTAAGGCTCTAACCGCATTGTTCCGCACTGTGCCACTGTTCTGGAATCTAATACAGATCTGAAGAATTACTACTGTCACACCAATATCATTGGGGGTATGAGGTTTACAAAATAAATGCTATCCGTGGAAATCACACGCTGAATTTCGTGATGTGCACTAGTATTTGCAGAATCTCATGACGTAAAAGCAATCTTGGCTTAGAATCAGGAGGGTGCACATATGCATAAACTTAGTAAATTATTAAGATGGCCAATTAATTCCTGTAGACAAAACAGCGCTCTTTCGGATGCGATCGAAGAAAGAGTTCTGATACTATGAGAATTGTCAAATTGTGTGTTTACGAACTGTGCTAATAATATATCTGTGGGAAACGTTTATGTGATGCAGCGGCATTTCGACTTGTAAACGGCATACAGCCATGAAGGTGATGCGTGGATCTAAACAATAAGCAGAGTGAAGAAAACTGAGTCTTCTTAAGGTTCATCGGGGATTCATTTGGAATACCTTGGTATTAGGGATCGACAGTCTGCGACAGCTGTTACACAGTTATTGCATTTATTTTGTTTCTTGTGTATGTATTGCGCTAAAAACCGTATGCAACAGTGCAAGTGTCAACGGCATGCGCTGTGTGTCTTCTTTCGTTTCGCTCATTGTTCAAAAATGGTTCAAATGGCTCTGAGCACTATGGGACTTAACATCTGAGGTCATCAGTCCCCTAGAACTTAGAACTACTTAAACCTAACTAACCTAAGCACATCACACACATCCATGTCCGACGCAGGATGCGAACCTGCGACCGTAGCAGTCACGCGGTTCCGGACTGAAGCGCCTAGAACCGCACGGTCACCGCGGCCGGCTCGCTCATTGTACTGCCTGTTGATAAAAGTATTCTCATTAGCTCGTTTCCCCCGTAGTTTGCATTCAGTACTGTCCGATTCCTCTATGCTTTGGTTTTCTCGCGGTGTTAGTTGTGTGTTAACAGTGCTATACAGCAGTACTATGTATAGTTTACTGATTAAGTGGCTGATATGCACCACGTGTGTGCTTCATTGAATGGAGTGGAAGAACGACACAAGGACGCCATGTTGAACTGTCGCAGTACTTTCCATCTGTCTGAGGGCCATCACATTTTCTCTAATTTGCGTACTACAAGCTACTGTTGTGAAGCTATATTCGAAATAAGACTGGCGCCGGCCAAGAGAGAGCAGCAACAGGGAAGTAATCGGTGCTGTGACATTTTTACGAGCGAATTACATAGCTTCATCTGTCTGCTTTGGTAGTTCAGTTTTGGAACTTTTGTGTGTTCATTTTATATTTGATAGACAAAGTTCTCGCGGTTTCGTTTGTGTCGGAAAGTAAACAGATTTTTTTGATATATTACAAGTTCCCAATCAGGAGAGAATAATGCAGTCCCACCTGTGTGCTCTGGTAGTTTAGTTTTTAATTATCTGCGTATTTACCTAAATTTATTAGAAACAGTTCTTGCGTTCTCGTCAGTGCATACAGTAGAGTTCTGCAGATCGTGTTGATAGTCCTTTGTTTTTCTGTTTAGTGTAGTTTTCCACGGTCTTTAGTAAGGATAGAAACCGTGTCTGCTGTGTGCGGATGCGAACCAAGTTTGTGACACTTCCCTCTTAGCTCCAGGCTGTATTGACTTCAGTTACACAGCTGGAGGTGGCAATGGGTGGGCATCACTGTTGTGGGGCGGCCGTGGGGATCCAACGGACGTCCAGTAAGATCCACGAATCAACTGAATGGTCTGCACCTGTCTCAAGTCCAGATACTGGGCGCACCTGGGTGCGGCAAGCGGCGAAAGACTTCCCAGAGGGCCAAACATAAGGTCTACCCGGTTAGTCACATAAACAGATTACAGGTGCTGTCTGTGGCCGATATTTTCGCCTCAGCCAGATACAGTCACCCATCCTGTTTCAGAGTAAACCTTTCAGACTGCAAGATCCGGGCAGTGACAGCGGGTAGGATTACTGATAGTTGGAATCTCCAATGTTAGGTGCGTTATGTGATTCTTAGGGACATGGCTGCCAATGACGGGAAGAAAGCCAGTGTATACTCTGTGTGCATACAGAATGGAGTCATACCGGGTCTGGAATTGGTCCTTCAGGATGTCGCGAAGAGCACAGGCTGCTGCTAACTGCAGATAGTGTCTCAAATCGGTACCGATTATGTTTGTCGCTTCAAATCAGAAGAGATTCTCTCTGGGTTTGAGCGGTTGTCACAAGTGGTTGCCAGTCTTGCTTGCGACATGAAAGCAGAGCTCACCATTTGCAAAAGTGTTCAAATGTGTGTGAATTCCTAAGGGACCAGATTGCTGAGATCATCGGTCCGTAGACTTACAAACTACTTAAACTAACTTAAAGTAAAAAGAACACATACATAAGTGTGGTTAAAGCTGCCAAGCTGCCATTTGAAAAGACAATCCTGCCTGAACTAAAAATTAAATGAAATGAACTTAAAACAGGATCTGAAGAGCAACGCTGTGTGAGTTACATTACCATTAATTCGTGTTACGTTACCACTAGTTTAAACAAGTAGCTGTGAGAGAAATAATAGTTTCAAAGTTGTGCAAGAGAAAAAGAAAACCCTGTGCCATAAGGCAATACGTAAATCTATAAAATCAGTAGTATTTAAATACACAGAATCTTGTATCACTGATCAACTATTTGCCGCGCCGTAATGATAATGCTCAATCATGCTAACGTAACGGTAAACAGCATTCTTTTACAATTAAAAGTGATACGTTTAAATTTCGCCCAAACATTAGGCAGGAAGAGGCACTGAACACGCAGAGCTTATTTCATGTGCCATTTGGAGGAACTGTCTATGGTAGGGGCACAATTTATGGTGAAGTGCTCTTCGAATGGTACTCTTGTGCCACTAACAGAATTGTATAGCAGCGTTATGAAAAGAGTTAATAATGTCAAAGCTGCAGGTTTGCATGACTATATTGAACTGGGTGTGGAAACGGAAGTCGCCATTGAGGAGTCCAGTTGAAAAACTTACACCAGACTGTTGAACCACACGAAGTTCTTGTTATGTATGTCTTAGACAGTTCGCCACATTATCTGCTATAACGTAGAAAAAACTGCATTTCGATATACACAATCTTAGTAGATACTAATATGGGATGCGTCAACCCTTCGCCTTTATGACGTCTTGAGCAATGTTGGAGGCACTTTCATTGAGACGTCTGAATGTCTATGGAGGACATAGAAATAAGAGAAGGTACTGATGCAGCATACAAGGTCTGGAGCGAAGTCGACGTTCTTACTCATTCCAAAGGTGTTCAGGTCGGTTCAGGTCGAGACCCTGGGCAGGCCATACCATTCCAGGAACTTTACTGACACAAAGTGTTGGCTCAGGGATGCTGCTTTATGACTATCGTGCTGATACATGGTTGACGAAGAGTATGCCTGCCATCCGGTTCCCACGTCCAACAGTGGGCCACAGTCGTAACCGAATACCACGCAAATCTGGACATTACATTTTCGCTCACCCGTCCATATGTATATCGACAAAGAGGCACGTTTCGCATTCTGGCAGCTGATGATAAAGCTGTCCCACACCAGTACGCGGCACCCCCATCTCCATCACTGAGAATGCCCAACGTCTGACGCTGTTCGTGCCCTTTATAGACCCTACTATCCCTGGTAACGAAACTAAACACGAACAACACTAATGCACTTCAATGGCCGACCTACTTGTCACAGAAAATTGCCAGCCCATGGTGAGTACTTCTTTAAAGTTACATCAACATCCGACTGTCTTCTAGGTTCTTCAGTTACATCAGCATCCAACCACTTCTTCTACGTGTTTCACTTTTTTTGCCAGGCACTGTATTCAAACCTATTACAGATAAATGTAGCACAGCATGAAACCAGTCAGCGCAATGACAACATAAAAACTGAGTGTGGAAATGTCTGTATAATACCTTCGTGATCTCCGAAAAATTTGCGCCTTCATGAAGCTCTGGACCCACCCAGACGGCAGCGTGGAGAATTTAGGCAAGTTGTCGCTTACAAAATTGGGGAAACCGAACCCATAAATCCAAGGATAAAAGATGATCCATTGGGAAATTGAAGTCAGCTGACGGAATGTCCGCGACATTGATCATGATAAGGTCGAAATAAATTGCAAAATCAGATCTTCAATAAAAAAAATTTAAAAATTTTACTCAACTTGTTAAGTGGATCAGCTTATTACGATGGCGAAATTATTCACTCCGCAGCTCCGTCTTGTTACTGCAAGAAAGCCATGTGAGGTCCGATTCACATGTATACGGCAGATCCTTACGTCTCGTTTAGTTTTTGGTTCTCTTCCGGTCGCTGCCGACAAGACTGGGACGGTGCTTCGGTTTCTGTTCGGCACCTAACAGAAACAACCGAGCACCGAACACTCTCTCCGCATGAACAGATTTCATCAGGTTTCTAACAAGGTGCGAACTCGTGTCCAGGAAACAGAAGGCAACCACGGCGTACAGACACGCACGGTGGACTTTCTGTTTTAAACTGTTAGCGAATGGATCTCTTTAAAAGTCTCAAAGTTGTTGCCACAGTTATTCTGATAAAATGAGAGTTTACCAGATGTTTATGTGAATCGGTTGATTTCTGCGTTACGATCTAAACCAGTGCTGTGGGCAAAATTTGTAAAAAAAATAAAGCGAAAGCATGGAAAGACGTTTCTGTTGGAATTTCAGCGACTTTGATGAAATGGACGACACTAAAACAATGGAGTTGGGTAAGTATTAAAAAAAAATCATATTAGTTGAAGAAGAGACGTACTACCTCGATTTTGAGGAAATTTAAAAGAAAATGGTTTGAAACGTATGAAAATAACCAATGATATTTATTTAAATTACATATAAAATTATAACATAGGACACACTGTTTGTAAAAGGTAAACCAGATTTTCAAATATTGACAACTCACTGAACCTATTTCAGTCATTAAATACTCCTTCAACACATCTCCTACTTTTTTGGCTTACATAATTGCCTGATTTCTCGTCATTTCACCCGACGGGACACCCTTAAAAAACTAGACGGACAACATGTTATTCCATTTCAAAACCATCTCGGACTAGTACGATATTGTGCAAAACTACACAAGGTTCCATTATATACGTAGCATAGTCAGGATCAAGCTAATTCTGCGATGGAAGATTCTACATTTGTTGCTAAGTATTCCGAAAGCACATTCCACTTTCATGCGACTTCTGCACACAAGATAGATCCTTTCCTCCACTTTCAAACTGTCTACATCTACATCATATTCCGCAAGTCACCTAACGGTGCGTGGGGTAGGGTACTTTTGGTATCACTATCTGATCCCCTCAAAGCTTTTCCACTCGCGATTAGTGCGTGGGAAGAATCATTGTCGGTAAGCCGCTGTATTGGCTCTAATTTCTCAAATTTCTCCTCGTGGTCAATACGCTGGATGTATAGGGGATGGTAGGGGGGTGGGGGTGAGGGGCGGAAGTAATTCGTTGTCTGACTCCTCCTGAAAAGCCGAAATTTCAATATTAAATCTGTCCGTGATGCACAACCCCTCTCTTGTAACGTTTGCCAGTGGAGTTTCTTAAGCATTTACGTAACGCTCTCTCACCAGATAAACGATCCCGTGACGAAGAGCGCCGCTCTTCGTTGGATCATCTCTATCGGTCCTACCTGAAGGGATTCCAAGTAGATGAACAATACTCAAGAATCGGGTGAACAAGCGCATTATAGCCCACTTCTTTCGTGGATAAGTTACATTTCTTTAATATTCTACTGATGAATCTGAGTGTGGTATCTGCTTTTCCCACTGTCTGTTTTATGTGGTCATTCCACTTAAAGTTGCTCTGGATAGTTACGTCTAGATATTTTACGGCAGACGCTGTCTCCAGCTGTTTGCCATCAGTAGTGTAGCTGTACTGTGGTAGATTTCATTTCCTATGTATGCGCAGTGTATTATATTTATTTACGTTCAGGTCGAACTGCCAGAGTCATCACGATCCATCAGTTCTCTGCAGGTAGTTCTGCAAATTCTTACTATCTTCTGGCGTTGCTACTTTGGTATAGACAAATGCATCATCTGCAAATAGCCTTAAAGAGCATCCGACACTTTCTAATAGACCATTTATACATGTTGTAAACAGCAACGCTACGGTCGCAGGTTCGAATCCTGCCTCGGGCATGGATTTGTGTGATGTCCTTAGGTTAGTTACGTTTAAGTAGTTCTAAGTTCTAGGGGACTGATGACCTCAGATGTTAAGTCCCATAGTGCTCAGAGCCATTTGAACCATTTAAACAGCAACGGTCCTATCACATTTCCCTGTGACACTCTGGGTTTTACCTATGTCCATTGTACAATTTTAGAGAAATGCTTATGCAAGGCAAAAGCATCATCTTGTATGACATACTAAGGCATTTTCTGGTTTTGGGTGCCTGGAAGGCAATTGGCCCGAGGTAGGCCCATGGAGCCATTAATGATAGATCTCCTCAGTTGACAGTTTTCAAAAAAGCTAGTATCTCTATTCTTCCCATTTTGTCCCTAATCAATATACACAGCCCCAGCCACATCCGCAACACACTGCTTCAGACTACTATAACCCCGTTGAGTCGGTCACGTGTGTTCGTTATTCAGCTCTCTTCACAGTTCTTCTTCTGATGAGAACTCGGTATTGTATTTGACAATCTGTAAACATTTTTTAACTTCGCTTTTAGTTGCGTTTACTTTGAACTTTTACTTTGACCTAGCATTTGCAAACCTATCATATTTCAGTTTTTTATTGAATTGTAAATAAAAATCAGATTCCTTAAAAAATATTGTTGATCGTATTGTGTTACCTCAAAGTAACAGCCACCCTTTGAATCGGTTGAATATTCCCTCGTAAATGTATCTTGGCGTTAAAGATGGTTATTTAGTTTCATCAAATGATTTCAATGGCATTCTGGAGTAATAAAAAAATTCGTCTTCGTGCTCTTACAGATTGCTCCAAATTCCTGCCGAAAAGTGAGGAGAGGCTTTCTTTCTATAGAGAAAGAACGTGGCGAGAACTTGACGCCTCTCATGATTACTACTGAGTCTGTACACAGAAAAAACACAAAACGTAGTATTAACTATGTGAGATCTGTGAGTGTGTGAAAGTATTTAATTTGTATACGGTTGAAAACGAAAACAAAGCGAACCGAATGAAACAGATCTAACGTGTGTGGGTTGGCACCAGTGACAGAGCAGTGGGAGGCACACAGGTGTTGGGACGTGGTGGACTGGACGCAGCCGTGATCGGTCGGGCGCCGCCGTGCGTCGCGAAGCGCGTGTAAACAAACACACGCAGCCGCGTTGGGGCGGGGCGCCGAGCGGCGGCCATTACGCATTCGCGTGCAGCGCTGTCGCGACTGCGGCGTCGGCCCGGCTTCTGTCAACAGCAGAGCGCAGCGCCGGTGTCCTCATTTGGGTGGCGCCGCCATACGACGCATTAATCATCTGCCTAGCTGCCAGCCGCCTGCCGGCTGGATGCGCGCTTCAAGGCGGCGAACCGTAGAGTGCGCAACTGCGTGGGGTTTAAGCTCACCGCGAGGCGCCGGCTCACTCACTTTGCTCCGTGTCAAAGTTTGAGCTAACGATCACGATCAGGATGTCATTCGGGGTGAAGTTATTTCACGGAACATCTAAGGCGTCTTAATATAAACAGTAAATAAATCCAGACTCACCATCTGTTGCGACTATTGGCTGTTCAGTACGGAGCGAGTGGAGGGAAGCATACTTGCCAGCGTGTGCTGGGTGCGTCAGCCGGTGGCCACAGGATGCCAGGCATAGAGGGCGTGAAACCTGGCAGACTCGCTTGACTGCGTGAAAAGCAAACCTCGCAAGCCGGCCGATTTTTCTCAAACGATTTTAAAGAAACCATTTGGTAATAAATTCTCACTCTCGCACATCAGCTTCATGATGAACCACCCATCATTTCGTTAATGGTCATAGTTATTGTGACATTTCGGCAGCAGGTAAGCAACTGCAAGAAATTCTTAACGTTTGTAGAGAAAAATAGGTGTCGCTATGAATTTGTACTTGGTGGGTGTTAGGTTACACGCTGCTGCGTATTAAATGTTACCTTGGAAGGAAAGCGCTGTCTTTCCAATCTAGAGAAAATGGTATATAAGTAAAGCGCTCAGTCACGAACTCGAGCGTCAGTGAAAAAAACGAGAATGAAATATTCATAAATTAGTCACATCCCGTAAACAATTTGAGACATCGAAACAACATTTTGATAAATAATGGCCGGCACAGATGAGAGTGTTTTGCCATATGATTAATATGCGGAACTTCCATATCTACCACGATATTCAAGCGACTACAGATTTTTTTCAATGAAGTAACGTAACTATTATGTCATCGATAGCTAGTGAAACGAGAACTGCTGTGTGTTTTGTAACAATATAAGTAAGGAAGTCACACGTTTATTTTTATACTGACAATGGACTATTTCACGAACTATTGACCTAACCTGCATCCATTTGTTAGTTTAATAGTACCCTATTTCAGGATTCTATCGCAGTTTCGACTGCAACAGAATTTTAGTGAGATAAATATTTCTAAACTCTGCTATGTTTTCACAATAGAAGCAGATGTCAATATGGCAACAAGAGAAGTTACGTACTCTTCAAAACTCCTTACATTCCTTCATCAGTCAATGTCTCCTCAGCTATCTTGGTGTGGCAGGCAATTCAAGACCAGTTCTGTGTGTAACATTTGAAGTGGCTTCTATTGTCAGCATTTTAACCTCAGTGAGGGTAAACTTGTTGTTGTTTTTTGCCACTTTCACCAAGGTCCGTATACTCTCAGTCGGATTTAAATATGCTATGGAGGAAGCCTGATTGAACTATGCCCTTTACTGTTAGCCAGTTCGTCGACGTGGTAGAACGAATTTTTGGTTTGTATAGCACTGCAGGGTCCTATATAGGACAATGCGCAAGGTGGTACCTGCTACGTTCAGCTACTTGGAGGCCATTTTATAGCCATTCATGGGCCACATGTTCCCAAACTACGATGGGTTTTTTATGGGCAACATTGCTCCATGCCACCAGGCCACATTTTTCCGCGATTGGCTTGAAGAACATTCTGGACAGTTGTGGTGAATCATTTTTCCACCCAGGGCGCTTGATACGAATCCTATCGATCATTTATAGGAGATAATCCAAAGGTCAGTTCGAGTTCAAAATCCTCCACCGGCAACACTTTCACAATTATGGATGGCTGTACAAGGAGAATGCTCAATATTTCTGCAGGGGACTTCCAATGACTTGTTGATTACATGTCTAGTTGAGCTGCTGTACTCCACCGGGTAAAAGGAGTTCCGGCATGTTATTAGATGGTATTCCATTAGCTGTGTCACCTCAGTATATGTGCTCACCTAGGATACTTGAGACATTAAAATTGATGCCTGTTTCCACATACTGCATAAGCTGAAAGCTGTTACAATGCTTACTGCAGCAAATGTCATTAACGGCTGTATCGGAAAATATACAGCATCACGAACATCGCTCTCGTAGGATGTTATCGTTGCTGTGTCTAATATCTTTTGTCGACTGAAGATACAACATGTTGTTGGTCGCTTTAGTATATATATATACGCACACAAATTGTAAGTCTGAATATCGCTTTGCAAAATTCCTGCATAATCACGTTTAGGCATCGTATATCACATTTTACACCTGGAATATTGGTAAGAGTAACATCATTAACACAAACACAAATTAATCAGTACCCGAAAGTTGCTTCAAATTCATTATCTTCATCATGGCAGCAACAACAGCAACCGTTACGAAATTGTCTCGAATGGAAAACAGCCTACAGTTGCACTAAATTATGTTTATTTTAAACCTTGATCATGGGCTTCACGCAGCCGTTGGGCTAAGGCATATTTTATTTATTAGTGTGTATGACTTCTGAAGAAGGCTGTATCATTATAGCAGAAACCATGGTCAAGGTTTAAGATAAACATAATTTATTGCAACTGTGGGTTGTTTTTCATTCAAGACAATTGCTTCAAATTCGTTGCAGAAAAATCTATGCTGAAATTACTTAGAATGGTAACTTTATATAAGTCAGCGATTTTGCGATTGAGACCATTAAAATTTATTTCTAAAGATTAGTATTAAGTTATTTTTCACACTGATACTTCAGTAAACTGGATATCTGAAGAATAATCCGCGGACACAAATAAATTACAATTTTGGAGCAGCGACAGTTTCATAATCATAGTTATTTACCGTCACTCGTAGGATCGGCTAGCACTGTCTTCTTTTGTGACTGTCTCACACGGTGCCTGATCCATAGCTAAGGAATCGGCTTCTTCCTTTCAAATTTCCACAAGCTTAATAATTCTATTCTGTCTACAGGAAAGTCATACAGAACAATGCAGTGTGACGCTAGCTCTGTGTACATATTATGAAATAGGTTGTTGATCAAATGCACACCATGGTCTCTCAGGCTTCCTCGGCGTGATTGATTAATGGTGTCCTCTAAGGGGTACTGCCAAGATCTCGTTACATTTCATGCACAGTATTTCGGTGGCCGACCCACTCTTATTCACGTCTGCGAGTTTGCTTTTATGTGCACTCGCTGCCTAGACACCTGTCAGCGGACCAGTTAACGTACCGACTCTATAGAGCATACCAGTTTTTGTAACTTGCTAAGTGATGTAATAGTCAAAACAATAATAGAAGCATTCAGTCATCCTGTGACACACAGCTTGTCGTAATATGCTAAAATGCTTTCGCAATCGGCTCTTTGTGTTACTAGTAAATCTTATTATTGTTTGTTTTAAGTACTCCACGAACAGTGCACATACTTTAATTAGTTGTTGCACAATCCATACACAAAAGTAGAATATTTTATGTTTTAGGTTTTAACTAGTTCGTAAATAGAACCTCTACTGTCATTTTCCATAGGGATCTTTTAGACTTACATCGCACTACAGACCACAGATATATGTGACTGCATGTATAAGAAGTATCCAAACCGACAACTATTTTTTTACTTTCGGTACTTTACATATTTGTAATTCCACTGGATACGTTGGATGGTGCATACTGATTACACAACGGTACACGATACTTCGCTCGATTAGTGACGTGGCCCACTGAGTGAACGGATTTTGCGTACATCAACATTTTTAATATCTTTAACTTTTGTTCTGTATAGGTTTCACCTTTCTTATTTATTTAACATAATCCCCCTCCAATATATATATATATATATATATATATATATATATATATATATATATATATATAGAGAGAGAGAGAGAGAGAGAGAGAGAGAGACAGAGAGAGAGAGAGAGAGAGAAATAGTTCTCGCTCTTTCTGATTTAATATAAAGTAACAGTGATTCAAATTTATACTTACAGTGTTTTTTGATGTGGCTCTGTATGTATGCTTCATTTGTTGGTTTTAGATTTGTTTCTCTTACTGCAGTCTTTTTAAATTCCTTTAACACAGCCCAGAGAGTATGAATTCGTTCTTCGTTTTCAGTTGTGAATTTTGCTGTCAGCTACTCAATGTTGTGAAGTCTCAAAGGATTTGCGCGTTTGTATGTCTTCGTGTGTGTGTGTGTGTGTGTGTGTGTGTGTGTGTGTGTGTGTTCGTAACCCAAACTCACATTAGAAATTTAACAACAACTGTTTTGTTGACGTTCAAGGTGATCTAATGCTGAAATTTTGACGAAAGACTAGACGCAGAATAGCAGCTTTAGTACCAGAAAAACAAATATACATGTAGAGGAGCAGCTACAAACCCTGTAAATAAAAAATTAGACCCATAGTACACCACACAATGTGAGGAAGTGCAGGAGCTACATCTAACCTCAAAGTACAACGTTGAGGTTGTAAAGTAAAATGAAATACACGTAAATGTATGCATATTTCACTCCAGTCTTCATATCGTCTACAACAGGGTCCTCTTTAAAACATTTGGCAAACTTATTTTCCTCAACTTTTCCCTAGATGCCTTTCATCCATCGCAGTCGTCTTAAGGGACGAAGTCGAGTGCGCCACCTGTCAGTAAACTGTGTAACTTTACTCTGTGTGTATTATATATTAAGGGTTTGTGTGTAGTGTGGTCTGAGATACCCAGCATTTGCCTAAACGAGCGTGGGTAAATGTCTAGACACCATACTCAGGCTGATTAACCCAAGCATTACGGAGAAGTGATTGAAAAAAATTGTTGTCTGGAAACAAATAATGCGAGCGCAAGGAAATTAAATTTTAAACAGAGTTTCATTTTCATGAAACTCGATCCAAGATGACGAACATGACCATGAAAAAGGTTTTTTTAAATAAATAAAAAAACCGTACCGACCCTCGGAAATGGTAAACAAAAATCTTAGAGGGCTTAAAAATATGTACTTTTTTTATTAAGGTGGATTACATTTTGAAAATTTGTTGTATCTTCCTAGGGGACCAAACTGCTGAGGTCATCGGTCCCTCGGCTTACATACTACTTAATATAACTTAAAGTAACTTACGCTAAGGACAACACACACACACACACACACACACACACACACACACACACACACACACGCACACACACACACACACGCACACACACACACACGCCCGGAAAGGACTCGAACCTCCGACGGGGGATCGATTACTTCTACACATTTCTGTCGGCAAATGCCTCGATCTAGCCATTCTTCCTGATCCTCTTCCATTCCTCTTCTTTCCATCGCTTCTTGGATGATGACGATGATGATGATGTTTGATTTGTGGGGCGCTCAACTGCGCGGTCATCAGCGCCCGTAGAAATTCCCAATTTTTACATAGTCCATTTTTTTTTCACAGTCCAATCTAGCCATTGTCACTAATGATGAGGATGATGATGAAATGATGAGGACAACACAAACACCCAGTCCCCAGGCAGAGAAAATCCCCAACCCAGCTGGAAGTCGAACCCAGGACCCAGAGATGCAGAGGTAGCAAGGCTAGCCACTAGACCACGAGCTGCGGACGAGCTTCTTGGATACCACTCAGCCACACTTGTCATGGTCTTCCTCTTCTTCTACATCCAAGAGGTTGGAGTGATGGTAGCACCTACTTTCATGCATTCCTTTGACACGCCCAAACCATCCTAGCCATCTTTCTTCTGCTTTATCCATAATACTATAATTAGTTTGTGTCCTTTTTTATTTTCGCGTTTTTTATGTGAACAAGTCGAAAAACTCTATCGGCTCTTATCAACTTATCTCTTTTTAAAGCTGTGAGCCTCTTTTCATTTTTTGATGTTCAACATGTCCTCGGTTACTTTCCTTTTCTCTGTAACAGAGATTTCCGTCTTCTCAGAATTGATTTCCAATCCCAACTTTTTACATTCTTCCAGCAATTTCCCAAACCCATTAGATATATATTCTTCATCGTTTGGTGCAACATCCTTATCATCAGCATGGAACAGTGTGTAGATACACTGGTTCCCTACTTACATTCCCATGCCCATGCCCATGCCCTTCCTACGTCATAAATCCTGCGCCTTCAGCACATATATCAGTCGTTTAGTTATTCTGAAAGCCCCTTCAGAAATTTCTTTCTGTACTTTGATGACACATTCTGCTGACTTGTAGAAGCTTATGACATATCTTGCCTGAAGTTTTGGCCGTCTCCTTGACCACAGCACCTCGAACTATAGCTTCAGTGGCACTCCGTCATATGGTTTCTGAAAATTTATGAAAACCAAATAACTGCTTGGATTCCTTTCCAATCTCTCCTCCGTGATCTGCATTGTGGTAAAGATGTTCACTACACATGGCCTGCCCTGCAGGGGGTCACCAATATTTGGTGGGTTCGTACTTGGGTAATACTGGTCCCCAGCCTTTGCAGCATTTTTTCCATTCTGTGCTGCATGTCCGTCCTCTTGCTGTTTCCTTTCCCCACTCTTGGGGAATATGTCTGTGGTATTATTGGTAATGTTCTGCATTCAGTCGCTGACGTGCCAACAGTCTCATAATTGTTTTTCACTCCCTTTTCCTTTCTTTGTTTCCCTTCTCCTCTTGTTCCTCCGCTGCGGCGTTTGAGGATCCTCTTTTTTCTTCTTCCTCATTGTCTGCTCCAGAAGGCCGGCCCACGCGTCTCACGCGTTACTGGGTAACGAGTAATTCCTAGCCCCAGGTCCACTGGTAGGGTTTCCCACGTACTCCCTGGTAGAGGCCAGGCCGAGGGAGGGCTGATTGCATTAGCTGTAACCTTCCCAAATATCGGTCCCTCTGTCGCGTGTTCGGGAGGTGTGACCTGAGGTGTGAAGAACCACCTAAGGCAGGTTCGCCCCCTTGTGAAGGGTCCCCAGTTGGAAGGAGCGCACCAACGGAGGAGCTGGCAATTATGGGGGATAACCTAGCGATGAGTCAATCACCTTCCCACTCAACGTCTACAAAACTTAAACGTAATGAGGATAATGATTCAAAAACCCTTCCTGCTAAGCCACGGTTCCTCGTGATCTTACATACTGAAGACGGTCAGTCCTTCACCATGGTAAATCTGTTTATTATTCAGAATGGTGTAGATGCAGTTGCTGGCCCTGTGAAAGCCTGCTCTCGTTTACGGAATGGCGCTTTGCTTTTGGAGACCACTTCTGATTCTCAAGCACAACTGCTTGCTGTCTCACTTCTCCACGGTTACCATGTTCACGTCGAGGCCCACAGAACTTTGAATGCTTCCCGTGATGTAATTTACATCAGGCTACTCGACGGTCTCTCTGACTAGGGTGTCATTGCCATTCATTATGTAATGAAAAAGGTAAATTCCTCCTTAGTGCCCAGCCGCCCTCTCTATCTCGCCTTTGATAGAGCGGTACTTCTGTCCAAGCTCAAAGACGGCTAGTAAATTATCACTGTCCGGCCGTACATTCCGAACCCGATGAGCTGCTACCTGTGTCATCGTTTCAACCACGCTGGAATGTCTTGTCGACACCCAGCCAAATGTGTCACCTGTGGTAGGGATGCGCACGAGGGCGATTGTCCACTTCCTTCTCCCTACTGTATCAACTGCAATGGCGGCCACGGCCCCTCCTCTCGGGATTGTCCAGTGTATCTTGATGAGCGGGCTGTTCAATTGATGTGGGTAAATGGAAAGGTGAAACCTAGTAATTAAGGAAGGCACGATTGGGTTACGATTGTGGACGGGCCCCGAATCAACTACTATTGGTTTATTTTGCCATTTCACTCATTTATTTTAATAATAACTTTAAAAATAAGAAAATGAGGTCGCAATCAGGCTTTTAACGAACGTAACCACAGTCACGGCTGAAGGCCTTTAACGCGAAAAATGGCATTTATTGAAAATTTAACAAATACATAAAATACAGGCAGCCAATAATGTCGAAGACAAGCCAGTGTGGTCGCAATCAGAATTTTACGGCAAGTAACCACAATCACGACTGAAGGCCTTTAACGCCAAAAATGGCAATTACTAAAAAAATTTAGAAAACATACATAAAATACAGACAGCAAATAATTTTTGACAGGAACCCAATGAGGTCGCAATCAGAACTTTAAGGCAAGTAGCCACAATCACGGCTAATGGCCTTTAACGCCCAAAATGGCAATTATTAAAAAATTTAACAAACATACATAAAATACGGGCAGCCAATAATTTTGAACACAGGCCAGTGTAGTCGCAATCAGAAATTTAAAGCAAGTAACCACAATCACGGCTGAAGGCCTTTAACACCAAAATGGCAATTATAAAAATATTAACAAATATACTGTCAAACGGCGAATGGTATATCAAAAATTAATTAAAGAAACAAACAAAAAATCACCAAACAGGTGAGACAAATGATGGTAACTTAATAATACATAATAAAATAAAAAAAAACAAGGGCCAGTGACAGACGATGCTCCAGCGATCGACCTCTGAGTAGGTCACACCAAAAACACTCGCGAGAGAAGAGAAAGGCAGCCAAGAGTTGCATTCAGATCACAAGATGGTAACTCGGACTAGTGGCAGTCTAGCGAGTGACTAATGATGATCTTGGTAAGGCAACCTGACTTCCAACAAAACAAATGCAAGATGTAAAACTACGCCAAAGCCTTAACCGGTTATCTCGGCTCCACCTGCAGAACACTGTGCTTAGAGTTCCAGCAACAAGAAGGAAGATAGAAGAACGCCACCCAACCTACAATCAAGAAGCTGTCGAACTTGCACGCCCCCCCGGTCAGCGGCGTCAAGGCGAGGAAATGTACACTGCCGTTACATACACTAAACCCCAGGGCAGGTAACTGGGGCGATAGCGGCCACAAGACAGAAAAATACCACTGGTTGAACTTAGCAACGGAAAAGGCTGAAAATAGTAAATAGTAATTAGAAGCTCAGAAAAGCTAAACAGATCCGCCTTCCCCAGGTACTCCACTCGCTGCCTTTCGCCTCGACGACACTACGAGCAGCAACACGAGCCCAAGTCACTGGAGAATCTCGAGATTTCACAATTTTGAAAGTTTCTCTACGCGAACTGCGATGCACTCAAACATACAGGATCTGGTTTTGACGAGGTCGTGAACCCTCGTGACCACTGCCCTTCGATCCGGCAGTCCATACACGCTGCCATCAGTCCCGATGTGTTGTCGCTTTGCGCGGACCTCGCTGCTCCTGCGTTCCCAACTGAACTCCACACTCGCACCACACGGAAGAAGAACGAGGTTGCCCTAAAGATAGGGCAGCAGAACTACATATCGATAAGCACCGCTGCTGCCACTAGGAGAGAGGCAAAGCTTACGAAACAGAGTGCCGCCAGTGAACACGAGAAGAAGACAAACAACTCAAACTTGCAAACTAAGCGATACGGTCTGGCAGAAACCTACATACGAGACAAACGCGAGCCACAGCACAGCTCAAAAGGTACCTTCTCCAGTCGCTAGCAAGTTACTGGCTAGTCGCAAACTCTGAGTTCTCCCGTATAGTTCTGTTCTTCTTACCCCTCGCTCCATGAAGGACGTGGCCACCTCTCTGAGTTTGTGAAGTCGCCCAGTGTCAAGGTAGCATCGCCATCCCCCGTCCAGCTGTGCAGCAAGCCGTCAAACCCTCTCCTCAAGGGGCGAAGCCACAGCTTCACAGCTGGTAGGCCAGAGAGGACTGAAGGAGTAGCCCTGTGAAGACTTTCTCCATCCCTTCAGCCAAACAACACCCGAGTCCACATCTAACCAGAAAGGCTCGAAGAAGTCCACTAAAGGCAAACGGTCTTCTCATTCGCCACCTCAAAGATCCTTTTGATGGTGTCGGCAGGTGTTACCTTAGCCTAGCTAGCTTCCGTGTCGATGGTGCGCACCAACAAACTTTTTTCAGCGTTCGACTGCACAGACCGGCAGCACAAGCGAGGCCTCTGTGGACCCCATGGAGTAGGATCCTTCTGCTTCTGTGCCTTGTAGTAGCGCCTCTTCCCCAGCTGTCACTTGGCAGCCGCCTAGGTGACACCCCTACACCTCTTTCTCATCAAGACTCTCCTCCAATGGAACGTGCGCGGCGTTTAGGTCCACAAAGATAATTTACAGCTGCTTTTCGTTTTGCAGCATCCCCTTTTACTCTCCCTTCAGGAAACGAAATTGCGCCCTCACGACCTCTTTGAGCTTTGACATTTCTTACCAATTCGTTTTGAACATCCCGCTGAGGTCGGCAGTCCATCTCATGGAGGGCGTCATGCTGCTCATAGGAGATGACATTCATACTCAGCCCACCTCCCTGACTACCAATCTTCAAGCTGTTGCAGCTCGCCTTTTCCTTCCCCACCTGATTTTTTTCCCTCTGTAACATATATGTCCCTGCATCATTCACTGTCACCAGGGCAGACTTCCTTCAACTTATTGGGCAGCTACCTCCCCCACGTTTCCTATTCAGTGGCCGTAATGTACTTCATCCCCTTTGGAGTTATCCTAGGACCTGTCAGACAGGTGCCCTTTAGGCTGACCTTCTTAACCAATTTAACCTCTTCTGCCTAATCACTGGAGCACCCAATTTCCTTGCAGACTCCTCGCAACCTATTCCAATTTGGACCTTTCTTGTGCACTGCCCAGCGTGCCCTCGTCTTGAGTGGTCCGTTCTTTGTGACACCTACTCGAGCGACATTTCCTGTGTGCTATATGTTTGCTGACTCCTACCCCATCTGCGTGCACTCATAAATGGTAGCTTACTAAGGCTGACTGGAAGCTTTACTCCTCTCTGGTGACCTACGAAGAGCAAGATTTCCCCAGTTGTGATAACCAGGTAGAATATCTCACAAACGTTATCCTTATTGCTGCCGAACGTTCCAGCCCCCGCACTTTCCCTTTACCACGTGGTGTCCCAGTCCCTTGGTGGATTGAGCGCTGCCGCGACGCTGTTCGCGCCCAGAGACGTGGTCTCCGCGTTTGTAACCGCCACCCTACGCTGCATTCATTATAAACAGATGCGTGCAAAGTGTCGTCACATTCTTCGGGATAGCAAAAGAGCTTGCTCAATTTCATTTTTGTTCTTTTAACAGTTCCACACCTTCCTCTGTCGTGTGGGCCAATCTCTGATGGCTCTCTGGAACCAAGATCCATTCCCCAATTTCCGGCCTGACAGTAGCTGACGATGTCATCATCGACCCTATTGCTATCTCCAACATCTTAGGCCGCCATTTTGCGGAAGTTTCGCCCTCTGAAACGAGTGGAGGAGGCTCGGGCAACACCCTTCTCCGAATCGTGAGTGCTGCGATGCCGCCTTTACTATGATGGAGCTAAACCATGCTCCCAGTTCATCCCGATCCTCCTCCCCAGTGCCAGACGCCATCCACATTCACATGTTACAGCAGTTTTCTCTTGTCAGCAAGCACTTTCTGCTTAACACGTACAACTGCACCTGGGCACATGGCACATTTCCTGGGCACAGGCGTGAAGCCAGCGTCATACCCACACCTAAACCCGGTAAGGACAAAAACCTTCCTTCTAGCTACCGCTCCATTTCTCTTCCCAGCAGCGTTTGGAAGGTGATGGAACTTATAATTCATGTTCGGATGGTATGGTGGCTCGAGTCTCGCCATTTCGTAACAAATGCACAGTGTGGATTTCGAGCACGGCGTTTTGCAGCTGACAATCTCATTACTTTGTCCACCCACTTCATGAATGGTTTTCTGCAGAAATCCCAGACTGTGGCAGTGTTTTTCGATTTGAAGAAGGCCTACGACACCTGCTGGAGAAGTGGTATTCTCCATACTCTTTACACTTGGGGCTTCCTTGGGCGCCTGCCCCGTTTCCTTCAGGCATTTTTGGCCAGACTTAGTTTTCCAGGTTCGTGTTGGTTGTGCCTTGTCGGATACCTTTACCCAGGAAAATAGTGTGTCTCATGGTTCCATCCTGAGCGTCGTTCTCTTTTCTGTTGCTATTAACCCGCGGCGTCTTCAGCGCTGTCTTGATCGTCTTTACTCGGGGAACATCGAAAATGGCTTACGCATTTCCACTGACAAAACCGTCTGTATGAATTTGTGGTGGCGCAAACGGTTTCTTCCACCATCTTTACATCTGGGGCCTGTTGCAGTTCCGTTCGTCAAACCTACGAAATTCCTGTGGCTCATGCTCGATAGGAAGCTCTCTGGTCCACTCATGTATCGTACCTGGCAGCCTGCTGTACACGGTCCCTCAATGTCCTACGTGTCCTCAATGGTACTTCCTGGGGTGCCGATCGAACCACCCTCCTCCGTTTGTACCTGCCTCTTGTCCGTTCGAATGTCGACTATGGGAGCTTTGTTTATGCGTCTGCACGCCAATCCCTCTTACGCCATCGCAAACACTATCCTCCATCATGGCATCTGTTCAGTCACGAGCACCTTTTACACCAGCCCGGTTGTGTCTGTATGCTGAAGCTGCTGGACTACCACTGTCCTACCGCCTTGACTTTCTCTTCAGCAGGCATGCATGCCGTTTGTCTGCCATGCGTGGTCACCCCTACTATTTCTCCCTCTTTGATGATTCTCTTGATCGTCAGTATGGGGCTCGTCTGTCTTCTCTGTTAGCTCCTGAAGTCAACTTTCCGCACTTGCTACGGCAGCTTGACTTCCCACTATCTGCAACTTTCCCAATGTGTGTGAACCCTTCACTACTCTGGCTTCGTGAAGCGGCCCATGTTAACCATGGCCTTCATTCGTTTCCTAAGGGCACTACTCCAGCTTCGATCTATCGCCTTCAGTTTCACGACTTTTGCATGGAACTTCGCGGTAGTACCTTTGTATACACTTATGGCTCTCGGACTGCCTGTGGAGTCGGGTGTGCCTTCGTCATTGGCACCTGTGTCTTTCGATCTTCGCCTTGTATAAGGCCATAGAGTACACCGGCGACATAGCCTTTTCAATAGCGCCCTCTGCTCCGACTCACTCAGAACGCTTCAGAGTCTATGTCTGCTGTACACTGAACATCCCTTAGTGCAGCGGGTCCAGGTAAAATAACATATCCTCAATCTTGGTGGAGCGAGTGTCATGTTTCTATGGGTTCCTGATCATGTCGTTCTGCTGACGCTGCTGCCAAGGCTGCAGTCCTCGTACTTCTGCCTGCGCGTACCTATATTTGAATTTGAAGGCAGAATGATATATCGAGTTACGTTCCATTAGGAATGTGAGTGGACTCAACTACTAAGATATGACTTTGAAATTACAGAGAACAGCAATCACTCGTCCTTTTCTTTCAGATTTTATTAGGCAGATCTAGATTTCGACTAGTGTCTAGCTATTATCAATACACTATTTCATAGTATCAATGCTTGTCCTAATATGTCATCCCCCGGTTGTTCGGGCTCCTGTCACAGTTTGTTCAAGACTCGGTCTTGAACGAACTGTGACACAAGCCTGAACAACAGCGAACTGACGTACTAGGACATGGAATGATAATGGCTTAGGACTAGCCTAATAAAACCTGAAAGAAGGACGACTGATTGCTGTGCTCTAACATTTGAAAAATGATGTACGTTGTAGAACAATGTGGACATGTGGACAGTGAAGCTATATTTTGTTGATCGTGCTCCGTCTTATACCTTGAACAGTCAATGTCTTAACAATTTTACTTGTGTTGAAAATGGACATTTGTGTTAGTTTCCAATAGCCTGTGTTTCATAATGTACTGTATTTGAAACTGGCAATTCATAATACTTCTGCTTGATTTCATTCCACTTACTGATTATTGGCGTGTATCACAGTAACAACAAAATAGACACACAATTAAATACAGCACTGATAAGATTTTGTACATTGTAGTGCTTTTATATTTCAACTGAATATTTGTTACTAGGTACCCAGGTACCTAGGTACCTTGGAAAATGTCTTTACTTTTGGTCAAACCTTTATTTCCGGAGCAGTTTTTGTAATTTCAGGGAAAGAGAGCAGCCCTTAAAAAGCGAATATCACCATTTAAAACTGGAATATCGAAGTATATCAATGTGGCATTGCAAGGCTGGCTGGAGAAGAAAGGGTGAAAGGTGTATCAAGGGGCTAAACTCTCTCCTACAGTAGAGGAACAGTTCAGCGACGATGATTGTATCAGAATGTCAATGGACTCTTGTCGTCTAGCAGCATCTGTGAGGCAATGGTTTGTGGACAAAAATATTCCTGAAATGGTCTGGCCTACCCAGCGTCTTGATCTGAACGCAATGAAACATTTCTGGGATTAGTTAAGACGTCTGCTTCGACAGCACCCAAAACCACCTTCTCCGATTTCGGCTCTTGAGGAAGAATGGGGTATCATTCCCCACAGACATTCAGAAACCTCATGGGAAGTGTCCCCGGCCGAGTTCAAGTCGTCATAAAGGTGAATGGTGGACACACCCCGTGTTAACGTCCAGTGATAAGTGTCCGGACACTTTTGATCATTTGGTGTTCCTGTAAAGGACAGCGGTCGCCTCATGCATTTCGAGAGGCACTAAACGGGTCTGTAGGTGGTGGTTCATGTCTTCTGGTGCGTTTGTTAGCAGTTCTAAACCAATATACACAGTGGCATGGCGATGTTAAATATGGAAACAGTTAAGGTAAGGAAATCCTTCACCTAAAACATGAAAACTTGTCTTTCTATTATGAGTAAAACTACAAGGAAAAGATTAAAAAAGCGTGCATGTGTAGTCTATGGACACTTCTGATTTGTACTATTAGGGCGAATCATCAAAATAAGCAAGATTACAGAATTTTAGGTAGAACTATATGAGGGCGATAAATGCTTCCTCCCATCTTCATTTATATAAATGTTCTTAATACGATTAAACCTACTTTTCATAAATAAATGATTCAATTCCTTTCATATTTGCAGTGCGAATGCTCAATTTAAAGACTCAGTCCATTTTTTCAACTGAATGATCATCTGCTCATTTCGAAGTATCTCTTTACTCCCGTAAAACAAAGTTGTGTACGGAGATTATCAGCATCGAAATTCGTGTGCGTCTCGGCAGAATTCAGAATTGGTCTATGGACCGAACACCAGCGAACTTGTGGTAACGATATCGGTTGCGGATCAATGTCGTCCTACATTCTTTTCATGGATTTAAATCGACTTAGTTGCAGTGCACTACTTGAGAATTGCTAACTAAGGAAGACATTGTTGGACAGATGAGCGCCGTGAAACACAGTACTTATGCTATAGAGGTGGAGTGGTATATGCATAACGATAAATGATACAGCTTTCAAAGCATAGGAAAGCAGGATGATAGATATAACTAACTTTGATGTTTGACACAGGCTTGACTGTTGAATTCAGCCTTTCTGTGAAGAATATACCCATCTCGGGCACTAATCCCAAACTGGCTACCAAACTATTGAGGTGTCCTTGTGGGATATTGTCCCACTCCCAAGGCGGTTATCAGCTCATGCACGGTTGGGGGAGAGGCTGCTCCTTGAGGGTCACATCTCCCATGAGTATCCCAGGTACACGATACAGGGTTTGGATCCGGAGAGTACGCAAGCCATTCCGCTTTCCAGTTTGTCCGGTACCTCAGCGGTTCTACGTGGACGGGCACTATCATAAATAAACAGACGGACATGATCCAGAATAATCTGTCTGCAATACCACTGTGCTTTAACGGTACCTTGCGCAAAAGTATGCAGCGTTGTTTGGTCATTGTGCATAAAGCAATCCCACACCATAACGCCTAGCCCATACCGGTCACGCTCATGAACGTTCTGTGTAACGTATCCTAATGTATTATCTTACTAACTGCTGGCCACAATCACTTGCCATAGTGAAGTGGGATTCGTCGGAAACCTCACTCTGGACCACTGTTACTGACTCCTACCAATGTGAGCCCTAAACCGAAGGACTCTTTCTCGACGTCGGTGTGACTGAAGTGTGCTTCAGACCTCCAAGCGTACAAACCAGACTGATCTAATCGCAGCGAACTGGTTCTCGCTGAGTGTACCGGCAGCTGTTACGAGATCTGCAGCGATCTGCCTAGGAGCTGCGTATCCATTATCTTTCTGTGTGCTGCTCCATCTACGACCTCCAGCATACCTCAAAAAATCATGTCTATTTTCGGCGGCCTTTTTTAATCGTGATATGACACTTTTGGGCACATCCATAACTGGGGCGAGAGTAGTGACACTGACCGGTTTTGGGCCGTCCAACTGCTCATCCACGATCGTAAGCAGTCAACTGATGTTTTGCAGACGTCTTACCATGGAAAACGAAATGTCGATATAATCGGTTCCACAACAACCTTCGTCAGACTCCGTGCTTCATGAACTGTCGGATGCATACAGACAGTTCATGCAAAGGCTTCGCTGCAGTTAATACGTCCCACCCTCTACATATCCATTTACTATCAAAGGTCAGGTTATCCATGGCAATAGTCGGCTTTATCGTAGCAGCTGGCGGTTGTTCCTTATCAAGTGTCAACTGTTTCTGAACAAATTGTCAACTAATGTACTAGTCGAGGTGATTATCATGTGTAGTGGTTCCTCTATAGCCGGCCGAACTGACCGTACGGTTCTAGGCGCTGCAGTCTGGAACCGCGAGACCTCAAAGGTCGCAGGTTCGAATCCTGCCTCGGGCATGGATGTGTGTGATGTCCTTAGGTTACTTAGGTTTAATTAGTTATAAGTTCTAGGGGACTAATGACCTCAGAAGTTGAGTCCCATAGTGCTCAGAGTCATTTGTTCCTGTATAAGCACGGCACTACCATATAAATTCCTGTCATATAGGCAGAAAAAATGTGCTTTCGCGTTCCTTTGCCACATAGAGCAACATATGTTACTATGCAACTCGCTATAAGTTTACACACTTCTTATTACAGAACGACAGTTAAAGTTCGGTTTACAAAAAAACTGTCGCATACGGAAGAGAAACAATTTTCCCGGCACTCACTCTTATAAGATCTTGGCAGGTTTGCTGTATGGTGACTGCAAGTGACCGAACACGAAACATTTTGCTCATATTCCAATCCAATCACAGTCTCACGATAGAGCCCCTTCTGAATAGCAGATTTATTTAATACACGTTTTGGAACCACGTTAGTATTACTCTTTACTTTTTGTAACGCACTCTTGATAAATTAATACGGTGTTAATAAAATACATATAAAAATTTTTTTGCATCACCCCGGATCGAAGAACTGCTGAAGAGAGACCGTGACTGGATACTGTATCACAGACACACTCCCTTTGACTGTTCAGAGATGTCACTAAACCTACCCAAAGATGTAAACAACCACGCATGAGCAGCGCCTATTAGACGGAGGGGTCCGACATCCGATCAGTTGCAGTCATGCCACCAGAAAGGAGGTACACAGCTCGTGTTGTCTGTAGTTCAACCATCCCTAGACGGTCAATACCGGGGTTCGATCGCGTCCGCATTGTTACTTAGCGCCAGGAAGGGCTCTCAACAAGGGAAGTGTCCAGGCGTCTCGGAGTGAATCAAAGCGATGTGGTTCGGACATGGAGGAGATACAGAGAGACAGGAAATGTCGCTGACATCCCTCACTCAGGCCGCCCAAGGGCTACTACTGCAATGGATGACCGCTAGCTATGGGTTATGGCTCGGATGAACCCCGACAGTAACACCACTATATTGACTAATGACTCTCGTGCAGCCACAGGACGTCGTGTTACGACTCAAACTGTGCGCAAATAGGCTGCATGATACGCAACTTCACTCCCGACGTCCATGGCGAGGTCCATCTTTGCAGCCACGACACCACGCAACGCGGTATTGTTGGGCCCAACAACGTGCCGAACAGACCGTTCACGATAGGCATCACGTTCTCTTCGCCGAGTGTTGCATACACCTTCAACCAGACAATCGTCTTAGACGCGTTTGGAGGCAAACCAGTCAGGCTGAATGCCTTAGACACATTGTCCAGCGAGTGAAGCAAGGTGAAGGTTCCTTGCTGTTTTCGGGTGGCAATATGTGGGGCCGACGTTCGCCTCTGGTGGTCATGGAAGACGCTGTAACGACTGTACGATACGTGAATGCCCTCCTCCGACCGATAGTGCAACCATTACGGCAACATATTTGCGACGCATTCATCTTCATGGGCGACAATTCGCGCCCCCGTCGTGCACGTCTTGATAATAGCTTCCTTCAGGATAACGACATGTCTCGACTAGAGTGGTCAGCATGTTCTCCAGACACGAACCGTATCTAACACGCCTGGGGTAGATTGAAAAGGGCTGTTTATGGACTACGAGACCCACCAACCAATCGCCGTTGAGGAGTGGGACAATCTGGACTAACAGCGCGTTGGTGAACTTGTGGATAGCAATCCACGTCTTGGAACAGAGGTGATGCAAAACTTTTTTTGATGTGTGTATAACTGTGACAGACTGATTTTAATAAGTTTTCGTGGTGCTCCACGTAAATGCAGAATAAGCAATTCAAGGGTGTCAATACAGCCTAAACACAACTACAACATATGCATATGGAATGATTCTGAAAATTATGTTTGCTCTTTTCCCTTTCCTCTTTTACTTTATTTACACATCTTTTGAGGGGAGCCGCGAAGAGCGGTGAAGGATTATTAACAGTTAAAAATTTCAACAACGCTTCTTCATTAGTTGACTGAACTTAATCGCCGAAATTCACGTGCTGATGAGCTTCGTACAGTGGAAGGAAATGAAGACTGCCTCTGACGCCCACAACTTTAATATCTCGCCGTCTTGGTGCTAAGTCCCGCGGGCAATTAAAAAAGCATTAGACCGAAATTACGGCTCATGAAACACGTGTGGGGGCAGCGCAGTTGAAGTGAAGGAAGTCTGCCGCACGGATAATAATACACGAATTTCATGTGGAAATTATCTCTCATTCCGCGACACCTTTTTCTCTGTTAATACAGTAACGTGTAGTCATGGTTTAATATTGAATTTCTCCAACTTGTGGCGTCAAGTTCAGCCATTTTGATAGATTCAGCCCTATGACAGCAAATCTCAAACCTGGGGGAAAAACTTACTGTTGCACGTTATTAAGACCTCGGATGCTGATCATGGAAGATTTGTTCTGAATGGAAACTAATTGTCTGAGAATTTAGCCTTACCCTTCCCACAGGACCATTCATGTGAAATAGCATACCTCAGCATCACCACTAATTCACACTTACTCTCTCAACTATTATACATACACCCAACTAATGCGATAACAGTTTCTCATGTAAGACGTTGTGGGGTTTGCAGACCTCCATTCAAACAATGTACTTCACATTGGGACATTTGAATAATTGAAGTTTCGTGTGAAACTCAGCTTCGGGCGATGGACCCGAATTATTTAATTGTTTACAAATGGTAATAATTGTCTGTATTTCAGTAAATTTAAAAACCAACATGCACAGTCACACCCGCAGGACACTTCTTTTTTAATGAGGTTACGGGTTTCGGTCTGTGCTAAGGTGCTACGACTCCACGAATGCTGACTGCTCCAGAGTAACCACATAAGAATAAAAAATTTGTTGCGGTTGTGAGAGTTCATGTTCATTATTAAGTACTCAAAACCGCTGTGCTCCAAGAGAAATGTCCTCAAAAATTACTTTCTGGAAATTATTGTCATGTTTCCGTCGAACAGCATTTTATGTATATGTTCCTGCAGAACGTTAACGGTTCATTTACGGCTATATCGTAAGTAGGCTGCTTAGGTTTTTATGTTGGTAACATCATCTACCGCTCTGTATGAAAATCACTGGATGTGCTGTGTGCAGTCTGTGGCTGGTGGGCATTGTTGAAATAGTCGCTATTGTAGTGTTGGGCAGTTGGCTATTAACAGAGCGTAGCGTTGCGCAGTTGGTAGAGTTGGACAACACGATTCTTTTTCCCTATTCGATTCCTACGATTCAATCTCACATTGCTAATCGATTCCTACGATTCGTTCACGATTCTTTCACGATGCATTCTAGTCTGCGGTGACACGATTCTTACGGAATGCAAAAAGTTCTACACCTTACTTACAGATGGCAGGACATGTCTGAAATTGTCAATGGGGTTAGAACCGAACTGTGTCATGATAAGATATTTCAGAAATTGTTTATTTATGAGTAAACATGCATATGACGCTACAAGTGTGATTCTCGATTTATACGTGTAATGCCTTAATTGATGAAAGGTCACGTTTGTTTTGATTGCATCTATTGCTTTATTTCAGTATGCCAGGAAGGAGGAGTCGATTTGTGCGAAAGGTGGTGCAAAATTACGTGGAATGCCAGTTTTGTTCTATGGCTTGAACGTATCTAACTACAGACGGACCGAGCGAGGTGGCGCAGTGGTTAGACACTGGACTCGCATTCGGGAGGACGACGGTTCAATCCCGTCTCCAGCCATCCTGATTTAGGTTTTCCGTGATTTCCCTAAATCGTTTCAGGCAAATGCCGGGATGGTTCCTTTCAAAGGGCACGGCCGATTTCATTCCCCATCCTTCCCTAACCCGAGCTAGCGCTCCATCTCTAATGACCTCGTTGTCGACGGGACGTTAAACAACACTAACCTAACCTAACTACAGACGTCTGTTTTATAGTAAGAAAATCTAGCACTGAGGCAGACGTGGTTTGGCTCATATAATCCTATGTTTTTCTGTGCTAAGATGTCTTTCCAAGTCCACATCACCTTTGTAATTCATAACGCAGCTTACCGCCCTCCCACACAGCAAATTTAGCTTAACATTCATTTCTTCTACATACAAAGCATAAGTATTTTGCTTTTAATTTGTCTGAGAACTTTCCGCTGTCACCACTATTTACGCGAGAAGACGACATACTTCTAAACAGTAGGATTCAATCGTATACAGCGACATTAGTTCACTAAAATTTAATATTAATCTTAACACGATAACATTCTAAAACTCGAACTTGAAATTATTAATTAAAAAGCCTTTATTTAAAGGCGGTATTACACGGCAATCCGTCAAGAAAGGTATTGGTTAGAGAGCCTATATTCTCTCTATATAGACTCTGTAATATTGGTCTAGTGCGACAGCCATTTAGTGGCAGCACCGATGGAACTAACAGAATTAGCAAATTAGCAGTGAAGTAATGTCACTGTATACGATTGTATCCTACACTTTAGAAGTATGTCACCTTCTCACATAAATACTCGTAGTAGTGGCAGAAACAAGTTCTCAGAAAAATTAAAAGCAAAATACCTATGCTTTGTATTTCGACGAAACAAAAGTTAAACTAAATTTGCAATGTGTGAGGGCTGACAGCTTTATTATGAAATATAAGGTGCTGTGGAATTGGAAGGAGCACAGAAAAACGTAGGATGATACGAATCCGCGCATGTGCACTATATAGGGATAACTCGCTCATGCGCACAACGGGGTGCTACAGTCAGCTTTCTGCTTATTTGTTTATGGTTTACTGTTGCTATTAACCTCTGTGAACAGGTCCCAACTTCAAGTTTTTATATTGAAGATTTTGTCTATTCTTCAAATTTTCATAAATACGGCTTCCAAGTGTCAGCTTGGTTTTCACGAGTAATATTACGGCCCACGAACTTCGTTTGTTCGTTCCCAGCTTCTTTTGTTCACACGCATCCTCCACTTGACTGCCATCTGGCGGTTGTAATCATTCGGCATGACTCGGCATGATTCGGAAGTTGCCTTCGAAGCATAGCTACTAAGAATCGATGAATCGTTGGAACCTGGAATCGTCACGGCTCGGAAAAACGCAATCGCTCTTACGAGTCTTTTGAACGACGATTCGTCCGTGTCACGAATCGATTCTTACGATTCTTTATTTAGAGTCGTTCAAATGAACGACTCATTCACGAATCGCCACAACTCTAGCAGTTGGAGGTGATCCGCCAGCAGTGGTGGATGTGGGGAGAAAGATGGCAGAATTTTGACAGCGGATGATCTGGACTTGTGTCCATCAGAGACAGTAAATTTGTAAGACTGGATGTCATGAACTGATATTATATATATATAACGACTTTTGAACATTATTAACGTAAATAATTTGTTTGTTCTCTATCAAAACATTTCATTTGCTAACTATGCCTATCAGTAGTTAGTGCCTTCAGTAGTTAGAATCTTTTATTTAGCTGGCAGTATTGGCGTTCGCTGTATTGCAGTAGTTATAATAACGAAGATTTTTGTGAGGTAAGTGATTCATGGAAGGTATAGGTTGTTGTTAGTCAGGGCCATTCTTTTGTAGGGATTATTGAAAGTCAGAATGCGTTGCGCTAAAAATAGTGTGTGTCAATTTAGTGATGATCAGAATAAGTAAAGTGAGAAATGCCTGAGTACGTTCAGTTTTGCTCAGCTGCTTGAAAATCAAATAACGTAAGAGGTTTATCAGCACAGTCATTCATAAATTTTTCTAAGGGGATGTTTCAATATGTTCCAATAAATATTTATATCTTCGTTTCATTACCATCTCACTGAATGTGTAATGAACGTTTGGAAGTACTCTGTACAAATTTGGTAATGAACATAGCTCGCGCTTGGTTTCCAGCTACGAGTCAGAAAACGGAGAAGCGTATGACCAACACTTTTATGGATCAGATCTGGTAGGGATTTATATCTTTCATGATAACTTTTACGCAGAGGCGTTTCTCTTCGGCAACTACACAAGGAAATACATATTTTATAGAATATCAGTATGGAAGTACGTCAAACGTATCCTGAAAGCCACACTGTATTCTCTTCACATTTGGAAGATCACTACAGAATGAAACAGCAAAAGGGATGCCGATCGGCCTGAAGTAGCGAGATATCTCAGAATTCCATAAGAAGATATGAAAAGTCGGCTCGGAAATGTACCAAAGAGTCAAAGGCACTAAGACTGAAACGTGCGGCCAAGGAAGCAGTGGAGTCCAACGGTGCCCGTAGAACGCTTGCTCCTTACTTTTCTAAGGGGATGTTTCAATATGTTCCAATAAATATTTATATCTTCGTTTCATTACCATCTCACTGAATGTGTAATGAACGTTTGGAAGTACTCTGTACAAATTTGGTAATGAACATAGCTCGCGCTTGGTTTCCAGCTACGAGTCAGAAAACGGAGAAGCGTATGACCAACACTTTTATGGATCAGATCTGGTAGGGATTTATATCTTTCATGATAACTTTTACGCAGAGGCGTTTCTCTTCGGCAACTACACAAGGAAATACATATTTTATAGAATATCAGTATGGAAGTACGTCAAACGTATCCTGAAAGCCACACTGTATTCTCTTCACATTTGGAAGATCACTACAGAATGAAACAGCAAAAGGGATGCCGATCGGCCTGAAGTAGCGAGATATCTCAGAATTCCATAAGAAGATATGAAAAGTCGGCTCGGAAATGTACCAAAGAGTCAAAGGCACTAAGACTGAAACGTGCGGCCAAGGAAGCAGTGGAGTCCAACGGTGCCCGTAGAACGCTTGCTCATTACTTGCTATGTTAAGAAGAGATTTTCTTATGAAATACGGCCACAGGACTTGCCTGAAGATGCGGTAGTAGTTCGGCCTCTAAAACCTCTCATGTATGGCAGCTGCAACTCAATTTATCCAATACTTCGGAGTCGGCATCGTTTGCATATAACGGTGCTGTGATCCATAAGTTAACTATGAAGATTCTCGGCATTCGGTTGCGAGCTAATAGTATTGGTAATGTGAGAGGAAGAGTGATGTGCCATTAACCGTAGAATAGGATAAGAGAGAGAAATTGTAGGAGGATAATGAAAGGGCGAATCAGTATGTAAAGAGAGATCATAATCCATGGGAAACTGGTCAGCAGTAGTAGGGATAGGAACAGAAGAAAAATTTACGGGAGGTAATGGACTTGGTAGTAGCGATCAGAGAAGAGAAAGACTAGCAGCGTATTGTTGTCAACTTCAGTTGGTAATAGCGAATGCACTGCTCAAAGATCACAAGAGGAGAAGATATACTTGGAAGAATACCGAAGGCACAGGAAAGATCCAACTGGTCTGTGTCAGAAACCAGTTACTGGATTTTAGACCATATTCATAGCAGCTGCAGACTCGGATCATAGTTTAGTAATAACAGAGTAGTTGTAGTTTAAGAGAATCTTCTACAAGAATCAATCAGCAAACAAATAGGGTACTGATGTACTACAAAATGATCAGATGCGTTTCAAGTAATCTACGCCAGAAGATGGTAATGTAATGAATACCATGGTAGGTAGTTTAGTTGCAGACGAATGAACATCTTTGAAAAGGGCAATCACGGAAGTTGGGAAGACAAATATAGCTTAACGAAGGTTACAGGGAAGAACTTTGGGTAACTGAAGACATACGGTACGACAAAAACGTTACAGGAAGACAGAAATACAGCAGTGTAATTCACTTAGGAAAGAAATAAAGAGGAAGTTCTAGGAAATCAAGGTGAAATGACTGCAGGAAAAATGAGGAGATGTCAGAAAGGAAATGACTATCGGAATGTTCTACATATAGAAAGTCAAAACACTCGCGTCTGAAATTAAATGCAAGGGCGTCAACATTTAAGAGGGCAATAGGAATTTCACAGTTTAATAGAGCTTTGGAAGGCTTTTGATCAAATAAGACACAGGGACTACATTACATTTCTTCGATATTTGTAGAAATTGGGCGACCTGAAACCAAACGACTATTCTAATGTGTTTGTAACACACGTAATCAGACTTCCGGCAAAATATAATCCACTCTATTCCGAAGACAGAAAGGGCAGATAAGAGCAGAACTATCACACAATCAGCATAACACCTGATGCATTCAAGCCACTGACAATAAGGTAGAGAGAAAACTCGAGGAGCTGTTAGATGACGATCAGAGAGACAATTCTTACTTATAATGGAAATAAAATTTTGGAAGAACCAGGACATGGCCGTAGGAACCATGTACCTTGAAAAACGAATCCACAATATAAAATCTCATAATTGGAATGGAAGACCCAGGACGAAGTGCTAGGACAAAAAGGGAGGCTGCGGGATTTCGTCTCTATTATTCCATCTTCATGTCAAAGAGACAAAGGCGAAAATAGATGAAATATTCAAGACTGTAATTAATATTCAGAGTGGAAAGGCGCCAGTGACTGGATCCGCTGATAACGTTGCTATACTCCGCGTAGGTCTAGCAAAACTGACGGAGCTGTCGAATAAGATGAACATTCGAGTGACTACGCACTATAGAGTACACCGACGAAAGACGAAAGTAATGAGCAGGAGCAGAAATGATACTAGCGATGAATTCAGCATTACAATTGGTGACCAGAAGGTAAACAAACTCTGACACCTTAGAAGAGTGACGGACGAAGCAAGAAGTATATAAAGAACAAACTAGTCCCAGCAGAGAGGTATTCCTGGCCAAAAGAGTCAACTGGCACAAACATTGGCTTTAATATGAGACAAAAATACCTGACGAAGTACTTTTCGAGCAAAGCATTGTATGATAAGGAATCGTGGGTTGTGGAAACACACGAGAAAACTACAATGTGCTTGAGATATGGTTCTATAGATCATTGTTGAACAGTAAATGGACTAATAAAATATGGAAGGAAGACGTTCTCCGCAGAAAGGAACATATGGACAACACTGATAAGAAGGATGAATAAGATGATAATGTATAAACGTAGGCTCCGCCGCCATTATCACATACAATCAAATTTTTCTGGCTTTGTGACCGAATTATCAATATAATATAAAACTACCGACTTTCGGTTCCTGTTGCAAGCGACCTTCTTCGGGGTGTTTTTGTTTACAAAGACTATATACTGATAATGCGGTCACAAACCCAGAAAAATTTTATTGGAAGATGCTAATGAGTTATAACGTAAGTGAATAACTTCCACGCTACTAGATGGGGCTTAAGAAAGCAAAAATTGCATGGGTAGGAGAGACCAGAACATCTCGAACAAATAATGGAGGACGTAGGATGGAAGTGCTACTTTGAGGATAAAAGTTTGCCAGAAGGGAGAGATTCATGGCGGGGAGGATAAAAATATGGTCCGAAACTTTCTGTCAGATTAAAATGGTGAGCAGGGCTAAGGTTCGAACTCATTCTAAGGACATCCCACAGGCTGTGGCTGAACGAAGTCTCCATAATATTCTGTCTTCCAGGAGTGCTATTCCCGTAAGTTTCGTAGGAGAACTTGCACGACAGGTAGGTAGGAGATGAAGTACTGGCGGAAGTAAAACTATGCGGGCGGTTTGTGAGTCGTGCTTGGGTAGCTCAGTCGGGCCGGCACAGAAGCTCAGCGTGTTTGGTCATAGAGCTGGCTGCTCTCCGTAATAAGAAAACTGAGTAAAGGGATAAACTACGAGCGTCATGTGACGCCCGATACGACCAAACACAACGAAGAATAAGGAACCAATGCAAAAAAAGGTCGGTAGAGCATTTTTCCACGAAAGGAAAAGTTCCCGAGTTCGGGTCTTGGTCCGGTACACAGTTTTAATCTGTCAGTAAGTTTCAAATTACCTCCCACACTGTTACAGAATGATAAATTAATACTACAATTAAACGCACCTTTGGGGAAATGAGATGCACATTTAAGAACACTAAGACTTCAGGTGGCAAACCAGTACTTAGGAACGAGGGCCGAAATGTGGAAGTAGTATATAGCAGGGTTATGTGGGAACAAAACTAAAAACAATGTTGAGAAAAGGGAGCAGGAGGCAGATGCCAATGACAGATGCAGTACTGTGAGGAGAATCTGACAGAGCTCGCTATGCCGAAACAAAACACCAAGAATTCACGACAATTTACCACAATTGTTGACGACTTTGCTAGAACATATTTTGACAAAACTATTCCATCCGTTACACGAATGAGGCGTGATACCCTCAGACTTCAAGAAGAATGCTGTATTTGCAATTCGAAAGAAGACAGGAGTTGAGAAACGCGAATGTTAAGATCTATCAGTTTAGTAAGTCATGGTTACTGAGAAGAATCGTTCATAGAGGAAAGGAAAAACTGGTTGAAGCCGACTTCGGGGAAGAGCAGTTTGTATTCCGGAGAAATGTAGGAACACACGTGGCAATACTGATCCTGAGGCTTATCTCAGAAGATAGACTGAAGAAACGCAACCCTACGTATAAGCATTCGTAGATTTAGGGAAAGCCTCCTGAAAGTGCTGACTTCAATACACTCTTGGAGCTCTGAACGTAGCAGGGATAAAATACATGGAGGGATAGGTTGTCTACAAGTAGAGAAAATGTCGAAAGCCAGAAAAAAGAAACAGTAATTGAAAAGGCATTGACCAGGGTTGTACCTTGTTACCGACATTCTTCAGTCTGCGCAGTTAGCAACCTGTGAAGGACCAAGGTGAAATTAGAAACAGTTTCTTCGTTTGCCCTTTACATTGCAGTTATGTCACTCACAGTAGGCAGATAATTACATGAACGAAGTGGATAGAGTCTTGTAAAGAGTTCATAACATGATTATCTAAAACAAGGGCAAAGAATAGTAGTGGAACTAAATAACGAGATGCAGACGGAATCAGATTAGCAAAAGAGACACTAAAAATATGAAACGTTCCCTTAGAAAAATTATACATGACTGTGCTTAAACTGACACACAATATTTTTAGCTCAACGCATTCTGACTTTCAGTAATCCCTACAAAAGAATGGCTTTGACTAACATTAACCTATACCTTTCATGAATTACTTACCTCACAAAAATCTTCATTACTTGAACTACTGCAATACAGCGAGCGCCACTACTGCCAGCTAAATAAAAGATTGTAACTACTGAAGGCACTAACTACTGATAGGCATAGTTGGCAAAAGAAAGATTTTGATACAGAACAAACAATGTATTTACCTTAATAGTGTTCAAAAGTCATAATATATATACCAGTCCCTGATATCCAATATTACCAATTTACTCTTTCTGATGGACACACGTCCAGATCGTCCGTTCTCAAAATTCCGCCATCTCTCTCCCCACATCCACCACTGCTGGCGGCTCACCTCCAACTGCACAATGCTACGCGCTGTTAACAGCCAACAGCCAAACACTACAATAGCGAATATTACAACAATGCCACCCAGCCACAAACTGCACTCAGCACAGCCAGTGATTTTCATACAGAGCGCTATGTGGCGTTACCAATATAAAAACCTAATAAAAAAATTGGCAAAGCAAGCAGCAATATATATAAATTAGCAGAGCAAATGCAACATTATCGCTAATATGAGCCAATGTGCAGCAAAAAGAAAAATAAATCAGTAGTAAAACTGGCTTAACAGAGTAATACAAAGTGAAATTTAATAGCACTATGCCTGGCAAGCAGCAGCAGCAAATGCAATAAGCAGAAAAAATATTACACTAAAGATGGCCATGTCTAATACCTATGTCTCATCTTAACACTAGAGTGATGCATCACAATCACTTTCTCTAGCAGACAAGTTACTAATTCATTGACAAAAATTATGTACGCAATTCCTGTGAAGTGGAAATGTCTGTGATCCCTCGTTTTTTGGAAGTAGATCACAAAATTATTATTTACTGGATCTGTAGGCATAAAATATCTGCATTAGTACATATATTAAATTTTATTTTAACCAATGCTCCAGTGCAGCTAGAAACTAGATATTAAACTAAATGAGCCAATATATACAAAGCAATGTGTGAAACGTCATTCACTAGGCAAATGGTGTCTCCAAAGGCAGTAAAAAATCTCTCAACTAGAAAGACAATAGATGTAAAAATATTTCTCATCATTTAATTAGGCATTTCAGTAAATATCATAAATTAAGAGCTCCACAGTGTAATCATATGTTTTCAAGTTCGAGCGTGTCGTATTTGCGATGCTTTCTACAAAGAAATGTCAATAGCGAGGATAATGGTCTTTTTTTTCACCTAACGGTTTTTTCTCCAGGCAGGTGGCAAAGCTGGGCGCCCTCGACGCATTACGTGAAGGTCGCCTAACTTTCTTACCGAAATATTTACGACAGCAGTGAGTCTCATATAAAAAAATTTCACAGGTTGAGAATTTGCGTTACAAATGTGTAGAAACAAAATCCTATAAATATAACAGTGTCCAAAAAACATTTGTCATTGTGATACATTCACGCATTTACAAACATTTCATAACTCTTAAAGTACGATTCTTGGTTTCCAACATCTTTTTCACAAATCAGAGTCGCTAACCACTACTCATTATTCCTTACCTTATTACACATATACATATTCGTCGACACTTCTTCAATATTTTAACATAATAAATGCGTAGCATAATCAAACTCCTCATATAGCATCAGCATCATAAACATGCCGTAACAGCATAATACACATCGTCATCGTAATACTAACATCATTAAACCTCAGCCAAATCTCAAAATCGTCGTAGCTTCCTCCAATTATTTCAAAACCTAAAAAAAAATTCTCTGCTCATTTCAGTAGTGTCATCTACCTCAAACGTACTTTAAAAATCATGATCCCATACCAAATACATCATTCAAAGCTCTCATAGTATCACAATGGTGCCGAAAAATATGAAGACTTCACGGAGTACAGACAAAATAGAATTTCATAAGTGTAAAGTTATCCAGCTGTGTGATTGCGTAAACATGTGTCACTGATGTAGTAAAAAGAGTGTTTGTCTCTCTCAGTTAAATGATCAGATAGCTGTGTAATTATGTGTTAGAGAAATATGGTACCGATGTGTAAAGTTGTATAAGCAAATACCATATTAGCTAGGGCTCCTTGTGCTTGCCAAACAGATGGTACACAAAGTAGGCGTGTACCCCCTGAGGATAAATGTAATTATACTCTCAGGTGTTACAGATTACAGCAATCGAATGAAATGTATCACAGAAAACCTTTGTATCATTGTAATTCAAAAATCTTTAAAAATAAATGTTTTAACTACGCAATCTGACTTTCAGTACTCCCTACAGAAGAATGGCCCTGACTAACATTAACCTATACCTTTTATGAAAAACTTACCTCACAAAAATCTTCATTACTAGAACAACTGCAATACAGCGAGCGCCACTACTGCCAGCTAAATAAAAGATTCTAACTACTGAAGGCACTAACTACTGATAGGCGTAGTTAGCAAAAGAAAGATTGTGATAGAGAGCAAACAGTGTATTTACCTTAATAGTGTTCAAAAGTCATAATATATATACCAGTCCATGATATCCAGTATTACCAATTTTCTCTTTCTGATGGACACACGTCCAGATCGCCCGCTCTCAAAATTCTGCCATCTCTCTCCCCACATCCACCACTGCTGGCGGCTCACCTCCAACTGCGCAACGCTACGCGCTGTTAACATCCAACAGCCCAACACTACAATGGCGAATATTACAACAATGCCACCCAGCCACAGACTGCACACAGCACAGCCAGTGATTTTCATATAGAGCACTACGTGGCGTTAACAATATAAAAACCTAAACAGCCTCTTACAAGTAATACATGAGTTCTCCAAGGTGGACAGAAAAATAACATGATGGCCGCTGTCAAGAGGAGGGACCAGACTGCTATGGTCATCGGTCCTAAAGATTTATATGTCAGATATTTTCTTAACTTATGCTTCTGTAACGTAGCCTTGTGTGGAAATGAAACGTGGATGATAAGCGGTTAAGACATGAGAGTATTTATATACTAACTAGCGACCCGGCGCGGTTCGCTCAGGCAGCACTAAACATTCACGGCTGCGTGGCTTCTCTGGCGTAGCGGTTCACAATCCTTCCTCCTGAATCAGTCTACACTGAAGTGACGAAAGCGATAGCGATAGCGATAGCGATGTGTTCATGTACTAATGGCGGTAGTAACGCGTACACAAGGTATAAAAAGGCAGTGCATTTGCGGAGCTGTCATTTTTACTCAGGTGATTCACGTGAATAGGTTTTCCAGCGAGATTTATGGCTGCACGACGGGAATTAACAGATTCTGAACGCGGAATGATAGTGGGAGCTGGACACATGGAACATTCCATTTCGAAAATCGTTAGGGTATTCAGTATTTCGTGATTCAAAGTGTGAAGAGTGTGCCGGGAATACCTCTCGCCACAGATAGTACAATGGCCGATGGCATATACTTAACGATCGAGAGCAGAGACGCTTGCGTAGAGCTGTCAGTGTTAACAGACAAGCAACACTTCCTGAAATAACCGCAGAAATCTATGTGGGACCCACTACGAACGTATCCGTTAGGAAGTGCGGAGAGCTGTGGCGTTGTTCACTGCTGGTATGTTTTTAAGAAGCTTCTGAATATTCGAGTATGGGTGACTAGGCACAAAATATAGAATGATCACGTCATTCGGTCAAACAGGTACAGATAACTATTTTAACTCATTCTAGTAGTTCATTTAGTCATTATACCACAGAAGAAAAGTTGGATATAATAGGACTAATGAGGACGTACTGAATTGAATTGTGGAGAAAATAAAGCTATGTCACAACTTTACTAAAAGAAGGGACACATCCAGAAGCATGTGAAGGGAGGTCTTGAGCGTATATTTGGAGATTAAGGCTTGATTACAGTTATACTATATGTAGGGTGCAGTAGTTATGCAGAGATGAAGAAGGTTGCGGAGTCTAGACTAGCATAGAAAGTTGTATTAAAACACCTTTCGGACAACAGAAAAAAATGCTGTAAGTGCAGTTCGGGTACGCGCCGTTGATTTCTCGTGAAAATATCGTAGTAAAATGTATACCTTTACTAAACCTCTTTTTCGTTCAGTGGCTACACAGAGTGGTATAATGATTACACAATAGACAGATCACGCTAGGGCTGTCGGTGGGCGCTGTATGCCCGATTGGCCAGCTACGTAATCGTTTTTGTGCCATTTAATCACTTCCTTTTCGACGCTACCGGAGCTCCCGCATTCGATCGCCACTGGAGTTTTTAGGCTTTTTGTAAGCACATCGATGCGGACTATCCCAGCAAGTTTGCGAGGCATAAGACACACCACCTTTCATTATTTCGTAATTTGCAATTTAACACCGATCTTCACTTCTTTTCCGGTAAATATTTACATTGTGTCTCATTAAGAGCTACTAGTGCTCTATAGGATCATCACAATGCCACCAGAATTATTGTCCGAGCTTAACGCGTTTCCAAGCTATATCACTTTAAAGGCTTCATACACGTCCGAAGCGACCGACTGACGTGAGCAACCTACACACGTCCCAACCGATTACAGTCAGCGGTTACAGCGCCATCCTGTTCTTATCACTCGTTGGGATTTGTTGGTAGTAAATCGTTATTTTCGACGAGATTCCGCTTGTTTGGCACAGAAACAAGAATAGATGTTATCCGTGGCTCTGACCTTCACGGCCTGGCAACGATCTCTCTTTTTAGAGGGAACAGGGCCAAGAGAAGGTGAGAGAAAGCAGTGGGAAAAGAAGTGCATAATACAAAGAAAGGAGATTGGAGCCTATGACTTTGCAGTTGTCTAAGAATGGATGAAATGCAGTTTTTGGAGGCTACTGAACATCACGAAACCATTCTTCATGAAAAGCAGTACAGCCCTGAGAGAGAGGCAGTACGCTGTGGGGAGAGACTGTTTAAGCCACCGATGGAAATCTCAAGGGCCAAAAATGCATTGCAGGTGAATCACTACAATTATTACACACACCAAAAAAAGTTTTGCATCATCTCGGTTCCGAGAGTTCCGGAACCTATACAGAAAATTGGAATAGTGGTCAACACGAACATCAATTCTGCGCTTTTCACTGCTCATGAAAACTACACATTGCATCTTGTACCACCATACAGCGAGTCCTTCAGAGGTGGTAGTCCAGATTGTTGTACACACCGGTACCTCTAATATCCAGTAGCAAGTCCTCTTGCATTGATGCATGCCTGTATTCGTCGTGGCATACTATCCGCAAGTTCATCAAGGCACTGTTGGTCCAGATTGTCCCACTCCTCGAAGGCGATACGGCGTAGATCCCTCAGAGTTGTTGGTGGGTCACGTCGTCCATAAACAGCCCTTTTCAATCTATCCCAGGCATGTTGGATAGGGTACGTGTCTGGAGAACATGATGGCCACTCTAGTCGAGGGATGTCATTATCCTGAAGGAACTCATTCACAAAATGTGCACTACTGGAGCTAAAATTGTCATCCATGAAGACGAATGCCTCGCCAATATACTGTCGATATGGCTGCACTATCGGTCGGAGAATGACATTCGCGTATCGTTCACACTTTACGGCGCCTTCCATGACCACTACGTCGGCCGCACATAATGCCACCCCAAAACAGCAGGGTACGTCCACCTTGCTGCACTCGCTGGACAGTGCGTCTAAGGCGTTCAGAATGACCGGGTTGCCTCCAAACATATCTCCGACGATTGTCTGGTTGAAGGCATATGCGACACTCATCGTTGAAGAGAATGTGATGCCTATCCTGAGCGGTCCATTCGGCATGTTGTTAGACCCATCTGTACCACGCTGCATGGTGTCGTAGTTGCAAAGATGGACCTTGCCATGGACGTCGGGAGTGAAGTTGCGCATCACTCCCAGCCTTTTGCGCACAGTTTGAGTCGTAACACGATGTCCTGTGGCAGCACAAAAAGCATTATTCACCATCGTGGCGTTGCTATCTGGGTTCCTCCGAGCCATAGTCCGTAGGTAGCGGTGATCCACTGCAGTAGTAGCCCTTGGGTGGCCTGAGCGAGGCATGTCATCGACAGTTGCTGTCTCTCTGTAGCTCCTCCATTTTCGAACAACTTCGCTTTGGTTCCCTCCGAGGCGCCTGGCACTTCCCTTGTTGAGAGCCCTTCCTGGCACAAAGTAACAATGCGGATGCGATTGAAGCGCGGTATTGACTGTCTAGGCAAGTGGAACTACAGACAACATAAGCCGTGCACCTCTTTCCTGTAGGAACGACTGGAACTGATCGGCTGGCGGACCCCCTCCGTCTAATAGGCCCTGCTCATGCATGGTTGTTTACATCTTTGGGCAGATTTAGTGCATCACTGAACAGGCAAAGGGACTGTGTCTGTGATGCAAAATCCATAGTCAAAGTCTATCTTCATGAGTTTTGGAAACTGGGGTGATGCAAAACTTTTTTTGATGTGTGTATTTAAAATGGTTCCTGAGACCTGCAACTTGATTTGTAATTGTCAGGCGTGGTGACTGGGTGTTGTGTGATGTCCTTAGGTTAGTTAGGTTTAAGTAGTTCTAAGTTCTAGGGGACTGATGACCATAGCTGTTAAGTCCCACAGTGCTCAGAGCCATTTAAACCATTTTTTGTAATTGTCAGGAAAAACATCAAGCTAAAGCAAAATAAATAAAAGAAATTTTGTTCGTGTAGATTTTATAGCAAATTTCTTAATGTAAGAGAAAATATGTCCCCAATAAGTTAAAGAAACGTATTTCGTATTAGAAGAGGAAAGACTAGAATTGATGGCGGCGCACATCATCTGATAAATACAATGGATGCACAGGGAATAATGCATTTGGCCACTGGCGGAACTGTGAAAGATAATGTTACACTTTATTCTTCACGGCGCAAGGCTTGTATAAAATATTGATTATTTTAAGTCTTCTAACAACGGAGGAAGCATATATTATGAATCAAGTTCCTTCGACTGTCTGCATTCCTGGTTTATTTCCGATATTATTATTTCTATATTACGACTTCTTCATTGCCGAGAAACTCTTAAATCTATCTCGTCTATATTTATGCTTTTACATTTCGTTTCCGAAGAGTGCCTGAAATAAAATCTAAGAAACGATACACAGAAAAAATATATATCCTATAACGTACATATCCGCCACATGAAACCATTACCGATCAGATAAAAAAGCAAAGAGTTTCATCTTTTCCTCCATCTCTGTTGCTATACTGCAAGCACGACGGCTCCCAGAAGAAACTGCAGTCTCTTGCTCCAGCAATACCAACGCATTCTGCATAACGCGCATAACCTAGGAGGGCGGGGGGAGGAGAGAGATTACTTCTTCCCTTCATAAAAAAAAATTGAACAAAAAACAAGATTTGTTAATATTTGTTGTTGAATTATATTAAAAACACATTTTTTAGAGAGATACTGGTGTGTAAGTAGGGTCCAGAACATGAAAATTTCATTTAGCATACTCTGAGCAGCATTAATGCACTGTCAATAGCGTGTACTCTTACGCCCACACCAAAAAATTTTAAAAAGGCATACTTTCTAGGGAGGTACTGTGGTTTAAGTAGCATCCTCAACCTGTAAATTTTGAATACGATATACGCTGGCGAAAATGACGTCTACTAAGACATAAGTTTTTGTAATAACTGAAAAATTTAAACATTTGTGGAATCCGGTACAAGGATTTATTAAAATTATTAACTATTTATTTGAAATTTGAAAATGTAAAGTAACTAAATAGATCAGAATATTTTCACATGTGGGCATGAAGTACCCACCCTCGGCCCACAACCCCCGCCCCCCACTGCCCACACCCATGCCACCCTTCTCCAGAAACCGTGTCGTCAAAGTTTTGTCCACTTCGCACTCTGTCAGACTATATTCCAGCAGCGTTCATCGCCATGCGCAGTGGCAGAAGACGAAAATTCGACCGAGCAAGGTGGCGCAGTGGTTAGCACACTAAACTCGCATTCGGGAGGACGACGGTTCAATCCCGCGTCCGGCCTTCCTGATTTAGGTTTTCCGTGATTTCCCTAAGTCGCTCCAGGCAAATTCCGGGATGGTTCCTTTGAAAGGGGACGGCCGACGTCCTTCCCAGTCCTTTCCTAATCCGATGAGACCGATGATCTCGCAGTTTGGTCTCTTCACTCAAACAACCCAAGCCATCGAAAATTCGTCGGGCGGTGAAGTGGTGGAGGGGTCAGCCGTCGGGTGGTCATATCCAACCGACCGCCCCACAAGAAAAATTTGTCGGTCGGTTGACCGAAGTGCCTTTTTTCTGTTTTGAGGCATCGGCCTTCTGACTGGTTTGATGCGGCCCGCCACGAATTGCTCTCCTGTTCCAACCTCTTCATCTCAGAATAGTACTTGCAACCTACACACTGGTTTATTTGCTGTATGTATTCTAGACTCCGTCTAACTCTACAATTTTTACCCTCAGCTGCTCCCTCTAGTACCATGGAAGTTATTCCCTGAAGTCTTAACGGATGTCATATCAAAAAAATGGTTCAAATGGCTCTGAGCACTATGGGACTTAACATCAGAGGTCAACAGTCCCCTAGAACGTAGAAATAATTAAACCTAAGGACATCACACACATCCATTCCCGAGGCAGGATTCGAACCTGCGACCGTAGCGGTCCCGCGGTTCCAGACTATAGCGCCTAGAACCGCACAGCCACACCGGCCGGCGATGTCATATCACCTTGTCCCTTCTCCTTGTCAGTGTTTTCCACACATTCCATTCTTCTGAAATATGATCAAATTAAGATCTATGTTTGGCACTAGGAGACTTCTCTTGTCAGCAACTTTGATGCGTAAGTTGTTAAGCTGATCTTGAAGTAATTCTCACACTTGTGAGCTCATGTAGTGAATAATGTTTTTCCGAAAGTGACATGGTATAATGCCATACACTCATACAGTCTGCACACGAACGTGCATACTCGTTTTGTTACGAGTTCCCTCAATGATTTTAGAAATTCTGATGGAATGCTATCTATTCCTTAAGTCTTCCACAGCTCTTTTAAATTCTGATTCTAATACTGGACCCCTTTCTCTTCTATTTCGACTCCTGTTTCTTCTTCTGCCACATCAGACACACCTTTTCCATCTTCTTGATGTTACCACCCCTGCTTTTAATATTCGCAAACGTTGCTTTGAGTTTCCTATATGATGACGCAGTCATTTTGTAACACAAGAAAATTCTACCGACTAGCGAACTGACGCTTTCACGTCAAAAGGTACACTGTTGCCATATTGTTCTCCCCTTCTTGGTTTTTACTAGCCGAAAGGTCACGAAGTGACAAACCCATATTCCAGAAACCAGCCATTCTGCTGTCTCGCCCACACGCTGGGAATATGTCGTTTGGCATGACCAAAGCACACCAGAAGTAGGTTAGTGGTTTCCATTTCGTTTGACGTTTCTTACCTGAGCTTTGGGCACCACTGATGCCCACTGTTAGACGGGACAGGGGGCGGATACGCCTACAAGTAAGCCACATATCCACGAAATGTTAAACACGTCCTAGACGTCTGCTGCAGTTTGATCGGGTTATCATTTGTGTGAGCTGCATGGTGCTCATTTCTTAATCGATCTCGGGTATGCAAACAGTGTAAGCGTTGTTCACTGCTGGTATGTTTTTAAGAAGCTTCTGAATATTCGAGTATGGGTGACTAGGCACAAAATATAGAATGATCACGTCGTTGGGTCAAACAGGTACAGATAACTATTTTAACTCATTCTAGTAGTTCATTTAGTCATTATAACTGTCATGAGCTGAAACGCCTTGTCTCTAAGAACAAAGAATACAGTGTATTAAGATACAGCAGATAAAATAAGGACAGCGAATATCTGCTGCTGATTTTCATTAGACGGTACTATCCGCTAGAGACCGACTCTCAAATTATAAATGTCTTGCAACAGGGCACAACTATTTGAGATACCTTCGCCGAGGCCCACGTTTGCCAGTTGACACCGGCAGTGGCCCAGCAGAAAGCCCGCCAGACCCAGTGCAGTGAGCACTCAATAAGCCGACGCTGGAGCCATTCTGCTACCATGCAGTGGGGTAGACAAGGGACACCCTCTCCTCACCTGAGAATGAACAGCTTGGTGAGGGGCTGGCTGACAATGAGAAGCGCGTCGAAAACTGGCGGACCCATGCAGCCATTAGGATGGAACTTTGAGAATGACATCGCGAAAGCATGTGTTCTGGCCTGGAATGAGTCGTTTTACCTGACTTAAAAAACTACAACGTGACGCTAATTCCAGAGCGTGAGGAGCGTACAAAAAGCGTGGAGAATTGGCACAAGCGTGTGAATGAGGCCAGCCTTCTTAAAATGATGTTTTCTGGGCAGTAAGGATACTCCTTATAAATCACGGACGCCAACAGACTCTGAGACGAAGCCCTACGTGAGTCTGTCCAGGCCTCACGCAGAGATAGCAGTTACAAGAATGTGTGGCTACTCTCACAACTGCTTCAGAATGCAGAAAAACATCTGGAGAATGTGCCATCAACGCTGCTCAAATCCTGAGACAGACGCCAATTTACTAGTCACACATCCGCCCACGCAAGATAGGAAATCTCCACGCTGCTTGGAGGCGTGGCAACGAAACGGCGATCAGTCATTGGGTGGCATTGCAATCTGTGTCCGCCAATGACAACGCCGCGAGAGGAGAAAGTTTGCAGAAACCTTCGATATCAGAGGTGGATGAGGAGTGAAGTAGGACAGTCGGTGAGACAGCACGGAACCAACAGGACGTGCGGGTTCTTTCATCCATTGCCAACATCTGCCTTCCGACGTTGTGATATCGCTGCCGAGGCCACGAAACCATTAACAGGCAACAAACACGAAGATTCTTCCAGTCCATCTGTGGCATACACCAAACCAGTGCTTAACAGCATTGGTTGAAAACAGTCTTGGTTGCAATTTTAGTTTATTATTTTCCAACTACACGTTTCACCTTATTTAGGCATCTTCAGGTTGATCTTCCTCACGTCCATCTAGGAAGATCAACCTGAAGATGCCTAAATAAGGTGAAACGCGTAGTTGAAAAAAAAACTGATATTGCAACTAAGACTGTTTTCAACCAATAAATGCGAATATCTACGTGGACATCGCCTCGAAGCCACAGCTGCCGATGACAACAGCCGACTCGCACACCGCAGCTCCAAGGCGACGCGCTGAGCCGACACAGAACCTGCCACCGACAGCACTTCCCGACGAACGATCACGAGTAATGAACAGATGGTTAGTGCCTGCCTCCTTCCACTAAATAACCAACACGTGTCCACGTCCAGAGAAATCGGCCCTCACTTCTGTAATTTTGTTTTGGTTTCCATATAGGTACTGAAAAAAATGCATTTCTTTCATGTTTGAATCATCTAAGCAACATGTTCCATTCATACATCAACCTCATTTAATTACTGATGTCAATCAATTGTTGGCACCCACTGTGCGGCGATCTCATTGGTAATTTTCATATTTATATGATGACACAAAGAAATTCTTGATTCACAACATTTTTGGGCCTAGTGTGAGGTGATTTCATTAGTAATTTACATAATATACAGTATCACTAAAAAATTCTTGACTTATTACATATTGGTGTGTACGTTTTGTTAAATGATCAGAAAAATGAAATTTATGGGCGGCTTCTGTTTTCTTGTGCTTAAATTGGAAGTGACTCTGTGCAGTATATTATCTCTAACGATTGAAAAGGTCTTAGAAACTCATACATGCATAAATGTTCCAATGCATGCAAGCACATGTAGACACCAATACGTACTACTGAAAAGTCTGTAATACATTATACGTCTTGTTAAGTGGATTTGTCGAAAGGCCGAACAACAATAACATGTAACACATTACAGAGCACACGGTTTCGTAAACATTTTGTTTATTTGATGCAGTTACGTCATATTGGAAATTGTTTAACTGCCAGAGACATAGTATTACTATGAAAATAGAAAACGTTACGAAATTGATCATTACTTTCCACGCTGTAAGCTGACAAATTTATTTTGTCATTTACGTCAGCCTTCCCTCTGATCCACGCTTTGCCACACACACCCCCACTCACTCCACCGTCTCCCCCTGCTCTGCTTTTTCTCACACAATTACGTACTGTACAAGTATGAGAACTGTTTTGTGGACAAAAGTTGGTGCTCATTAATGCACTAATATTTTATTGATAGTTACATTTTATTTGAAGCATTTGGTCATGGCTGACCTCAGAAATTCTGATGATATACAATGTCATCTGCAGGAGCAAATATTTGTCTCCGGTTCACAGTTTACAGCAATCATTATAACTGCCGAAGACTTTCGACTAAATGACTGAACGTCCATCGACACTGAAACTCGTTCAGAAGAAAAAGAAATTGTGTTTTACACAGGCAAATACAAGTAATTATCAGCGTTACTTCTCTACCAAACACGGCATTAGCCCGAGAAGGTAATTACATGCACGAAGATGATTTAAATTGAATACTGAACAATGAGTGAAGCTGGGACATTAAGATGACTATACTTTCATTGAGATAATGTATTATTACTAAATGTACCATTTCATTTTCTTGTAGGGATCTGCACTAAAAAGCAATGGTCTACCTCATAAGACCAACATGATGAGGCTCTACCACACCAGTAAAGTAATAGAAATGAAACTGCCAACGCCTTTGAATTATATTCTTTGCCATTAAATTCTCATACTCGAAATGACACAGAAAAAGGTTATCGTCTTGTGTTGCCATTATGTCAGCACAAGAGAGAGAAATCATGAAATTACGTACAATGAATGCACAGGAGATCCCGTTTCAGTGCAGTTTATACGAGGATAGGAAAGATTTCAAAAATTTCTGATTATAGAGCGATTTTTTACAGTGAGTTTTTTAGACAAGATTTGAATAACACTACTGGTGGTTTCCTTGCTTTGTTGGCGTAAATGCATCATTATCCAAGAGTCTGGAGGAGCGGATTAGAGCCCTCCTTTCGTAGGCGAGTCCGATTAATTTGGGTTTGTTTCCTGTTCTTTTTCCTTGAATAGCTCAGAGACAATTACATCCTTAACACTTGCTCACGGAGAGTTTTGTACTTAAAGGTTTGTTTTTTACCGGGGGATTTTAGATACTTACGAAACATGAAATTAGAAAATAAATCCACCAGCAAACCTCTAATACAATAACCAATCCAGCTTAAGATAGTTCATCGAAAATAGCGGGGCTGTTCGTCAACTTTTATGTAAGTAAACCAAACGCACAGTTCTCAGCATCTGTTACAAACTACAAAGTGATTTCTCTAAAAAGGGTGAAGTAGATTACATTGAAAATTAAAGGTGAATGTTTTGACATTTGAGGGTGAAAATCGTGAGGGCCATACTTAACACAATTCGTAACACGCACAACAAATCAAGATAAGATCATTTGTATATCGTAAACGAGATGTCTAATGAAAAGAGAACTAATGAACTGCAGTTATAGTTTATTGTTTGCATTATTAACGTTTACTGTTGGAGAACACCACAGGTGCCACCTAATTAGTGTTTTAAACGTAGCATTGTTGTTGAGAAAACATACAGTCACTTGTGGAATTGGAGAAAGTAACAGTGTTAGTTTTTCAACATGAAACATACCGCTTTCAAAGGAATTTTCTAAGTGAGACATCTCAAACTATTCCAAACAACTACTGCGACAGAAAAGTAAAGGAAAAATGAAAGGCCGGCAATAGCGGCCAAGGGCTAGTTTTCCGCTCGATCAAGAATTACGGCTATTAAAGCTAATGATGCGGAACACATTTTCTCGCGAATTTGATTGTCCGAGAACTCCCACAAATTATGTATGAGCTGTAATTCACATTAGCTTCGCTAAGGCAGGGAGGAGGAAACGCCATGGACGGTCCTCCTCGTAATGCAGGGCATACGGCACAAGCCATCCGTGCACCCGCAATATTCAGCTTACGGCGCTTTGGACGTTCCTATTACCCAAATTACTGCTTCCGTAATATTTTTTTAAATGGTAATTTTTTATTGTACTTATGCTCTCACGTGTTTTTGATATGATAGTAATTGTCAATTAAATCTACGTTCAAGACATAAAAAATTACACTGTATTCTAAAAGAATGAAAAAACACATAGAATATTGATACCATACTCAGTATTACTGTATTATAAGAGAAACAAATAATTAGATAAATTAACTATTTCATTCTTCACGTAATTAGGAGTGACAGACTAAAGATATCTTTGCTTCTGTACGTGATCGTATTACTTCTTAGATGGCATCGTCACTGCGAAAGTACTAGTGAAGGATATATATGAGATTTTCAAAATGAATATCCAGTTAAATGGTTTGTAGCAGTTGTTACATTCAACGTACAAACATATAAATAATACATCAAATGAAACAGCAACTCAAACAGTGTTTCTTTCAAGTGTGAGCACCACTTGTCACAGGACACACATCGAGTCCATCGGCTAGTTCTTCCCAAACTTTGACCAGAGTGTCTCGAGTAATTGTTGCAACACCTGCTTCATTCCTGTTTCTTAAGTCTGGTGCTTCAGTAGCAGCGGAGACAGATACACACGATCCATCACGAAGCCGCAAAGATAAAAATCACCCGGCATCAGATCGGGTGAATATGAAGGCCATGCGAAACAAGCTCTGTCGCATGGTCCATTTGGACCAATCCAACGGTCAGGTACAACGAGATTTACCGTACTGAGTAATGAGTAATGAGTAATGAGAATGAGGTGCACACAGTCTTACTACCAAATAATATTCTGAGGTTCAGGTTCTTCCAATTGAGGGAAGAACCGTAGTTCTAGCGAATCAACATACGAAACTCCAGTAACAGTTCCTTCACCCATAAACTTTACACCTGGATATGGCACAAACACCAACCAATTTAGGGGATCTCGTAGCGGCTATAGCGTCTCGTGAGGGCTTAGTGACCGCCCTCCCCCCTGACACTTCCCTAAATGCAAACATTATGTGTGTTGACATTTACACTTAGGTGAACTATCGATTTATCACTGAAGACGACATGATCCAGAAATTCTTCATCGTATTCCAGGAATATTTGGAAAGGTGGAATGTAAACATTAGTCTGCAGTCCTTAGAGCTTGTATCATATACAAACAGGAAGGGCTTAGTTGCCTCTTTAGAAATCTCCACACAGACGTCATTGGAACTGCTAATTCGCGGCTAGCCCCGCATATTGATTTCTTGAGTCTACGCTTGAAAGACTCACTCACCCGTTCAACACGTTCTTGAGCCACTCTTAATCGCCCCATACTCTACCCTTTGCGAAGGCAGCTGGTGTCTTCAAACTAATGGTACAATATATTACCTGGAGGATAACGCACCTTGCACTGTAACAACATATTCAGTCTTTGCAAACTGTAAAACACTAAAACCTTTGCGTTCACTAGCGCCGTCGCTGCTATTAGCTTTTTCTAAAGGAACCCTCAGGAAACAGCGCTTGCGCACAGGTTTACAAACGAAACTGTTTGCAATAAATGAAATGTATTCTTATTTGCCAATATGAACAAAGAAAAGATGTGTTTGTGAAATCTTATGGGACTTAACTGCTAAGGTCATCAGTCCCTAACCTTACACACTACTTAAACTAAATTATCATAAGGACAAACACACACAGCCATGCCCGAGGGAGAACTCGAACCTCCGCCGAGACCAGCCGCACAGTCCATGACTGCAACGCCATAGACCTCTCGGCTAATCCCGCGTGGCAATATGAACAACCATCAACCGTATTACGGAGATGACGATAATGGAATTTTTGTGGGACCAGGAATCGAACCTAGATTTCCTACTTCAGGCGAACGGTCACTTTAATCACTTTGGCTATCCGTGCGTGACACACGGCCAGACAGACTCGTTCCTGCGTCACAGCCTCTACTCGTACATACGTTAAGTAATTCCTCTACAGGGGAGGACTTTTGAACTGGGAGTCGGTGGCTGGTATCGGCGGATAAATACGATATAGTAGTGCCTGTGTTGTTAAGAACAACGCTGCAGTATTTCTTGGGAACACAGGCGCAGCAATATCGTAAAAAAATGCGTCAGTTGATCTTCCATTTGAGGTAGTGTTTGCAATTATAATTTGAATGTAACATATGCTGCACAGCATTAAAACTCCGATATTCATTTTGAAATATCCGGTACTATATAATGATAACTATTTACGACATATGACCATGCTATAGATGAAGCCGAGGCGAGAAAATAAATGTAGGACGCTTGTGTTCTATCAAGCCGGGAAACAGCCTCAAATTCTCCTTAAAAAGCCACCCAAGCTACTGTGCATGTGCGCTGCGCGAGGGTTTGGCTAGAATCGTTCTTGTGTTTTGCACTTACAAAACGTAAAACTTATGTTTGCGTTAATTTTATCTTAAAAGTAACAATTAAAACTTTTCGTTTGTCTGGCCTTGCTTACTATGGAACCAATGTGCTAGTAACGGTTCAGCTCACACTGTTAACGTAATTACACGGCCCAGTCACATTAATGTGACAGCATGTCCAAAGCCTGAATAATCAACTTCTGTAGCTTACGTGCAATCAGTGACGTTCCGGAAGATACAGGAAGGATGTGGAGCCATGCCAACTCCAGTAGGCGTGTCCAGCTGTGCAGGATTCTCTGTTGAGGATCCATGACGCGAAAAACCCGATCGATGAAGCCTCACAGATTTTCGATTGAGTTTAAACGCAGGGTGCTTGATGGCCACCTTCCACTGCTATTACTGCCATCTGACATCTCTGAGTGATTGTTGCACCTTGGTGTCGAACATATCTGGTGGTCATATTGATGTGACTGGATCGTGCAACTTTTGCATAACATGTATAAAAGTCTGATTACCCTCACGGAAAGGTTTACATTAATAATGGTAAAGAAGTGGTCGATTAAGACGGAGACGTAAGAGAGTTAGGGGGTTATTGATAATCTAGAGCGGCTCGTTTGCCCTCAGTTGTCTCTTTTGGAGGGCATTTTGAGGCAGTTTACCGGCTTCATAGATCTTACGTATGGTATATAACATTGTCACCTGCACCACTGTGGTACGTTTTAATCAACTTTCATGCCATGTATACCACTGGCAGCCAACTGTTATTTATTGGTGAAGCATTTTGATCGACCAGTGCCGATTGTCACTCATCAAAGCATTTACATTATTTAAACATTATACAGTTGGTAATACTGATAGCTAGATTATAGCTAATATATTGCATTTCCATTATGATAATTTCGTCTAGAGCATTTACCTCTGAAAAAATAAGCAGGAAAATATGTATTATGCGTGGGGAGGCCTATGTTCTGGGCCTAATAAATATCCTGGAACGATCAAAATAGCAATAATGTAGTTAACAGTACTAGTAAAGTAAAAAATACTGAATTGGTTTGAATGGCCTACTGATGATGACCACTTGTGACTAAAAATGGGTGACTAATTAATGTCATAAGATTAATAATGGTTAAAAAATGTCTCTGGTTGTGGTACATTAATACTATACCCTCTACTGTAGCACACTCGATTGAAACTAATCTGCCAATTTGACTAACGAAAGCTAGGCAAGTTTTTCTGCGCCCTATAGTTCGTGGTGAAGTTTCTTATTCTGTTCTTCAACATGAAACAATAATAGACACTTGATTGTGAACTGAAGAGTAATGATGTAGATGTGCGTTGCACACCTTTCCTGTAAGTAAGTGCATAATGCAGTACTACATTCAGCACTACAGTACGTATGCGATACTGGAAAAATATGGCTTCTTTTATTATTGTTACGTCTATACACTCTTATGTACTACATATATATCAGTAATTCCTACTGGAGACTTAAAGTGTTCATCTCCTTTCATACTGATTCGTAATATAACTAATATACACTCCTGGAAATTGAAATAAGAACACCGTGAATTCATTGCCCAGGAAGGGGAAACTTTATTGACACATTCCTGGGGTCAGATACATCACATGATCACACTGACAGAACCACAGGCACATAGACACAGGCAACAGAGCATACACAATGTTGGCAGTAGTACAGTGTATATCCACCTTTCGCAGCAATGCAGGCTGCTATTCTCCCGTGGAGACGATCGTAGAGATGCTGGATGTAGTCCTGTGGAACGGCTTGCCATGCCATTTCCACCTGGCGCCTCAGTTGGACCAGCGTTCGTGCTGGACGTGCAGACCGCGTGAGACGACGCTTCATCCAGTCCAAAACATGCTCAATGGGGGACAGATCCGGAGATCTTGCTGGCCAGGGTAGTTGACTTACACCTTCTAGAGCACGTTGGGTGGCATGGGATACATGCGGACGTGCATTGTCCTGTTGGAACAGCAAGTTCCCTTGCCGGTCTAGGAATGGTAGAACGATGGGTTCGATGACGGTTTGGATGTACCGTGCACTATTCAGTGTCCCCTCGACGATCACCAGTGGTGTACGGCCAGTGTAGGAGATCGCTCCCCACACCATGATGCCGGGTGTTGGCCCTGTGTGCCTCGGTCGTATGCAGTCCTGATTGTGGCGCTCACCTGCACGGCGCCAAACACGCATACGACCATCATTGGCACCAAGGCAGAAGCGACTCTCATCGCTGAAGGCGAAACGTCTCCATTCGTCCCTCCATTCACGCCTGTCGCGACACCACTGGAGGCGGGCTGCACGATGTTGGGGCGTGAGCGGAAGACGGCCTAACGGTGTGCGGGACCGTAGCCCAGCTTCATGGAGACGGTTGCGAATGGTCCTCGCCGATACCCCAGGAGCAACAGTGTCCATAATTTGCTGGGAAGTGGCGGTGCGGTCCCCTACGGCACTGAGTAGGATCCTACGGTCTTGGCGTGCATCCGTGCGTCGCTGCGGTCCGGTCCCAGGTCGACGGGCACGTGCACCTTCCGCCGACCTCTGGCGACAACATCGATGTACTGTGGAGACCTCACGCCCCACGTGTTGAGCAATTCGGCGGTACGTCCACCCGGCCTCCCGCATGCCCACTATACGCCCTCGCTCAAAGTCCGTCAACTGCACATACGGTTCACGTCCACGCTGTCGCGGCATGCTACCAGTGTTAAAGACTGCGATGGAGCTCCGTATGCCACGGCAAACTGGCTGACACTGACGGCGGCGGTGCACAAATGCTGCGCAGCTAGCGCCATTCGACGGCCAACACCGCGGTTCCTGGTGTGTCCGCTGTGCCGTGCGTGTGATCATTGCTTGTACAGCCCTCTCGCAGTGCCCGGAGCAAGTATGGTGGGTCTGACACACCGGTGTCAATGTGTTCTTTTTTCCATTTCCAGGAGTGTATATTTAAACGCAGTGACGGGTCTAAGTACTTGACACGAACATTGTCAGCTGATGCTTTTTGCTTCTTTCTGTGTAGAATGGACGATATCTACTTCTGTCCACGGAGAAAGAAACTTTCTTTGTATATCAAAGATCCATCGAATGTTGAAAACAGTTTTTTCAATGAACAACTTAATAATGCTGTTGATCCTGTATAACAAGTCGTTTATATAGCTTCAGAGCATTGGCGGTCCCATTACCTCACTTGCGTACACTCGACAATGCTTTCATTTGTGATGGCATACGCAGTCAGGTAAAACATACTGCGTTCTAGTGGATAATATCGGTAATGAGTTACAGTGTCGAACTCCTTTCAAGAACAAAGTAGTTCATCTACAAGGAAGCACCAAAGAAACTGGTATAGACACGTGTATTCAAATACGGAGATATGAAAACAGGCAGAATACGGCGCTGCTGTCGGCAACGCCTATATAAGACAAGTGTCTGGCGCAGTTGCTAGATCAGTTACCACTGCTAGAATGACAGGTTATCAAGATTTGAGTTTTAACGTGGTGTTATAGTCAGCGCACGAGCGATGGGACCCACAATCTCCGAGGTAGCAATGAAGTGCGGATTTTTTCCGTGCCACCATTTCACGAGCGAAAGGTGAATATCGAAAATACGGTAAGACAAAGTCTCCGACATAACTGCAGCCGCAAGAAGATCCTGCAAGAATGGGACCAACGGCGACTGAAGAGAATCGTTCAACATGACAGAAGTGAAACCCCTCCCCAAATTGCTGCAGATTTCAGTGTTGGGCCATCAACAAGTGTAAGCGTTCGAACCATTCAACGAAACATCATCGATATGGGCTTTCGGAGTCGAAGGACCACTCGTGACTGCAAGACACAAAGCTTTACGCCTCTCCTGGACCCGTCAACACCGACATTGGACTGTTGATAACTGGAAATATATTGCCTGGTTGGACGAGTCTCGTTTCAAATTGTAGCCAGCGGATGGACGTGTACGCGTATTAAGAGAACCTCGAGCATTTAAGGGCCCTGCATGTCAGCAGAGGACTGTTCAAGCTGTTGGAGGCTCCGTAATGGTGTGGGGTGTTTGCATTTGGACGGAAATGAGTACCTGATAAGTCTAGATACGACTCTGACGGTGACACGTACCCTGTCTAATCACCTGCATCCATTCATGTCCATTGTGTATTCCGACGCACTTCGTCAGATCTAGCAGGTCAGTGTCCAGAATTGCTACAGAGTGGCTCCAGGAGCACACTTATGATTTTAAACACTGCCGCTGGTCACCAACGCCCCCCCCCCCCCGCCCTCCCAGACAACCATTATTGAGAATATCTCGGATGCCTTGCAACGATCTTTTCAGAAGAGATTTCCACCCCCTCGTACTGTCACTGATTTATGGACAGCCAAGCAAGATTCATGGGGTCAGTTCCTTCTAGCACTACTTCAGACATTAGTGAAGTCCATTCCAGGTCTTGTTGCGGCGCTTCTGCGTACTCGCGGGGGCCCTACACGATATTAGGCAGGTATACCAGTTTCTTTTGCTCTTCAGTATATATGAACTATATTGGTCAACAGAACCTTAGTACGAAAGTACCTTTCACATGATGTGTCACTGTAAAGTAACACAGCTCGATGAAAATCGTACCATAAATAAAAATAATTGCTACATTATAGTAGAGAAACAATCCATTCAAGTAACCACAATTTGGGATTGTTTGCTGGACATTACAAAAGGTGGGACATGGTTGTAAGTAGGGGTTGTGGTCGCCACAGACGGCAACGCATGTTCTGCAACGTGTCATTATTCTGGCCCCAAGGCTGGGAGACCCGAAAGGCAGGTTTTGGCCACCTTATTGGAAAGGTTTTTCTTGTCCTTCACGTCCGCAGGCAGCGTTCCTTCGTGAAGTATGAGAACTGTGTGCGTAGGTGTATCTGTTGAGTGCAGGTGAGGAATGGGTGTGTGTGTGTAGTGTAGCGTCATGTTGGAGATGATGAGAGAAGGTAGAGGGTGAAATCCAGTGTCGGCACTTTGCCTACTCCCCTCGAGCTTAACGTCTCCTCTTATGGGCGGATACCATCAACAATGTCTCATGCCCTTACTTCATGAGACATTGCAGAGAGGTTTGGTACTTCACCCATAACACTGGCACAAAGTCTGTTGATCTTAAATTTTACACCACCACCTTTGCTCTCCCTGCTGACCAAATATCGGCAGAAATTTATCCCACCACCAGGATTCGAACCGGCTTACCTCCCGGTCGAGCACCACTGCAACAGGCGTGCGTTAGCGATCTCTGCCACAGAGGCAAGTACAAGGATGGTAACGAGTTCTTGTAACCTTTGTCTTCAGCAGCACTGTTGACAACTGCTGGATGTCGTTGGTGCATGTGAACATGTTGTAATACGTCTCCCTAGCGCATCCCAAATGTGCTCGATGGAATTTAAGTCGGGGAAACGTGCAGACCAGTCCATTTGCCGAAAATCCTCTCATTTCAAGAGATTTTCCACCTCTGCTGTTCGATGAGGTCGCTCGTTGTCATCCAAAAAGTTATGTCATGGAGCAATGCTCTCCTGAAAAGACGCACATGCGAAATGAATGCAGTCTCACAGTGACGTTGGCCGGTGTGTGTACAATGTTCGAACTTATGGAGGTCAGTAAGCCTACGCAGCATTATGCCTCCACACACCAGTACCGCCAAAACGACCAGGTTCGGCAATGGAGGACGTATCCTCATACGACGAGAAGTGGATCATCGTCGAATATGATCGTTTTGGTGGTCTAAGTGTTGTGGTGTGCGGAGGCATAGTATTGCATACACGAACTGATCTCCAAATCTTTGAACACTTTCAAGGGTGCATGCGGCTCTGACTTCATTTCTATTGATGACAACACCCGACCACATCGGACAGCACAGTGGAGAGGTTCATGGAACGAGAGGATATCTGGCGAATGGACTGGCCTGCCCGATTCCCCGACTTAAATAAGCCATTGTGGGAAGCGTTGGGGAGACGTATTGGAGCTCCTCCACATGTAACAACGACTATTAATCAGTTGTCAACAGCGCTGACGGAGAAATGGAGCGCCTCCCTCAAGAGCTTCTTACTATTCTTGAGGCATCATGGGAGTACATTGCACAGCATACATTGCCGTCAGCACTGATCAAACACCTTATTAAGAACTATGTCTCGGCTTTTCTAATGTCCAGTGGACCACCAAAGATCACAGTGACTTCCGTCTGGTAATTTTCTTTGAACAAAGGTGTCATTTCTCTTCGGTGCATTGCGCATTTCTTCAGTTTTCTTCTACTCTATACTGTAGCAGTAGTCCTGGTTTTATCGAGCTATGTTACTTGGCATCAGCACACCATGCGTAAGCTGCTTTCGTCGTTAATTATGCACACCAGTACGTTTGTAAGATATGTATACAAGGCGAGCTGTAGTTTAGACTAGTGGTTTCTGCTAAACCTGCGCTGCTTTTTCGAAATATCGAAATTTCGAACATAAAATATGCGGAGAGTCCGGAAACGGAGATTCTATGCACTCATCCTCTTACCCGTTTTTATCAACACAAATGGTTTGCTCCCTTTTCCAGAGACACCATAATTTGCTAGAGAGATACTATAAACACGGGCTACAAAAGAGCTCATTCAGCAGCAGTTTCAATGTACAATGTGACAGGAACCCCGTTACTGCCTCGGGCCTTGTTCGATACCGGCTGTGCTAAGTTCATCATTTCTCATTTGCGTGTTCGACGATCGCACATTGGCATGGTGCGTTAATGCATTTTTAAATTCCGAGAATTATATTTCTGTTCTCTGTCTATTTTCTTTAGTTTGAACACCGGGCTAACCCACAGACTTAGTAGGTGAATGGTTTGGATCGTTTTATTGATTTCACATACAAGCAAAACGTTCTGAAATTGCTCAGTAAATTGAAGAAATTTTGCCCCTTGATACTGGAGTTATCTCCACACACAATTTATGGTCGTCACAGATCATTTCATCCTCTGAAATTACAGTTGCATTAAAGGCGTCAGCTACAGCCGATTCAGCCTTCTTTCACATTCAGCGCTAAAGAACAAATCAGTCTCAAAGCTAAAGGAAGTTATTTTTCTGCTGCAAAGCTCATGAATAATTCTATTGCAGTACGTGAAACAAAGCTGCATTCGGAAAGAGAAAGCCATTATATTGAGGGTACCGTTTCCTACTTACGAGAATGCTGTAATTCACAGAAGGAAACAAATTTCACGATGTGATTTCCGCTAATAACTGGAGACAAGTCTGGAAGTTCATTCCTTCTGAAATTGTCAACGGCATTCGTTAGCGTCATCAAACTGTTGCAGTGTTCTACATTTTACCGTATCAAACATGTTTTACAATTATATTACAATCTGAAAGACATTTTTCACATTTTTGCGGAAGAGGGATAGAACTACGATGTTTTTTTCTCTAAACACTGAAACAAGCGTACATCTGATAATTTTGTCTAATTTCTTGTTGTGGACATCAACCCGTAACCTAAGAAAACTTGATGCACAATGTCATTTGCAATGGTGGAGGTACAATTGCATTCGTGACAAAACGTGTTTTAGATCTGTCAGGTAAATTTCAAAGCTACCTCCATAACGTCAATGAAATGTGTGCCACTGAAATTCTATTTAATCGTGCTGTTAACATTGTTTGTACGTTCCGAATGAAACATTACGTACAAATCATTTATGAGAATGTAATCGAGTAGCATCGTCGACAATCTCTGATTTTCGATATGTGAACATCCCGTTATTTTGGAGGCGCAGATGCCACTATAAATCGCAAAACGTGATAATTTATACTCTCCGTGGTCGGAGTTGTATTGACGTAGAAACCGAAAGACGGTGTATGCAGGAAGACACACACACGCCGTGCACAAGTTGTGCAACCGCACAACCACCGCGCGCGCGTCTCACATACTCTATGTTCGACGTCTACGTGCAAAAACAACCACTCACAGACGGCATGTGGCAGCACTAGCAGTGGAGAGTATACTGAAATGACAAAAGTGATTGGGTATCTGCTAATATGGCGCAGTGCATCCTTTTACTCGGTATAGTGCAGAAACTCGCCGTGGCTTGGACTCAAAAAGTCGTAGGAAGACCCCTGCAGAAGTATTAAGCCACGCTGCTTATACCGGCGACAGCAATTGCAAAAGGGGTGCTGCTGCTGGATTTTATACACGAACTGACCTCTCGATCACGTCGCATTAAAGTTCGGTGGGATTCATGACGGGCGATCTTGGTGGCCAGAACATTCGCACGAATTACCCACAATGTCCTTCAAACCAATCGTGAACAATTGTGGCCTGTGACAAGACGCATTTCATTGTTGATTACAAACAAGTAACGATGGTGTTAACAAAGGCACTCGCGTCGAACGTCTGCTGCCGTAGCCCATCAGCGCCAATCTCACAGCACTGGCCTAATGGATGCGTTCGACGGACGTCCCATGTCTGATAACATTGACAACTCTAAGCAAGTGCCCCTGCTTTCGGTCTTTAAGTGAAGACCGTCGGCCACTGCGTTGTTCATGGTGAGAGGTGATGCTTAAAATTTGGTATTCTTGGCAAAGTTTTCACATTATGGATATCGGAATATTGCATTATTTAACGATTTCCGAAACAGAATGTCCCATGCGTCGAGTTCTTACTAGCATTCCGCATTCAAAGTCTATTAATTCCCATAGTGCGGCCATAATCACGTCAGATCCCTTTCCACATGAATCCCCTGGGTACAAATAACATCTCCGCCAATGCACTGCCGTTTTTTATGCGATACTACCGCCAATTAACGTCGTTGTCGTGTAGAGGAAATGGAATAAATTATCCGATTTCCTAAACTGCATGACCATTGGCTTTCGGGGTTCAGGTGGAAGTATTTGGCAAACGGCTAAGTTTTTAAATTGTTTGCATGTTGTCGTGTTTAAGGTGTACCGTGCAACACAAAATTACATCATCTGAAACTGGCACCGAGGTAACTGTGGTGTTCAGCCTGTCTTAGATGAGGTTAAGGACGGCAGGCTTGGTGTGTATGGGCGAATAGGCTTGTAACCGCGACCGGAACGGTAGCGGGTTTGGTGTGAACGAAAGCACGGTGGGACCAAACGGGAGCGGTCCGCGAACAAACAAAACGAACGGGGAAGGATGGACACGAACAACGACGGACGACCGAGCAAGACCTAACGAACAGCAACACGCATATAGCAACGTGGTCACAAGCCAAACGTCACAAATCCACAACGTCCACTGTACATGGAAACCAAGTGAAATGTCGGTAGACTAACGTGAATATCAGACTGCCGGCTGAGCTTTTTTTTTTTTTTTTTTTCCTTTATTGAATATCGATTCCCCCTGAAGTGGGCGGGGTGGCAGCAGCTTAGTATGCCGCTCTTCAGTCTACAGACTTTGTTTTAAAAAGTTGAAGATAATGTATAATAAAGTCGAAGACTTAAAGGGTAACATGGCGAAAAAATCGTGGAACTTAAAACAGAACAAAGGGATGATGATGCTAATAAAAATACATACGAAGCAGACAGGTAAAACAATACACAGACAATTAAAAAAAAAAACACGACAGTCTGGTTTCGGTTCGCAAAGGACATAAAAGTCACACCCAGCGACAGCATGGTTTCTGTTCGCAACACGGGTAAAGATGAAACAACACTGAGCATTCACTGGAACACTGCGCTAAAATATGACATACCACAGCCGAGAGCACGTGGGGGGAAACTAGACAGATGAGGGGAAGATAAAAAAGGGGGGGGAAGGTTTGGAAAAGCGAAGGGAGGAGGGGGGAAAGGAGCCAATGGAGGATGAGGACCCATAAGAGGGGTGGGGGTGGTGGGCAGATGCGACAGGGAGTGAGGAAGGCAGAGAATAGGAATAGAAAGGGACTCGGTGGGGGGAGGGGGAGAAGGGAGGTAGGGAGAAGTTAGATGGGGAGAAACACAGGATAGAAGGGGGGAAGAGGGAGCCCAGGGAAAGGACGGAGGAAAGGAGGGGGGGGGGTGAGAATCAGAGTTGATAGGAGGGATAAATGGAGGGAGAGAGGGCATCATCTGGGAGGGGGAGTTGATGAAAGCCACCTCGGGAAAGGAGATGAAGGGTGTAGAGATGGAGGGTAGGGGGGGACACAACAGTGAAGACGTGGCAGGGGGTGGGGATGGGAGAGGAGAGGAGCAACCAGGGGGAGAGGGGGATCAAGGTGGCGGGATGTGTAGAGTATGCGGATATGTTCGAGGAATAGGAGCAGATGGGGGAAAGGAATGGGAGCATAGAGGATCCACATGGGGGACGGGAGGCGTATACGGAAGGCGAGGCGGAGTGCATGATGCTCAAGGATCTATAGGGACTTACAGAATTTGGGAGGGGGGACGGCTGAGCGAGAGGCAGGCGCTTAAATACCTGATAGATTACGTTGCTATTGGCCGCTGGGACCACGTGCTCCACCATCGCGCCCTCACAATATACACAGGCCAGGAGCGTGCTCACAGGCACGGCTTACGGCGCAACAGCTGGAGAGACCTCTATTGGTAATCTAGATCCATGCCGTCTGGCTCGGATTCGAAACCCACGGCGCTCCGTACTAGGCTACCAAAAATGTCTCCTCAACGACCGTTCAACAAAAGTTGCAGCGTTTCGGCTTCCACAGCAAGTGCCTGGCTCATGGACACATGCCGACTGCTGTTCATCGGCTACAAGGACTGGATTTTCCACGCCAGTACCATTGAGTGATGACAGCTGATTTTTTCACATGAATCACGTTTTATGATCCATCGGGTTGAAAGCAAACACACTGCAACAATCGTCGTAGGGCTCCAGGCCAGAGAAGGGAGCGTCATGGTCTGGGTAATGGTCTCGTGGTATTCCATGGGTAATCTCGTTATTCTGGAAGGCACAATGGATAAATACATGCATGCATCTATCTTTGGAGACCATGTTCATTCCTTCATGCAGTTTATTTTTCCTTGTCATGATGGCATCTACCAGCAAGACAATGCGACGTGTCACACACATTGCCCAATACACGGGTGGTTCAAAGAGCACCACGATGAATTTACCATACTCCATGTCCACCAAACTGAAAGTACAAATGTGTGTGAAATCTTATGGGAATTAACTGCTAAGGTCATCAGTCCCTAAGCTTATACACTACTTAACCTAAATTATCCTAAGGACAAACACACACACACCCATATCCGAGGGAGGACTCGAACCTCCGTGGGGATCAGCCGCACAGTCCATGACAGCAGCGCCTCAGACCGCTCGGCTAATCCCGCGCTGCTCCACAAAACTCCTCGGATTTAAACCCAGTCGAGAAGCTACGAGACCACCTCGATTGGGCCGTTCGCACAATGCATCCTGAAACGAGAAACCTGGCCCAGCTGACTAGCTGTAACACTCCTCACACTTGTCCGTACATCCCAGAACCTCGCTTACTCTCTTCCGGTGCGTCTCACAGTAGTTTCTAACCGCATCTTATGGATAACGGGTAATTAGGCTTTTAATTTGAGGACTACCCAGACTCAGTGTTGCAGTATTCGTTATCAAAGGAACCCGAATGATTTCTATGTTTGTCCCAAAGTTTATTTTCATTTGTAACATATACACAACACTTTTTTCTGTCGGGCGTGCCGCCTAGTATACGTCAAAACATGTGATTGAGTCCAGGCAAGTTGCAAATACCAGGAAAGCTGCAAATACACCAATTAGTAGTGCTTTTTCCTTAGTACAACTTTGTTCCAGGTGTGGCACGATTCTCAAATAAACCTGTAGATTTAAAGTTTGTGAGTCCACCTACGTTTACTAAAGTTTTACATACAGGTAAGTTTACGTATATAATTACGTCTATTTGGAATAGATGCCCATATTCCATCAACTGCTAAACTGCTTATTTATTGCTAGACTATCACAAATCACCTAATTTCTATTTGTGTAGACAGCTACATTGGCAGTTTATTCTCTTTCAAGCTTTCTTTTTATAGTGAAACTTTTGCTCGACGGTGAAGTTAGTTGTGATTCACTGATGTAATAATTTTGATACGATTTGTATTTATGGTTATCTTTTGTTTCCGTTTGATTTGTGTTTTCTCCGTTCTGCTTTTCCAACATTCCAATAAAATTGTCTACATAATTAGTATTTTTAAGATTGATTTGTACACTAAGAGTACTGCGTGGAGATTATTATTGTGCATATATAAATGTCCTTCGTCTTCTCGCAGTTTCTTGCTTGTGGGAGGTCCTATCCCTCCGAGCCTATTAAAGTACGGCAAGACACCATTAGCATTTATGCAGTTTCCTTATACCGAATAAATGATAGAAGGAAAGAGGCGTACCAGCAACGGGAAGAGCACTGCCAAAAGTGAGACGATGTACCGCTCACTCAGGAGAGGATTTGGTACACTTGAACAGCGCCTGAATGCAAAATTATGGAGTTTTGAGACTTCAAATATAAATGAAGTAATTTTGTTCAAAGAAATATTCAGTTTATTTGCGAGATATACCATATCATAAGAACATATTCTGAGTATTTCAGTGGCGTTCCCTTCTTGAAGAGTTGATATCTTCCGACACTCACTCAGTATTGAGCCACTAATAGGCCAGGGTAAAAGTATAACAGTGAAGCGTTCTCTTCTCTGAGAAAAATTCTGCAACCGTGATGTGCTTCACATTTCACCAAGAAAAACTATTTATTTGGCGGGTCCCTCCAGTACTGATGATAAATGACATATTTAACATGACAGATTTTACAGTCAGCAATATTCTGAAGAAAACAGTGTGAGGGAGGACTTAGGACCAAATAACACGGAAGGTATAGATAGAATCCCATCAGAATTTCTAAAATTATTTGGTGAAGTGTCAATGAAACGGTATTGACATTGGTATGTAGACAAATATAATATGAACAATCCTAGTGATGCAAGTGCGAGAAATATTGCACAGTCAGCTTAACACCTTATGTATCCAAGTTGCTGACAATAATAATACAGAGAAGATTGAAGAGCTGTTGGATAACGATCAGTTTGGCTTTAGGAAAGGTAAAGATAACAGAGAGGCAGCTGCGGTTGATAATGAATGCAAAACTAAAGAAAAATAAATTCGTGAACATAGGGTTTGTACTTTGAAAGAGCTTTCGACGATGTCAGCGTAGCAAGGTGTTCAAATTTCTGAGAAAAATAGGGATAAGCTATAGGGAAATGTAAGTAATATTCAGTATGTACAAGAACCAGGAAGAGACAACAAGAGTTGGAGACCAAGAACGAAGTGCTCGGTATAAAAATGGTGTATGACAGGGATGCAGTCTCTCGCCCCTGTTGTTCAATCCATATTTCGAAGAAGCAATGACTTAAATAAAAAAAAATGTTCAAGAATTGGATAAAAATTCGAGGTGAAAGGATGTCATCGTTAAGATTCGCTGATGACATGATTATTCTCAGTGAAAGTGCAGAAGAATTACAGGCTGTGCTAAATGAAATGAACGGTCAGTCTAACGAATTGATGTATGGATTGAGAGTAAATCGAAGATAGACGAAAGTAATGGGAAGTGGTAGAAATGAGACTAGCGAGTAACTTAACATCGAGATTGGTGATCACGAAGAAGATGAAGTTAAAGAACTCTGCAACGTAGGCAACGAAATAACCAATGACGGACGGGGCAAGGAGGACATCAAAAGCAGACTAGTGCTTGACGTGGTATTCCTGGCCAAGAGGAGTCTACTAGTATCAAACATAGCCCATAAATTGAAGAAGAGATTTATGAGAATGTATATTCGATGCACACTTCTGTATGTTAGGGAAACGTCGACTGTGGGAAAGGTGGAACAGAAGAGAATCGAAGCATAAGAGATGTGGTCTACAGAAGAATGTTGAAATTAAGTAGGACTGATATGATAAGGTTCAAAAATGGCTCTGAGCACAACGGGACTTAACAACTGTGGTCATCACTCCCCTAGAACTTAGAACTACTTAAACCTAACCAAGCTAAGGACATCACACACATCCATGCCCGAGGCGGGATTCGAACCTGCGACCGTAGCCGTCACGCGGTTCCAGACTGACGCGCCTAGAACCCCACTGCCACACCGGCCGGCGATATTATAAGGACTGAGGAGATTTCCGCAGGCTCGGAGAGGAAAGGAATATATGGAAACACTAACATGAAGAAGGTACAGGAAAATAGGACCTCTATTAAGACACTAGGAAATAACTTCCACAGTGCTAGTGGGAGCAGTAGAGAGTAAGAGCTGTAGCGGAAGGCAGGGATTGGAATACATCCCGCAAATAATGAAGGACACAGGTTGTGCAAGTGTTACTCTGAGATGTAGGGGTTAGAACAGAAGAAGAATTCGCGGTGGCCGTAACAACAGAGTCAGAAGGCTTGTGACTTTAAAATAATAAGGAAGTCATGCCCAGTTTCATGAGACATATGCCCTCGGTCTGACGTGTCTTCCACCACAACCTGGTGCCGAGTGTGCTATGGGTGATGACGTACACGGGAAACCTTACAGCTTCAAATGAGAGCAAGAAATGCAGCGAGATATCGACTAACTCTTCCCTCGATTCTCTTCCTCCGCTCCGAGAAATGTTGGCAGGAAGCCGGCGGCAAATAAATCTCTTTAATTCGGACAATTTAGGGCTGGAGCGATCGTAACGTTTCCCTCGCTCCCTGAATTTATGGCTAACGTGGATAACTCTCTCTGCAACATCCGTTCTGTAACACCACTTGATCACAACACAGTTACGATAAGAGCAGTACACATTAATTTAAGAAAAATTACGACGATCATTTACTGAGCCAATACTTATTTCATTACATATATTGAGGGTAATACTAATAATTCATCTCTCTTTGTTTCAGGTAAGAAACGTGCTGTCATTCAGAGATGACCTTTCGTAAGTATTGTACACTATTAGATATTCATCGTGTGGATAGCACTTGAAGTCACAGATCCAATTGAGTTAGGTATTTCCTGATTACAAATAGATAACCTGTTATATAGTAATTGAATTTCCACATTTATAATGTGACAGACATAAATTTCCAGAATAAACTTTTGAAGCTATTTCTGGAGAAGCGATAATATATTTGTTGTTCTGCAACTTTCATTCATTTGTGTTGTGTTGCAAAATAGTACATAGTGCATTAGCCGGGGAGTTTCTTCAACGAACGTAGTAATTCGCTTGGTCTCAGATAGAAAGAAGGGGTGATATGTTTAATAGCCCCTCAATGACAAAATCATTGCAGCGAAATTTTGAATTTTAAACTTAAGTCATAAATTATTATCATTTAATATGTCTACATAAAATTAAATCAGTAACGTGTATACTAATAAAATGAAGTAAATTCATGGTATTTCTAGCATGTCGTTAAACAGGCCATTGCAAAATCGTAAATAACAAAGGAGATCCTCCGTCTTCCTAATTTGTTGGACAAACAAATAAACTAATTGCGCAACTGTTGTATTTTCTTCAGCCAATATATCCGTTTAACTGAGTTGTTATGTCTTGTGATTCATCTTTCCACCCAATTTACAGTGTGTCGCTTATATTATACATGAAATGCGAGTATGCGGGTGGAATTTGGACTATTACGCATTTCCTATTTTCTCAAAACACATATCAAATAATATATAAGAAACTATCAGCCTCGACTGCGGTAATGAAACCAATCTTTACCTGGGTTTCAGCCCAAGTGCTTGAGCCTTCTTCAGAAGATATACCTGAATCTATAATTAGTCTAAGAGGGCTAGGTCTAGAAATAAAACTAAAAAAGGGTGAATAGGCTGTCACATTTTAAAAATGCGGTTCATAAATACTAAGTCAACACCAAGACTTGACTTAAGCTCTGGCGTGCACCTCGTCTCCATGGACGCCGTGCTGTGGGCCTCGGAAGCTCACGTGAAACTAAGTAATCTTCGTACATCCATATTTAAATTGGTATAATTTTTTTATTAAAAATGAAACTCTTCCTGCTGTACTTAAGATTTTATATTTACTTGGCTACTAGTCTCGACGTTGCATCAATGCAGTGGAGTTACTGTCCGCCATCCATGTGGAGCACGCGTTAGTCTCTCAGCGGGCTTCTAGTACTGAGCCACATACAATTGATTTCATTAAAGGGTACGGGCCTGAAGATGGCATTGATGCAACGTCGAAACTAGTAGCCAAGCAAATATAAAATCTTAAGTACAGCTGGAGGAGTATCATTTTTAATTAAAAAAAAATGAAAGAAACTAAATTGGACCAGATAACGCGCTGAAAATCAACATGGCGGGGAATACTGCGCATGTCTAACTGAAACTATGACTGTCAAAGATAAAGGACCACCGCAGTTATATCTAAAAATAAAAACTTATAGGAAGGTTGTAAATCTTACACATAAAGCCTCTGCACCAGGTTATGACTAAAATGTAATAAATTATGCATGGATTTATATAAGTTCGAACACACTACCTAGACTTACACTATTAAAATATATGTGCTCTTTCACAACGAATGCTGCATAGCGCACCTATCCTTATTAATGAAAGATGACATAGGACATAAAACAGCGAAACTGTAGGTTGTAAACTCCATAATGCAGTAATCTCGGTTAACCTGTACATAGATGGTCGAGCAGGTGTATTTATCAGTTGATGTAGATATATTTCTTATTGCTGACACATACTGAATGAAGAAAATTATCAAGATTGATTTTTTATCTTATTACTAAAAATAACGCTTAAGCGAACGACCATACCCTCTTAGGCAAATTATAGATTCAGGTATATCTTCTGAAGAAGGCACAATAACTTGGGCTGAAACCTAGGTAAAGGTTGGTTTCAAAAATGGTTCAAATGGCTCTGAGCACTATGGGACTCAACTGCTGTGGTCATCAGTCCCCTAGAACTTAGAACTACTTAAACCTAACTAACCTAAGGACATCACACACATCCACGCCTGAGGCAGGATTCGAACCTGCCACCGTAGCAGTCGCACGGTTCCGGACTGCGCGCCTAGAACCACAAGACCACCGCGGCCGGCAAAGGTTGGTTTCATTATCGCAATCGAGGTTGATACTTTCTTATATATTAGATTATCACGATTGCTGACTGTGCTGCAATGTTGAAAGTACAAAACATATTAAACATTTTATAAACACTGTTATTGTCCTGGGCATATGCAATTCGACTTCAAAGGATGCAGTACGAAAATTACGATGGTTAAAATAAATAATTGGCGGATTATACACATGCTTTCGTAATCACAAATACAGAAATGGGGAAAGTTAAAATAGTAAATTTAAGACGTATAGATATGTAAATTGTTCTCCGTGATTATAGAATTTTGAATAATATACACGAAAGAAACTTGTCGATAGTAATGAAGGCATCACTTTTAATGCATTTATTTGATAAGCTGTAGTTTCCTACTGCCGAAGACGTAATTTTCGAGAATCTGGATACCAATTAGAATTATTCTTGCCAAACAACCTTCCTAGTTATTGTGAGAGAGCTTCTAACATTCTGCGTGGTGTCTATTTGTTCTAATCGTGTCTCCCTACCACTTTCGCGCAACGACGCTCTGAGCGTGTTTTTTAGGGAATTGACTAGTTTGAACCTGGGACCTGTTGCTGGTAAGGAGACGCCAGACCACACATGACATGTAGAGTTCAGATGAGTTCAGTGAGACTAGCGATGATATAACCAAACACTTAATGATTTCAGCGTCAGCTCCACTGCACTCCCTGTAAAAGAATCTTAATGCTAACTAAATTTAGTGGAAGGGGTTCAACGCTTTCCTATTTTTAGTTGGCTGGTAAAATAACGTCGAAAAAGCAGTTAAGTTTACCATTGGAAATTTTATTCTACTCACAAAACATTGTTCATAAATTGCACTATTGATAAAAGGAAATGTTTTATTACAGGATGGTAAAAACCAACTGCGTTCAACAAAAATGTGAACGAATATTCCCTGAATGGGTTTCCAAGTTCTACAATGGATCGAAGGATGAACTATGCCATATCACATCTATAATCTAGGTTTAAATTAAGTTTCACAAAAGAGAAAACTATCAAAATGGTCTACAGAGACCCTAAATAATCTTTAATTACTTATCTAACTTGTCGTAAATTACAGTGGCTGATGTGGCTTCTCAATAACTATATAACAGAAAAATCATCGCTTTTCAGATTTTTACTTCAAGTGGCAAATGTGAACACCATGAGCTTTAATTGACGATCGACACTAGTATTACGCAAAAAGGGGGTGCAACAGATGAGACTTCAGCAGTTCTGAGTGAAGCTTTATGCGCTGTTATGCGGCATCGCGTGCGTTCATTACCTTGTCGGTGTTCGTCAGGGGGCAGCAGGCAGCACAGCTCCGCTCACCTCGCCGTCTCGGAAGCAACTCTCTCCTAACTTCTCCTTACTACAATTTACCGAAGTTGGTTTAAAAAAAACTATCTAGCTGTGTTTTCATCTGACCAATCAGGGTCTCAATGTTAACCTTAACCTCCGCCTACAAAAATTCTGTCTATCCAATGAGAAACGTTATACTTTTCGTGGTGGGGCAATGTTTTTAATGTTTGCAACGTAACAGAGACGCGAAAAAGTCTCACGCTATAACTTGCGGCTGGGGTAGCCCTTTTTGTGTTATCGTAAGATCTATCCTGTTCTTCTGGAGGGCTCTAGCTTTTAACATGGGCTGGGGAGTGGTCCTAGCGGTTAGCTGGCGACGTGGTGTCCGTCCCTTATCCTAGGTCCTTCCAGCTTAACACGGTTCTGCTCTCGGCTTCTGTTCTCGTTTCTCCCCTCGGAACTGCGTCTGTCTCACGGTGGGAAGGTATGACATGCATTTAGGCATTCTTGTGTTAGTCTGTGGTATTCCATTTGCTCACTCGTTACTCGTATTACTTTGGTTAATTTAATGTCACGATTTATTCGGAGCTATGTGACATACTACTGGATTTGCTTATCACGTCAAGGTTTTCATGGAAGGTGTTGGATTTGCCTGACACCTTACAAGCTAACACTCCCCTATGAAAATTAGAAGATAATGAGATCATGAGACAAGTTGTATACAGGAGAAATATTATAAAAGGTTTCCAGTACATGCCGAAGTCATACTGCAACCAGTATGCACAACGAGAAGAAGAAAACTATCATGGTGTGATGTTTGAAACTACTTTTTATTTATACTTCAATGCTTCAGATTGGCCGATAGATATTGATAACCAGGTTTTGGATATCGATGATAAAGCATCTGCAAAAATAAATGGAAATCGTCATTTGCAAGAAAAATGGAGGCAAATATATGCAGATATTCATAACTTACTTATCAACATTTATCGGCGTATCTGACGATGCTATTAATTTGGCGAATCGCGCGTCATTGATGAAGAAATAACACCACAACCAACACTGTTTTCTTCTCCTCAAACAGTGTTTGAAATATCATTATCATCATCATCATATCTTTGCCAATTTCAAACTTAATGTTTATCTGCACTCTGCGGAAGCCTCAAAGACTTACCAGATCAATCGATTTTGTCAGACGGTCTTCGCTTATATATTCTGATGAGGTTGGGAGCAGGGCTTAAGGCTGCTGGAGTGAAAGGCTGAGCCAAAATTTGAGGGTATTTAAAAAAAATATTTCTTTCACAAAAACAAGATGCAAACACTGGTTAGAGGATTAATTCAAACAAGACTACCACTGAGTTAAGCAAAAACAATTCTTGATGGCGTGCTAGTTAACAGCCTTACAGCCCAAAAATTTAAACAAAACAGTATTACTGCTACATATAATTAATTTCACAACTAAAAGAAGCTTCACTCCTGATATCAGTTGAATGAACGAATTTTGACACAGTCAAAATGACAGTCCCTTACGAATGCCAATACAGTAACACAGTATATAGCAAGCTAGATTGTTTCAGACTATTCAAAGGTAAATTGTGTTAACAGCCAAAGTCTCTATCAAAATTAAGCGACCTATTAATACCCAAAGAATCTTCAACTTACAGAGAAAAGTATAACAAATATCTGTTAATTAGTACATAATGCAGTAACCTGAAAAGAGTAACACACTATTGACGCTTGACGTTCATCATCGGCCTCGTGTCCGAATTTCGTGCGCGAGACCCGACCGGAAGCAACAACCAACACGAGCTGTACACTGACAGCCGCTTCTAGAACACACACAAAACCAACATTGATATGCAATTCACTTAAGCAAATCTCCGTAAAATACAGGATCATAAAGGTAGAAAACAAACGACTATAAGATTCGGCTCGAAGATTCTTAAATTCGGTATAGCGTAATAATTTGCAGGTACAGTTCATGTTAGTTCTGCGGTGAAGACAGCTTGAATGAAATTAACTTTCATAAATCGTAATCTGCAGAGCTATTCAAGGCTTTGACCTTGTATAGAATGGAAACCTGCACACTCCTTGGACTACTAAGAATACCGCCCTCTGACACCACGAGGTTTTAAACAAGCTAACAACTGCCAACAGGCAGAAAGCGGGACAGTGAAGTCCAAATTAAGTGGAAAGTTAGCACCCAGGCGAGGGATGCATTGAGAAATCGTGAAAGTAGCAATTCACTCACAAGGAAATCTCCCGATCGCACTTCCCTCAGATTTAGTTATAAATTGACACAGTGGATAGGCCTTGAGAAACTGAACACAGATCAATCGAGAAAACAGGAAGAAGTTGTGTGGAACTATGAAAAAATTAGCAAAATATACAAACAGTAGTCCATGTGCAAGATAGGCAACATAAAGGAGAATATTAGCTGATGAACGCCATGGTCTCGTGGTTAGAGTGAGCAACTGCGGAACGAAAGGTCCTTGGTTCGAGTCCTCCCTCGAGTGAAAATTTTACTTTCTTCATTTTCGCAAAGTTACGATCTGTCCGTTCGTTCATTGACGTCTCTGTTCACTGTAATAAGTTTAGTGTCTGTGTTTTGCGACCGCACCGCAAAACCGTGCGATTAGTAGACGAAAGGACGTTCCTCCCCAATAGGAACCGAAAACATTTGATCGCAAGGTCATAGGTCAACCGATTCCTCCACAGGAAAACACGTCTGATATATTCTTTACGACACTGGTGACGGCATGTGCGTCACATGACAGGAATGTGTTGTCGACCCACCTAACTTGCACACCTGGCGAATGGGTAAAAAGATTCTTCTACCTTGCCCGATTTAGGTTTTCTTGTGGATGTGATAATCACTCCAGAAAAAGTGATGTCACATAAACTGCATCAAATGAATGCAACAGTTTCAGAGTCGCACAGTTTTCACTGTGTTCTGTCAAAATATATGTTTTTTACGTTTTCAAATGTTTCCGTGCGTAGACCGTCAAATTCTGTATATGTCCAAGCAAATCTGAACATGTCCTGGAATTTTGGACAGCGAAGTTTATTATGTGTGAGTGCCTGAACTTTGATAATTATCTGAAAATAAAAAATCAAAATTTTCACCCGAGAGAAGATTTGAACCAAGGACCTGTCGTTCCACAGCTGCTCACGCTAACCACGGGACCACGGCGCTCGTAAGCCAACACTCTCCTTGATGTTGCCTACCTTGCGCATGGACTACTCGTTTTGTATATTTTGCTTATTTTCTTCATAGTTCCACACAACTTCTTCCTGTTTTCTCGATTGATCTGTGTTCAGTTTTTCAAGGCCTATCCCAGTGCCAACTTATAACTAAATCTGAGGGGGGTGCGATGGGGAGGTTCCCTTGTCAGATAAGATATATAAATTCGCCGAATATCGGCCACAGCTGACAGCAGTCAAGAACTGTTAGCAAAATCAAGCCGGGCCCAAGTCAGTTAATTCCACTCACGATTAACAGTGATGCGGTCTCAACACTCAAGCGATTTAGGAGAACGCCCCTTAACACAGTGGCCACACGGAGCAATCACGGTTTGGAAACGCTCGGCCACACATATATCTCATTTTCTGAAAATGATTGATGTATAAGCCAGGCCAATCCACGGGGTCTCGTCACAGCACAAAAGCGGAACGACTCTCGAACAGAGCCTATGTTTACTGGCCACTGCAGCCACACTCCAGTCCTGATCGGCTGTAAGCGCCGCAGTGACAACAACGGTGTGGCACATCAGCACACCACGCGCCAACTGATCCCCTGCGATGCCCCGTGCACACTCGCTCCGTACTGCTCCCGCTACAGAGCGCCGGGCCTGAATATCAAGGGTGCGCTCGCCAAACAGCTCTCCGCCAAGCAGACAGAGAAAACGCCGGAAAACCAAGTGAATCGCAGGAGGTCACGGCAGATGTTACATGTTTCAATTTGGACGTATTGTAAAAGGTTGTCATTTAAGCTGCAAGCGCTGGCTGCCTGCCGTATACACTGAAGAGCCGAAGAAACTGGTACAAGCACCTAATATCGTGTAGAGCCCCCGCGAGCACGCAGAAGTGCCGCTACACGACGTGGCATGCCCTCCACTAGTGTCTAGGTAGTGCTGGAGGTAGCTGACAACATGAATTTTGCAGGGCTGTTCATAAATCCGTAAGAGTACGACGGAGTGGAGTTCTTAACAGGACATAGCAAGGCTCCCAAATATGCTCAATAATGTAATGCCTGAGGAGTTTGGGGGCCAGCAGAAATGTTTAAACTCAGAAGAGTAGCAATTCTGTACGTGTGCGGTGTCGTATTGTCTTGCAAGAATTGCCCAAGTCCGTCGGAATGCACGAAGGACATGAATGGAATCAGATGATCAGACAGGATGCTTACTTACATGTCACCTGTCAGACATACCAGAGGTCAATATCACTTCAATTGCACATTTCTGTCACCTCAACCAGATTCAACAGTCACCTGCTGACTTTCAGGACCATTGGTTCATGAGGTTGTCTCCATACCTGTACACGTCCATCGGCTCGATACAATTTGAAACGACACTTGTCCGAGAAGCAACTTGTTTCCAGCCTTCAATAGTCCAATGTCGTCGTCGACGGGTCCAGGCGAGGCGTAAAGCTTTGTATCGTGGAGTCATTAAGGGTATACGAGTGGACCTACGGCTCCGAGTTCACACGCTCAAGTTGACGGACCAGCACTGAAACTACAGCAGTTTGCGGAAGGGTTGCACTTCTGTCACATTGAATGATTCTCTTCAGTCGTCATTGGTCCCATTCTTGTAGCATCTTTTTCCGGTCGCAGCGATGTCGGAAATTTGATGTTTTATCGGATTCCTGAAATTAACGGTACACTCGTGAAAAGGTCGTACGGAAAAATCCCCACTTTCTCACTTCCTCGGAAATGCTGTTCCCATCGCTCGTTCGCTGTTTATAACGCCATGTTCAGACTCACTTCAATCTTGATATACAGTCGTTGTAGCAGCATTAACCGATCCAAGAACTGTGCGAGACACTTGTCGCCTACTATAGGCGTTGCCACCGCAGTGCCGTATTTTGCCTGTTTACATATCTCTATGTTTGAACGTGCATGCCTATACCAGTTTCTTTGGCGCTTCAGTGTATCTTCATCGATACCCTAAAACTGTATAGCAGAATTCACTCATTGGTGACATGTACGGCAGTTCCTTTCTTGCTAGTGAGGATCCACGCATCTGCCCCATAGTACCTCCTCTTGTAGAACTTCCGTATTGTTTCCTTCCTTACTATTACTTTGCGTTCAACTTACTTTACCACATAATTGTTAAATGTTTCAATTTCCTTGCCAGTGTCAAGTTCGTCAAAGGTGATAGTGTGTATCCAAGGACATTTTCTAACATATTTAACAAATTTGTTATCAATAACTAACTTGCAGTTTTTGAGATATAACATAAAAAGCCATCTACTTTGTTATATGCAGCGGACTTTCAAGATTATCCAAGGTTATTCTCTTTAATAGGATGAGCACTAGCACCAGTATGATAACCAAGCATAAAAGTTTAGAAAAGACACAGTGGTGGAAACGGCATAAATAAAGAACTCATGAGAGAGCTGGTATTTCGATAACTTCGTTTTTATCTTTGTTGTTCTTTGATTCTCTCACCCTGAAGGAGGATGGTGAAAGGGAAAGTCTGGCTGTAGTACACCGCTGCTCTTCAGTTGACAACTATTAAAATAATAAAATTTTCAATATTTTTTAAATTACACATTGACCATACGCAATAAACTGCTCATGCTCTGTTAAAAATTAGTTACTGAAGATACTTTATACAATAAAACGAAGTGCTTCACTTCACTGCACTAAATTGTAGGGCATGTTTCGTAACCACCTACAAGCCATTTAAACCAAAATGACATGCTGGAATGATGCAATATTCATAAAGTGGAGGTTTAGTTCACAGTGAAAACGTATAATGAGGCCTAACTCGATCACCTGTCGCGATCACAATCATCGGATACCTAGATAAGTGAATATCACAGAAAATTTTCTAAGGTGAAGATTATGTAATTGTTCTATCCATGGTACCATCAATTGCTGTGAACCTGGTAGCCAATACGATGGGAAAACTGGTTAAATTATTTGACAGCGTTTTAAAATTTCTAGTGACAATTTTCTTCCACTAAATTAGATTAGACGTACTTTGTCATCAGTGTTCTAACAGGTTTGATGCAGACCCCCCCCCCCCACCCCCCACGAATTCCTCTCCTGTTTTTTACATAGATCCATATAAAGGATATCTTCAAGGTTGTGTATCATAATCATAAAACATCAACATATAATACATATTTTCAGTAAAGAAGATATTGTAATGTCCCTTCCACGGATCCTAAGTGAAATGGTCTTCACTGATGTGGAATAAATCAAGAAAATCGTAAACATATTTTAAGTTAAGACGTAACAACGAACTTCTCGGAAAACGAATAAATCTGCTGTACGCTGATGTGCTGATGATCATTTTTACGCTGTCATAGCAATGCACCATCAAAGAGGGAATCTGTTCGCAATTCACATTTATCAAATTAATGTGCAGAAGTTGGACAGAAGTCATACTATTTATTATTATTGATCATGTATATACATCAGTCAATTATATCCAGAAATTCGTTAATGGAGTGGACTGACTTTGCCACGAATCAATACTTTAGGCTGCTCTTAAACTGAACTTTATTAGCAGTGAAAATTTTACGGCTGCTGGCAAGTTACTGAAAATGTGCGTTCATGACTAATGGACACTTTTGTGGACCACAGGACGTGGCTTTAAATCTTTGTGAATTTTATTCTTATTTATGGTATTTATAACAAGAATTGAATTGTTGATTTTAGAAAGAGATATGCTATTTATGAAGATACATCATTAGTGACAAATTTCCTTAAATAATAGGAAGTTCTTGAGTTCTCACTACAAATAATACGTATTATACACTTTTGTACTCGAAAAATATTAGTGGGAATTTAAGTTATAATAAAATATGATCATGAATAACTCTATGAAATGAAGTTAATCGTAACATGTTATCTTTTCTACTGTTGCATCAGCTACCTCTGGGAACTTCCCATTTCCACATTATTTGTTTATGCACTTCAGCAGATCAGTGATACACCTTTTGCAACTGAATTTGTTTGAAATTGTAGTCCCATGACTTAACACTGTCAGCGTCTTCTATCTGCTTCTCGTCATAGTAAATACATACACTAGGGGGAAATCTCATAGTTTCCGAAATGTATTCCTTTATATTGTCTCTGTAATGCTTATTGGCAAAGAATTGGTTACAGAAAATTTATTAATATCTACGAAAACTTCATTAATCAATCTATCTAAGACTGTAGTTCATCTGATATTTATTGCAAGGCCTGTAGCATTAGGAAACTACGTAAACGTTGTTTCAAGAAATTACATCTTCATGTTTTCTCATTCACACTGCTGGAGACATCTGATATTATTTTGAAAACCACTGGGACGCAGTGACACGGATTGTTCTGTTTCAAAGAGTATATACCGGCGGGGTTTAGGGGAGCTACGGATAGCAAGTTGAAAATTTGAACTTCGTTCCTCCTAAGTCTTACGAAATTTTCACAATCAACCATTCTGTGGTACATTCCATCTGAATGATCGATGTTCCAGAGATGTTAAGGAACACTACCCGATTTCCTGCATTGCCCCCGTTTTCCTTCATCCGCCACACCTGAAGAATAATTTTCTGTTAAGTTTTACGCAACCCTGCGGGGAACTCACCTCGGACAAGTATAATGGAACCACGTCGTCTACAAAGAAGACGAAAACTGTGAGTTAAAGCTGGATATGACCAGGGAGCCAACAATTCAAGTATTCGTACGATTTTTATCCTCGCATTACCCTCCAGATATTGCTGAGTTTGTTCGTGGCATTTGAACTATACTGACGTTTCATTTTGAAGGTGTCCGAGTTATCTACTCGAACCACTGAATAAGATGACAATATCATCTCAATAATCGTCATTTGACCTTGAAACCGGAGTATGCGTGTTTTCAGACTAAACTGCGGGAATTCTGGTCTTCGCATTATGCAAACACATGTTGCTATAACATTTTACAGAATTGGGGGTTGCAACCACATTAAAAAGAAACACATTAAAAATTAACTCAGAATGCATGGAACACCCACACCATTTACGATGGGACAAAGGCGGTGAAATAATTTTAATGCGTTTATAGCGCGTGCGTCACGAGCTATGGAATGATTCCACACATCCTACAGTAACACCTCAAAATCTAATTGCAATTGTTGGCGTTTGGATGAAGGTACGAATATTTACCTCCCTGGCAACGGTCTCTAACGTTAGCCCTAAGAAAACCTCAAAAATAAAATCGAAAGCGGATTATGTTGGTGTGGTCTTCAGGACTTCTACCTTCACACGGTAAAGCTTTTAACTCTATAAGTAAAGTGATGTGTAAATGCTGAACATAAAATAAGGGAAATCCACATACCACAGCTAGGAAACAAACCTCTCTCTCAAATTTTTCAACGCTACGTGATGTACTGTTTTGCAGTGCTTTTAAAGTTATTATTTCGTTCTGACGTCGTTATGGCTGAAGGTATAACGCAATTTTGTCGTTTTACAATCAACTTCGTAAGAGGAACGTTTGACACTGGTAAACACAAGACTCTTTAGTAGTTCTGTGAGGAATTTTGTTTCTCCCGTGAAAACCACATAGATTATTTAGAAAATAACATCACTGTGTCAGTAAATTCTGAGACTCATTTAAATGGACCGCTTGCTACAGAATCATTTGTATGTAAATTAATTTAAAATGCGAGTTCCAGGGTACGTGACTGCTTGCTAAGGGCGTTATCTCGTGCAATGTAGTGTTCGGAATGCAGCTCGACGTTCAAGTCCCCTAACCCTGGGATATATATCTTTCGGTGATATCTTTATTCTACGTTCGCCATATCAGGGTCAACGCATATTTGCTAAGCTGCTTATCAGGGAATCTCCGCGTCGCACCCCACTCAGGTTTAGTGGAGACACGGCCCAGTGCCCAGCCCGTCAAAAACTGAACATAGATCAAATAAGAAAACAGGAAAAAGGTGTACTGCACCGTGAAAAAAAGCAAAATAGAATCATTAGAGTGCAATATAGAGCAGCCGCGAAGGCAAATGGCGGTGAGGCTAAGTGGACTACCAAGCGTGCGAACCATGTTCCATTTTAAACCTCCCTCGACATATTTTTTCACTATTCGATAATTCAAATTTGGGACTGTTGTGGTGTAACATCCGTTTGCAACAGCGAGGTGTAAGGTAGGGACCTATAATGACAATTCTGCACAAGTACACAGTTAGCAGCCGGTAGCAAGTGTCTTTCGAATGGGAACCGTAATGGTTTGATGACAAGGTGACAAGTCAACCAAATGCTGCACTGGAACAGAAGTCTATTGTGTAATACATGGCATTAGTAAAAGTACGTGTGTCGTTTGATAGGAATCTCTTATGGACGCAACTACACTAAGTGATCAAAAGTATCCGGACACTTGACGGAGAATTACTTACAAGTTCGTGGCGCCCTCCATCGATAAGGCTGGTATTCACTATGGTGTTTGCCCACCCTTATTAGCCTTGATAAAAGCTTCCACTCTCGCAGGCATACGTTCAGTCATATGAAGATGTAGCATCATATGAAGATGGACATGTCCGAAAGAACAGATACCATTGGTGATCTTCCAGCTCTCGAAGAATTGAATTGCAATGAAATCCAAACAAATGGTTGCTTACAGCCGTTGATAATTACCAATGGAGACAGCTGAAAATGTGTGCCCCGACCAGGACTCGAATCCAGGATCTCGTGCTTGCACGGCAGACGATCTATCCGACGGAGCCATTGAGGAAATGGATGATAGTGCGCACACACTACATTTGTAGTGCCCCTGCCCACCATACTCGGTACTCGCGGCTGTCAATCTACCGATTCCCGTAAGAGTTTGAGCAGTGTGAGGGCATCCACACTGAAGTAGATCATTGGCCGGCAAACCTTATTTATATGAAGATAGTGTCTGTTCTTTCAGATATAGCTGAGAGAACAGATACCATCTTCATACCGATAAGGCTGGATATGTGTATTGTGTATCTATATGGTATTTGGACAATGAGGCCTTTCATGACTTCTTTAGGCTGCAAAACATAGTGAAAGCATCACAGATCCTGTGATAATCATGGAGGCTGCTACTGGAACGAAGACGTGCAAGAAGAGAGTGATTGAGGTTCTTGAAGGCGACAGCGATGTGGGGCCAAACCCAGTGCCTTGACCAGCTGCGCTAGGTTTCTCGGCTGGGTGACCATGGTGCAGACAGCCCGATCGAAATGGTCCCACAGCTCCTCGGTTGGGTTCAAATACTAAGAGTTTGGTAGCCAGTGGAGTATGATAAACTCATTCTGGTACTCTTCGAAACACGCGTTTACACTGAGAGCTATGTGACGAAAGGCATTTTTCTGCTGGTAGATGCCATCATGCCAAGAGAAAACAAACTGCATGCAGGGGTGGACATGATCCCCAAGGATAGACGCATACTTCTGTTGATCTCCGGGAATGCTGAGATAATCCAGGGAACCAGGGAATGCCCTCCGGTCTAGACTCTTCGGACGCTTCCGTACACGTCCGACGAAGCATGAAACATTTTATTTCACAAGACGACATGTCGAAACTCAGTGGACATGCAGCTGTGGTACTTATGTGCATATTCCAGTCTTAGTCGCCAATGAACAGCAGTAATTATGTATGCATGAACCAGGAGCTTCCTGTGGTGGTCCATATGCCGCAGAGTTCGGTGAACAGTTGTCGAGGAGAGCACAGTTGGTAGCCCAGTGGTTCATTTGGATAATCAGTCGCTTAACACTTCCACATCCATTCGCCCGTACATGCCTCCGAAGCCACGTCGTTCACCCTTATCTCTGGCCCTCTGGGCACCACAGTTGCCTTGGCGCCGGTCCTGGATAGCGTCATTTTGCCATGTAGGGTGTGCGTCAACCACGGCAGCACGAGGAAAACTTACAAACTTAGTACTTCCACCCCGGTAGCCAATGATCATGCCTCTCTGTTCGTCAGATAAATCGCCTATTTCCGCATTATGACAACTACTAAATTGTTTTCCACTTCCTCCCAACACGCTTTTTATACCGCCCACTACCACACCTGCCGTTTGCGTCTGTGAGTGGTTCTTTGCATTTGGACATCGAACATTGGATATCTGTTGTATCTGTTGTTCCATCACGGACAGGAGACATCATCTGGTCAAGCAATTGTTAATATCAATGAAATTCGCCCAACAGTCTTGTAACATATATGTTTTTTTTTTTTTTTACTACCAGTTTCGGCATTCCACGATGCCATCTTCAGGCTCCATATGCATCTCTCAAAATAAACTATATTGTCCTACAGTGCCACATATTCATGGATATCGTGAATTCAGATCGTTTCACAAGTGCTTCATTCGAAGACATGTTCGCAACACATGAGGACCCACGATGCCCATTCTGTACCGATGGGCCGCCTAGGTTCCCTCACTCACTACTAATCATGACCTGAATTCATACCCGAATGGTGCCCACAGCACTCATTCTACAAAACACTCCCCAGGTCGCCGCCATATTCGGCGACGATGGTCATCCGACGTAGTGAAGAACCGATAAACGCCTAGCTATGCCATATGTAAACAGTCCATGCTTCCCGGTCACCACACCGGCGTTTGTGATGTAGAGTTAACGGAAACGTACGCGTGGGACAGTGAACCCCTAGCCCAGCTGACGCTGGTCTCCGATGACACAATGTTGCAGGGAATCCACTATGTCTTCTCTAATAGTGTAAGCAGTCGAAGTAGTCCGCGACCTGCCTCTCCATCGTTCTAGGGTGCTCCAAAACGCACTGAAATACGCCTTGTGGCAGGGAATTTTACCTCACATTTCTGCAGTACCGATGAAAGAATAAGGAAGCTATGATATCGAACCGTACTACGACACATCTGTCCTCGGCATGATAACTGCGTTTAGCAGTGAACATAGAGTGAACTTCGAGACATACGTTGTCCTTTAGTACTGGGCATTCACCACTAAACTGAAGTACAGTAGGATTGTTAACTACACAGATCGTTGGTTACAGATGCGTGCTGTGAGCATGTGGCCTTCATAGCCACTTTAGTCGGGACTGGTGGTCTTGTGGTCAGAATTCTTTGCACTGATAAAGGAGCATAAATGCTTAAGTTTCATTTTCAGAACAAAGAGAGGAAAAAAGGGCTTCCAAAGACGGAGAAATTACTTATTAACACATAATCAACAAAACGTGGTTTACTGTTTTATTATATTCTTCAGTTGCACGAAATGAAAAACATTGCTTTTCCAATTAGTTTTCGGTTGAGATTAATTTTAATAATTCATTAAAGTAACAGTATCAAAAAAAATTATCACTTCAGAAGAAATAGTTACAATAACTTGTCTTTTCCATCTTTTTCGAGAGTTACGATAGTTTAACGAAGTATTCATGCACTGAAGTAGAAGTATTTATAGATAAATGTCCTATCTGCGACTAGGACTGGTGATATGAGGGTTCTGTATAAATTTAACTATGTATAGACACTTCACCCATTCCGTGTAAGATACCAGTTCCAGGAATTCGAAGACTTTCCAGAATGTTTTAATTTTAACTATGAAATCGGATATCAAATGACAAAATAAAGTTTTTTGTGTGATGTAGTTACAAGTTAATAATTCTTCATATCTTTCTTTATTTGTACTGTGAGACCTTATTTCATGCTAGATTTCATAATTCCAGGCCAACGGAAAGTACCCTATAGGTTCAAATGAGTGAATTTGGGAGTATCAAAATATCTGGCATAAATAGACGCGTCTTTTTAGGCTATTGAGTTGGAAGCTTAAATTTTCTACACCAACGGACCACACACCTTAGTATGTGTCATAAATTGCAACTTGACACGTAGACGTCGTTCTGGAGGGAACGGCGTCCTAACAGATGGACGAACAGAAATAGAGACAGTCGAAAAACAAATGCCTTTTTTCCGATGTTATATAACTACAAATTAACAATTCCGGATTTTTCTCTTTAATTTTACTGTTAAACTTTACTTCTTGCAAAACTTTCATGATTCTAGGTCAATGAGAAGCTCCCTATAGTTTTTGATGAGCGAATTTTCGAGTATCAAAATAGGTGACATAGACGACCGTATCTTTTGATTACATTGCCTTAGAAGCTAAAGTTTATTATAAAGCCAAAGAACATCAGACCTTAATACGAGTATGTGGCATTAATTTCAATCTGTCTACCCTTTCCTGAGAAACATAAACGGATGAACAAACAGATAGTCTAATAACAAATGAGTAAACTTTTTTCATTATATTAATATAATATCAAATTTACAAATTTCGGATTTTTCTCTTTCGGTTGTGCCGTGAAACCTTGGTGTTTGGCAAACCTCTTGATTCTAGGTGAACGAGTAGGTTTTGATGTGACATAAATTTCAGCATAATGTATTTACCTGTTGCTAAAATAAAGGTTTTTTTAACAGTCCGGCAGCCAGACACATACACAACATAGTGATCATGTAAGGGTACGGTTCTTACCGACTCAGGTACGGAACCCTAAAAAAAGGCCACAGAAACGAGGTCAAGAAAGAAACTGAAAGTGAACGAATGGAAGGGCTTTAAAAGAACGTAGAAAAGGATATAAAATTTAAAAAGTGGTAAATGTCGTGGGTTTTGATGCTCGTCGGATCACGTAATTTTGTCTGCCTTTAACCTTGCCTTTATGTCTCACTTATATGAAGATCTACCAGGAACTACTCGCGGTTTAGATTCCACGTTTGACTGTAGGTTCCTTTTCCTCGGTAGGCGTAGACTAGGGACACACAAGTGCCCAGGTAGGGCCCAAGTAAAAGAACTGCACCAGCCCTTGAGGCACTACAGGTGCGTTAGAAGTGGAAATCCGAAGTAAAGAAAGAAGATATAGTTATATAGGACTGGGATGGTAATCGGCCGCGTTGGACCCTCAAAGAAACCATTCAGGCATTCGCTGTAAGCGATTAGTGAAATAGAGACGTAAATCTGAATGACACGTCTCGAATTGTGATCTCCTATCCCCCAAATCCGAGTCCACAGCGCGACCCTACTTGCCATCTCACTCGTACCTTAAACATAATAGCATAATCGGTCACAAAAGATGTGACAATAGGACAAAATTTTCAGGCAGTTAAGCAAACCTGTTGAGAATAATGCGTAACATGCTGAACCATGAAGGAGTGTAGAAGTGGTGAAAAATTATTTGTGATTCGAATAAACGTAGTGTCGATATCAGTAGTTTTTAGCATTCGTTATATCTTATGAATCACTCATTCTCACAATTCAATGACACAGCTTTTCACATGTTTTCTTGTTTAGTTCCAAGCTGTATCAGTGTTCCCGGACAATTTTACTTAAACCAGTGTGTAGCAAACTTCGAAAATTACCGTAGTTAAATAACCATTTTTCGTTTACTATTCTTGTCCTTCTAATAATGGTGTAACAGTACCGAAAACAACCTCACTGAATGTGCGCTGTAGAGGATATCGAGGTGCATTATGAATTTCTATTGATTTTTGATAAATTTTCTTACGGAATATCCAGTGTGAATCACAAATATGCTGATAACTACGTGCTTTATTTTCGATAGCCCTTCTTCTCTTTATATAGTGTAATTATTTTGATGGTTCTGGAAGTAGAGCAGTTGGCTCCATTCCGAAGGAAACTGTAATTGTTTATTGTTTGTGGAAGAATTAAGCCGTTCGGTTGTAATTCTGTTTCGACAGCCCCTCTTTTTCTCAGGAGGCTGTCACATTTACGATAGCGCACAGCTATATTTCATCCGTCCATTGCATCCGCGGACATGTGGGCCACGGGGTAAGCGACTGGAAACAGGCGATCGGTAACCTGTCGCATTGGCTTTATCTGCCTCTCCCTTCCGGCCTGTCCCTCTGATCCTGTGATAAATCACAGGTGAACCTCTAACCACTCCCGTCGAAATCAGCCATCTAACAACCTGCGCTATGACGAAATTACGGGTAAGACAGATGCGTTGCTGCTTGATATTTGCTTAGGAGCGAAGTATTAGCAGGACAACCAAAACTCTTTCCAATGGAAATTTACAGGCAACGTAAATACTTTTCCCTAACATACTTCAAATGCATCCCATCATTATTATCATTCATTACTACTACCCACAGAATTACACAGCCTGACAAGTTTTGTCAATCACGACCAGACGTCAAACGAAGCCAAGCCCGATTGCCTTACAATACGTTACATTAATACCTATTCCATAGATCACATACACACACACACACACACACACACACACACACACACACACACACACACACACACACACACACACATATATATATATATATATATATATATATATATATATATATATATATATATATATATGTGTGTGTGTGTGTGTGTGTGTGCGTGTGCGTGTGCGTGTGCGTGTGCGTGTGCGTGTGCGTGTGCGTGTGCGTGTGCGTGTGCGTGTGCGTGTGCGTGTGCGTGTGCTTGTGCGTGTGTGTGTGTGTTTGTGTGTGTGTTTGTGTGTGTGTGTCACACACTAGCTAAAAATTCATCTATTGAGTTGAAGGAGTTGTCATTCAGAAATTCTTTTAATTTGTTTAGAATGTTGGATGGCTATTTGTCAGACTTTTAATGCTATTTGGCAAATAACCAAATATTTTTGTGGCAGCATAATTCACCCCCTTCTGTGCAAAGTCAGATTTAACCCAGAAGAGTGAATATTATATTTTCTTCTAGTGTCGTACCTTCGTACTTCGCTATTGTTTTTGAGGTGAGAGGGGTTATTAATAACATATTTCATAAGTGAATATATGTATTGCGAAAGTACTGTGAGTTAGTGAAATAAATCTCAGAAAGGCGTTCTTTGGTGAGCTCCAGCTGTTATTCTGATTATACACTTTTCTGCGATGAATTCTTTTTCACTTAATGATGAATTATCCGAAAATGTGAAGCCATATGAAAGAAGTGAATGAAAATGGGCGTTGTAGGCTAATTTACTGATATGTTTATCACCAAGATCTGCAGTAACCCTAATAGCAAAGTAGCCGGACCTGGTGATTTCAGCAGATCGTCGATGTGTTTCTTCCAATTGAATTTCTCATAAATGCACACACCTAGAAATTTTGAAAATTGAGCCTAAATACCAGACTCCTGTTTAGAGTCTTTATTTATCAATGGTTTTATGCCATTTACTGTACAAAATTGTATACACTGTGTGTTCTCAAAATTAAGTTAGAGTCCATTTTCAGAGAACCAATTAATAATTTTCTGTAATACGTTATTCACAATCTCTTCAGCTAATTCTTGTTTCTTGGGAGTGGGTAAGTACCACTGCATTATCAGCAACAGGAACTAGCTTTGCTTCTTCATGAATATAGAGTGGCAAGTCATTAATATATATTAAGAACAATGAAGACCCAAGACTGAACACTGTGGACCGCATTTTTGATACCTCCCCAGTCAGAGGACTCTGCTGTTTTTTGCGGAGTATCTCTACTTTGAATTTCAACCATCTGCATTCTCCCAGTTAAATATGAAGTAAGCCATTTGTGCACTGTATCACTGATTCCACAGTACTTAAGTTTATCTAGAAGAACTTCATGATTCCCACAGTCAAAACCAATTGAGAGATCACGAAGTACCCCAATGGGTGATGTTCGGTTATTCAGAGCATTTAATATTTGAAAAGCAAATTTACAGTTGTTAGTACTTCATTTTTAGAAGTATGTTAGACTACTCTTGAATAAATTTCTGAAGAATTTTCGATAAAGCTGTCGGAAATAAGATTGGGTAGTAGTCGTTAGCATCAGACGTATCCCCTTTCTCACGTAATGCTTTAATAATGGCACATTTCAATCTATATGGAAAAAAGCACTGTTTCAGTGAGCTGCTACATATGTGGCTGACAACCCTGCTTATCTATTGAGAAAAAGTTTTTAGTGGCCTGTTGGAAATGCCAGATGATGACTTTCCGCATCATGAAGTGTATGCTTCTCCAAAACGTAAACAGGAACAGGTCCTTTCCCCAGGTCAACACCATATTGGTCGGCGATTGTCATCCGAGGTGGAGCACAACCGGAATTCTCTATTGAACACACTTCGACGGCATTCACCAGCAATCCACACTTGCCAGTAACAGCAAAGCTCCAAACGGCAGACTATACACGGAATGGTAATTCCCTAGTCTGGTGCTGCTGGTACCCGATCAGTGGTGCAGGGAGACACAATATTTAACTTGGAGACCGTTACTGCTTCTCGGGTGGCAGGTTCAGGTGTGAAAAGAGTTAAGATTAACTTGTAGCGCATAATGGAGATCCTCTTTTGTGGTGGTTAAGCCGGGGCTTACTACGAGCAGGAAGTTCGCACTGCGTGAACAGGGACAGGGCGTTTTTGCTCTGCAGGGACGCAAAACTTAAACACGATGCACATTTGTGTCTTCTCAGAAAATGAAACCGCAAGCACGTTAACAGTTGAGTCCACAAATGCTGACTGGGAAGTGTGATATAACAAAGTGTTGTTAGCTTAACCAAAGTGCAGGTGTACTGTACAGTATTGATGGAACGTAAAGGGAGACAAGATCCGCTAATATCTGATCATGTACTGCACATAAAAGCAGAGCATTATTGGCGTCAGACTGTAAGCCCATTTAAAGTCAGCAATATGTCCTCTTTTAAAGTGCTAGGTAGTGATAACGCTGTCTCAGACGTGTGCTCGGCACCTTCGTGTCCTTCACAGTGATCACTCTACACCTGGCGAGGGTCATACCCTTCATATTCCAGGCCTAGTAATAATACTAAACACGAACAACCCTAATGCACTCTGGTGGCCACTTTATCTGTCGCAGACAATAGCAATTCTTTAATCATTTCCATCCTTGCCCAAGGTGTGTACGTTCTTGAAATTACATTGACATCCGACAATGTCTCCTGGAAGCTTCACCTTTTTCGGACGGCAATGCAGGTTTTGGTAACGAACAACATACTAATACAAAGAGAACTGATTTTATGTAGGCTACATAAGCAATTATGCTTCTGAAAATTTTTGACGAGATTTCACGAAATATACATACTTGTACTTCTATCCCCTCTAACCTTACTAAATACGAACGAGGCAGATGGAAAAAAGTAACTACACGCTTTATTATTTCAAAAATAATTGCCATAACTGTTAACCCAGCTACTCGATCGTCAAGAAAGATGATCAGTACCGTTATGAAAAAATGTTAACGGTTGCATGAGGAATTTGGTTTGTATCCAGGCGTGTACCTTCTCGTCCGAAGCAAATGGACGGCTACAAACGTCTTTCTTCAGGAGTCAAAAATACAGAAATCGCACAAGCAGATATGAAGGATATGTGGAGATTATGTAATGGCTACGCAGCGAAACTTCGGTAACGTAATCGAAACAACTTTGGCAACTTGTGGATGGTCAGGAAGCATCTATTACACAATGCCAGTTCAACTGACAAAAGATGCGGTATTTTTATCAATAGCAGTTAACTCGAAATTATGTAATAATATATATATATATATATATATATATATATATATATATATATATATATACTGGTGAGCAAGACAGCGCTTATTTCTGCACAAAACAACATAAATAGGTGACAGTAAAGTAGGAACAATGTAAATAATACGGAATATAGACAACTGGAACATGCATAACGGGAGACAACAATGTTCTTCGTTTTTTCCAACGTAACGGATTTACACACACATTTCGACAACTGGTTAATTCGCTCAGTAGGATGTGACCACCTCTGGCAGCAATACACGCCTGACAACGACAGGCAATGCTGTGAATGATGTCACCTGTCTCATGTTGAAGCAATAACGCACATTCTTCCTGCAGCGCGGCGGGCGTGTCTTGGATAGTGATTGGTCGATGCTAATGTAATACAACCCGTGTCCCTAGTGCATCCCAGACATATTCTATGGGATTAATATCATGAGAGCGAGCAGACCACCCCATGCGTGCCGTGTCTTCCGTTTCCAATAAAACATCAACAACGTGTGGTCTATGAGGTCTAACATTATCATCCATCAATCCGAAGTCTGGGTCGATAGCACGTTGTAACAACCGCACATGAGGCCCCAAGGTCTCGCCGCCATACCTGGAATCAGTTAAACCTTGCCGATTCGCACACACAATTTTGTGAAGAAGTGTTAGAGTGATCAACATAATCCATGCCTACACCATTAGAGATTCTCCTCGATGTCGATCTCTTTCTACGGTTTTTGAGTGCCGAAATCATGTTCCACGTTCCCTCCACTTGCGAATCGATCGAGAATCACTCTCGAGACCAAATCTGGACTCATCTGTAAAAAAAAAATTGGACCACTGTTCGACCGTCCAGGTGGCATATTGACAACTCATCTACAGACGTTCCCTTCTTTGAAGATGCGTTAGAGTCTCACATACAACAGGTCTCCGAAAATAATGGCCGATCTTCCGAAGCCTTTTGTACACCGTTTGCTTGATACGTCTAGCAGATGCTGCGAGGTCAGGTGCCACTTGCAGTGCGCTACTAAGTTGGTACCGTCGTGCCCTTACAGCCAAATAACGGTCCTGTCTTTTTGATGTCACAAGTGGTTGGCCTGCCCTGGTCCTCGAGATACAGTTTTTAACTCTGTAAACTGTCAGAGAAACAACAGAAAGATTCACTGAAGGACATCATCTTTACGCCAGTGACTGTTATATGTTTTTATTACACAATCGCAATTTCAGCCTTAGGCCATTATCAAGTGATATTATTGCTATAAGCCATGTCAACGTAATGTAAGCTGACTCATTTTCATGTCGTTGTCAAAACAAAAACACAATAACAGTATTGACAACCACATACAAATGTGTCAGCTTACTTTACGTTGACATGGCTTAAAGCCATAATATCACTTGATAATGGCCTAAGGCCGAAATATCAATAGTGTAATAAAAACTTATAGTCACTGTCGTAAAGATGACGTCCTTCAAAAATTTTTTTATGACTGAATCCTAGTTACAACAATTATAGTACCATTCACATTAATCCATCGGGCCACACCAGTTTGAGATTGTCCTGCTTCCAATTTTTCCTGTGGCACTCCGCCGCAGAGACTCTGGTAGCCATTTTCTCTGTGTCATACTACGCCGTCTGATGCTGTGCAACTGAGGATGTGGGACTACCCGGCAAACACTACCCTGTTTGTTAGCTGCCATGACGTCATCGCTGGCGTGATTGTACTCTGACCAGAATGCCACATTCCGTGCAGAACACGATCGCATGGACATCTGATTACTGTTTATATGACTACATCGTGAATTAGGCACAGGATGGGGAAATAGCGGTATGTTGCTTTAATTCTTGATACCTGTGTATATTGACATGTGGGCCTGGCGTGGATAAAGGTTCTTCATGGTCATATTGGATCTCTAATCAAGTGGAAGGAACAGGAGGGGAACTAATTTCAATTTATTAAATCATATAATATAGCATACAACGTTAGTGTACCAGCCGGAGAAAAGTAATGTCGCCTACGCCTAAATTTAGAAGAAATGATTGAATGGAAAATTAATGTAGTGGAGAGGTAACGAGAATTCGACAGCGTTTTCTTGAGAATTCCTCAGTGTTCGTTAATACGTAATGCTGTTACAGCAACTTCCGGGGAACCACATAGGATGCATGATGATATTCATGCATTGTCTTTGTTGTATTAAAAAGCAGTGAATACCTTTTACTATCCTGCAAGGTCGTGAAAATGGAATGTTTTCTAAAATGTTGATAATATGCGATATAATACCGTTCTTACGACGTCTGTAATTCAGTTATAAACACGAATATAATGAACGTAACAATATTTTTTGTTAGAAACATTAAGCTACGTGGTATTAAGTATATTAAGTATATTTAATTTAGGGTCGGTGTTGACGTGAAATAAATATCGGTAGACATAACAATGAAATATGGATGCTCTAATTTGGACCAGTGTTTCCACTGTTAACGTTCTTATCAAATGCGTGATTCGATCTGTCATGGTGGTCCACCTGCAATAATCCAACTAACAGTAATTCTGCCAGTTCTATTCCAGACGTCATGGTAGCTCAGCAGCATCTTTCTCTCAACTAGCACTTCGGCATAAACGATGTGGCGGGGGCAGACTTAATTACAGCCTCGGATTCTTCCCAGAATTTATATTTACTGCGCAGATGAAAATTTCCAGAAACTTTAATTGCCTTTCTTTAACTTCTACTACCAGTTAAATTATTTATTGTTATAGGTCAATTATTTTAGTTTTTTCTTTCATGAAAAAATGGATTTTCTTTGTTTATCTGACTTCCCTATAACTTCTGTCAATTTGTGCCAAAGATCCTTATCAGTTTTCTTCATGGGTTTCATTTTCAGCGTTATGGAAAAAAGTTGAATGTCACATTGTATATTAATGGAAAATAGGAGCTTACTTCCATATCTTAACAGTTTAAGGCAAAACAAATTGTCTGACATTGTGGAGGACGACAGGCATATTTCAGAACGGACATCATCAGTATTACAACGATCGAAGTTTTCTCTGTTGACTTCTGACAAGGGAACCTCCCCATCGCACCCCCCTCAAATTTAGTTATAAGTTGGCACAAGGGATAGGTCTTGACAAACTGAACACAGATCAATCGAGGAAACAGGAAGATGTGTGGAACTATGAAAAAAATAAGCAAAATATACAAACTGAGTAGTCCATGCGCAAGGTAGCCAACATCAAGGAAAATGTGAGCTAAGGAGCGACGTGGTCCCGAGGTTAGCGTGAGCTGCTGCGGAAGGAGAGGTCCTTGGTTCAAGACTTCCCTCAAGTGAAACTTAATTTTTTTTTATTTTCAGACAATTATCAAAGTTCAGGCACTCACACATAATCAACTTCGCTCTCCAAAATTCCTGGACATGTTCAGATTTGCTTGGACATATGCAGGATTTGACGATCTACACACGGAAAAAATTGAAAACGTTAAAAACATATGTTTTGACAGAGCACAGGAAAAACTGTGCGACTGTGAAACTGTTGCATTCATTTGTTGCAGTTTATGTGACAAACTCTTATGTTTTCATCACTTTTTTGGGAGCGATTATCACATCCACAAGAAAACCTAAATCGGACAAGGTAGAAGAATCTTTTTACCCATTCGCCAAGTGTACAAGTTAGGTGGGTCGACAACATATTCCTGTAATGTGACGCACATGCCGTCACCAATGTTGTATAGAATGTATCAGACGTGTTTTCCCTTGAAGAAATCAATTGTTTTCGGTTCCCATTGGAAAGGCACGTCCTTTCGTCTACTAATCGCACGGTTTTGCGGCGCGCTCGCAAAACACAGACACTAAACTTATTACAGTGAACAGAGACGTCAGTGAATGAACGGACAGATCATAACTTTGCGAAAATAAAGAAAGTAAAATTTTCACTCGAGGGAAGACTTGAACCAAGGACCTCTCGTTCCGTAGCTTCTCACGCTAACCACGGGATGACGGCGCCCCTTAGCTCTAATTATCCTTGATGTTGCCTATCTTGGGGATGGACTACTCAGTTTGTATATTTTGCTTATTTTTTTAATAGTTCCACATAACTTCTTCCTGTTTTTTCGATTGATCTGTGTTCAGTTTTTCAAGGCCTATCCACTGTGCCAACTTATAACTAAATCTGAGCGGGGTGCGATGGGGAGGTTCCCTTGTGAGTAGTGATCTTCAACCGATGTTTATTTAATGATTTTTATGTCGTTTCGTCAGTACGAGTGGCTGGCAATGTGAAACATTTTATCTCCATTACTGGTGACAAGTGGCCAATCGGTTGAAGGCCCCCAGACAACAGTTGACGGGCAGTACGTTAAAAAGTGCCATGGAAATCCTCACCATTTTTATTTATCTAGATCTTCCACTGGAAAATATTGTGGATCATTGAAAGTGTCAGTCATCCTCTTTAGCATGGCTGTAGTACATATACGTGGAGAGAAGTAACGAAATCAGTTATGAGTCCGATGAGTTTCAAATACTACTGGAGTAAACACGTTTTAACAGTTTTAAATCAGTAAGTAACATCTCTTCTTTATCGCGTGCTTCTGTCGCGCATCGGCACGGAGTCAGCGTGGTTATTAACTAATTTGGCATGGATAATTTAAGGGGGCGACCGGATGGTCTTTCTGTTGCCAGCCCGTTGCATCATCCTCCCCCTCCCCCACCCTCTCCCCACACCACCGCTCCTTCCTATGTGATTTGGGCGTGCAAGATGCGTCCGTGCAGTGTTATTCATGCATAAGTGAGTGCAAATTCTGTAAATGTTTGCTAATTATGTACTTGAGACGGACGGTGGATACCACGCGGAAATCCACCTATTGGGATGTGGGAAAGCACCTAAAAGTCACTTCCAGGCTAGCCAGCACGCCAAGTCTCGTCTCTAATCCGTCCAAGAACACTCATGGCTACCCAGGCGGATTCATTAACCAATCTCTCGACCCAAACGTTTTAGGCAAATGTTGAAGCATCCTTTATTTCTGTATTTCGGTACACATAAGAAATCAAATAAAGTGTGATACATTCAAGAAAATGCGTTAATCTTTCTTTCTATGTACACTGTAAAAGGAGTCAAACCAAATTTTTCCATTTGAAATTGTTTCTCATTGATGGCAAGCATTGATCTGGTTCAATATATGGTTTTTGCATCTCCAGCAGCCTTACGTTTACTTGCTATACAATATTTGTTCGAGGCTACTGCGCGACATCCTTAGATGGTTGCTCATGGTGACTGCTGGCAGTGTGTATGCGGGCAATTGCTGCTTGCCAGCGGTAACCATCTAATGACACCGTTTAGATGCCTTGAAGAAATTCTGTAGAGCTAACAAAACGTACTGCTGTGGCACACGCGATGGTCATAATAATGAACAAATTTGCAGGGAAGGGCTGAAAAGGCACATACATGTCGCCGTGAACACGAATTTGATAAATATAAGTTACATACAGTATCAGAATCTCATTCTTTTGAGTCTTTCTTTCAAAGACATACACATTAAAAGTTTGCATACCGCATGTGCAACAGAATGGAAGCTGGGAGACTGGTACGCAGACACACTTTACCAAACACTGCAACCCGTTTCTCCAATCAGCGCGCTACGAACAAAGGGCAGCTGATTAACTTCTGCCGCCAATCTTCCTCCCCTCTCCTCCCCTCCCCATCCCACCTCGCCCCCTTGTGTTTCTCTCCAAACAGTGTCGTATTCCAAACTGCATTGCTTGTTCCGGCGCAAGCTAATTCTGCATGTTGAGAGCTCTGCGTCGCAGGTGTATGACTAATCATAGTCTGCTTGTTAGCCTAAATTCGCAGTGAAGCAATCAGCAAAGTGAGGGCTAGTTTTGTACACATAAATTTTTACCACGATCAGTTATAACCCTTTTTTATGTAACGTAATAGTTTTTCGTAATCAGACCGCGTATTTTCAGATCTTAAGAAGGTCATATCAGGTGCCTAAAATAGGATGCTTCAGTACCTCATGTAGTCTGTATAAAACTAAAAGGAGGCCCTAAAAAGTATTACGCAGAAAAACTAAACATAATGTAAAACACACAGTCTCAAGTTATGAGCGTCTTACTATTCACTAAAAATAAGGGAAATGAAAATATGCACAGTTGCACAACGCAGCAAACCTTATACTACTTTAATATTCACACTGATCCAATATAGAAGAACAACATAAAACATTGCTTGATACTTGCTTTCCGCACCCTCGGCAGGTGTAGTGGACTGACAAGGCAGCCAGTCCACAGAGACGGGTAGCCGAAAGGGCACACCTACACACACGCCGATTGGCGCGACGTCTGGAACAGGATACGTGATGAATGTGATAAAGAAAAGAACGTAGCTACTAGAACACTTAACTTTTATATCGTCCTTTGGTATACAGCATTCTTGATGATACAAGTGAGACTCTTTAGATTCATGAAGTAACTAATGGCGCCTTGCTACGTCGTAGCCATGGACCTAGCTGAAGGCTATTCTAACTGTCTCTCGGCAAATGAGAGAAAGGCTTCGTCAGTGTAGTCGCTAGCAAAGTCGTCGTACAACTGGGGCGAGTGCTAGTAAGTATCTCGAGACCTGCCGTGTGGTGGCGCTCGGTCTGCGATCACTGCCAGTGGCGACACGCGGGTCCGACATGTACTAATGGACCGCGGCCGATTTAAGCTACCACCTAGCAAGTGTGGTGTCTGGCGGTGACACCACAGCAGGCATCCTCAATTTTATAAATGGGACCTGTACTATAGAAGACGCCGGCGGCCTTTTGCAGTAACAAGCATCAATACTCAAACTAAGGTTTTATTCGGTGGTTTTGATCAAGTTAGAATTAGAATATTATTATAATGAAGTTTTAATACCACCTTACAGAGTTTATTAAATGAAATATGCCCATGAGTGGGACATAGACAGGTGATTAACTGAAATACACATACCAAATATTCTGTGAAATGATAATGGAATATGGTGTGGCTGGGAGAAGTCACTGTAACATATATATATATATATATATATATATATATATATATATATATATATATATATATATATATATATATATATAAACACAATCACATTTATTCAATAAACATTACCATCTCAAATATTCCCTCTCACTTATCACGGAATGCTGGCGTGATACAAATAGTATCATATCTAAGTAAACTTAGTTAAACATCCGGCTAACATGTGCCGTGAATCGACAATGACTACCGCCTGCACATTTCTATCATCATTTAGCCCCACACGCACACACTAACATCCACTCTATTCATTTTATCTAACAGATAAAAGAGGAAGGTTCCCATACACCAAGTGGGACAACATTGGGAGAATGGTTCAAATGGCTCTGAGCACTATGGGACTCAACTGCTGAGGTCATTAGTCCCCTAGAACCTAGAACTAGTTAAACCTATCTAACCTAAGGACATCACAAACAACCATGCCCGAGGCAGGATTCGAACCTGCGACCGTAGCGGTCTTGCGGTTCCAGACTGCAGCGCCTTTAACCGCACGGCCACTTCGGCCGGCCATTGGGAGAGAGCACATGGTTCCTAATTCGGGCAAGTCCCGTCTTCACGTTTAACTAACTCCGCGAGTATTACTGGATATTATGAAGAAACAATTAAATCACACGCGTGAATTTACGTAGAAGATCCAGCTCGATCACGAAATGTGATTACGTCGAGCTGAAGCTTCTCACCAAGAAATGCACGGGGTCTGCGGACCACGTGTTACCAATCTCTCCATAATCAGTAGTCAATAAACACATTTAAATAAAGTACACTTTGCATATATGTTTCACACTCACATTGAAATGCAAATTGAGCAATTCTGAGTATTACTCGGCAATGAACGCCTGTTCACTCCCAAGTGCAGTGAACGCAAATTCCCATGAAATTACTTGGCAAAAGAAATCATCTCCCTATCTTTCCTAACCGAGATGATTCTAGGAAATACCATAGTGGTTTTCCTCAGCAGGGAAGCTGCTTCCAAGTTCAAAGTGAACATGTAATTCTAAATCTTCGCTAACTATCGGAGCGATAGAGCAGAGTGTGCTTACTCACCCAGAGTTCCCAGCAACAACCCCGATACGGTCTCCCTCGTCCGGGTCCACACGTCGTGGCCGCAAGGACTCAGAAATACCGCACACGGTTATTTGACAACCTAACGAGCGCTAATGAGGCGCGTGGAGCTTATGCCTCTCTGGTCCAGTGCAGTCGCGCTCTACTAGATTCGAGGTTGGCTACACTTCCACTATGCCTATAGCACACCCACAGCCGACCTCTCACGCATACCTAATCATACGTTCGCATTCACACTTTGCAGACAATTACCATATCTAATATTAGAATGATCGTCTATATTTAAATAACCCTATCTTACTAATTATCATCAGGCTCTTCCCTCAGTGTCGGAAGGGCACTCAGGTGTCTAGTTGTGGGGTCGAGCCATGTAGCGGCTTACATGGAGCCGTTACAACATATAGCTGTATGGTGAAATGTGTAATTTAATAAATGCCAGATAAATCAGTGGTCAGTCATTCGGTCCATAGTTTGGCTTCTCAGTAAATGACTAAAACCTTTTGTGGACTTTCGAGAGGAAGGCTACAGCCCTTGTCAGTCAGTATTCATTTATATGCCGAAAACGAACCTTTTATATTAACAGATATGAGAGGGGGGTACTTCACTTCCGCTACATGTTGGACTGGAATGCTGCAAGCAGAAGAGCTGGTCTTTCTGCTAAATACGAATGCTACTGCGCACTTTTGCAAAATCTTTCGCGTTTTGGAACGCACTTTTCCTCCCACTTCACCTGCCGCTTCATTAATGTTTTTTTTTTTTAATTCCTCCAGTACAGAAATGATCTCTTAGATATGTCTTCTTGAGTCTCCCGATTTGGAAATAATTATCGCCTTAAATGTGCATTTGCCTGTAATATGCGCCATGCCTGGATGAATTGAGGGACCTTTGACTAATTGTTTCGGTGAAGTTACAGAGGCGGCACTGTCCACTAGATTTTCAGTTAGCTCCGGGACTGCTGGAAGACGCTTACTGTAGTATTCTGCTGCTGATAACCAAGTGCCCCAGCAGGTAATAACTGGTCCAGGTGACAAGTGGATTTCTGTAAGTTGTTCTCTGAATGCCTACATCCTTGTGGGGCCTTAATAAAAGCTTTCATTACTGTGGGGATTAATTTATCTACCTTAGGAAATTTCACCCTTACTTGCCAAAGTTTCACACGTTACGAAAGATATATGGACAGGTGCTAGTAACCACGCTGTCTGTGCGTACAAACTTAATGATTTATAGATACTAACTTAATTTTGCGACGACTCACTGGCCTGATGAAAGTCTTTGTATTGGGTGTCACTTCGGCGATTTCCTGTCTGTAAGCGATCTGCAGGGGACAGGGGGAAGGGGTGCTACAGTTTAGTGTGGAATCCTAGCCACGTACTGTTTCTAGCGACTCCACACACTTTTGAGAACAGAAGATACGTCAAAAAGAAGACTGGAAATTCGGTGGTCACACGGATATTCGATCCCGTGACCTCCCGGTATTCATCCACACACTTTACTACTAACCACCTGTTCCTAAATGTATAGAGGGTGTTACAAAAAGGTACGGGCAAACTTTCAGGAAACATTCCTCACACACAAATAAAGAAAATATGTTATGTGGACATGTGTCCGGAAACGCTTAATTTCCATGTTAGTTCTCATTTTAGTTTCGTCAGTATGTACTGTACTTCCTCGATTCACCGCCAGTTGGCCCAATTGAAGGAAGGTAATGTTGACTTCGGTGCTTGTGTTGACATGCGACGCATTCCTCTACAGTACTAGCATCAAGCACAGCAGTACGTAGCATCAAAAGGTTAGTGTTCATCACGAACGTGGTTTTGCAGTCAGTGCAATGTTTACAAATGCGGAGTTGGCAGATGCCCATTTGATGTATGGATTAGCACGGGGCGATAGCCGTGGCGCGGTACGTTTGTAACGAGACAGATTTCCAGAACGAAGGTGTTCCGACAGGAAGACGTTCGAAGTAATTGATCGGCGTCTTAGGGAGCACGGAATATCCCAGCCTATGACTCGCGACTGGGGAAGACCTAGAACGACGAGGACACCTGCAATGGACGAGGCAATTCTTCGTGCAGTTGACGATAACCCTAATGTCAGCGTCAGAGAAGTTGCTGCTGTACAAGGTAACGCTGACCACGTCACTGCATGGAGAGTGCTACGGGAGAACCAGTTATTTGCGTACCATGTACAGCGTGTGCAGGCACTATCAGCAGCTGATTGGCCTCCACGGGTACACTTCTACGAATGGTTCATCCAACAATGTGTCAATCTACATTTTAGTGCAAATGTTCTGTTGCTGTGTGTTTCCATTTCATGATTAATGTGATTTGAAAAGAAGTAATAAAATGAGCTCTAACATGGAAAGTAAGCGTTTCCGTACACATGTCCACATAACATATTTTCTTCCTTTGTGTGTGAGGAATGTTTCCTGAAAGTTTGGCCGTACCTTTTTGTAACACCCTGTATAGGTACGTAGTTCATTTTGTAAGTTTGATTGGGTGTGTTTGTATCAAATAACTGACGTGTATGGCCCTACCTCTTGAATGCATTGCCTTAGAAGCTTAAACTGATTAATCGCTAAGGGGCACAGACCTTAGTTTTTGGCAGAAATTACCACTCGATACTTCTGTCCGTTCCTAAGAAAACACGTGTGTGAATTCCTATGGGACCAAACTGCTGACATCATCGGTCCCTAGACTTACTCACTACTTGAACTAACTTATGCGAAGAACAAGACTGACAACCTTGCCCAAGGGAGGACTCGAATCTCCGGCGGGAGGTGCCACGCAGTTCGTGACATGGCGCCTCAAACCGAGCGGCCACTTCGCGAGGCCGTTCGTAAGAAAAACGGGTCTTAACAGTGGAACAGACAGACAGACAACAGATTTGTCCTGTACGGATTCCATTTTAACAAAGACAGTTGTGTAGTATACCACAATATTGTAGAATATTGCACTTATGAGAATATGGTGAAATTCTCTAGATTAGAAGACTTGAGATTTGAATGGAAGAAATGGAAGAGTTTAAAAGTCAATGAAACAGAAGCAAAAGAACGGATAAGCCAGAGCTGTACGAAAGAAATGGCGAAATAGGGTGCAACAAATGATGGGCCAAGAAAAGGGTCTTTCTTTCATCTACCGGAGGAAGATTTTTTTATCCATCCCGCGACTGAAAAAGCGTTGTCACAGGAGCAGTTGTGTCATTGGAACGTATCAGCATCAATAAGAAATGATTAATATCGAACAGACTTCTATCGTTAATATGGTTTATGTGGTTACAGTGCGCTAGGTTGACACAGCTGCTGGCTTTGGAACTTTTATCTCATGTGTAGGCGAGCAGGTGCTGAAGCATATACGAGCGGCGTTCAATAAATAATGCAACGCAGTTTTTTGGAAAGCAGTTTGGTTTTATTCAGGATTACAATACATTATTATTCCCCACGCTTTAGGCTACAGAACCCTGTTTTCCAACATAATCTGCTTTCAACGCAACGGCCTTATGGCACCTTACTGAAAGAGCCTGAATGCACGCCTGGTACCGCTATATTGAATGACGTTACGGTCGCAGGTTCGAATCCTGCCTCGGGCATGGATGTGTCTGATGTCCTTAGGTTAGTTACGTAGTAGTTCTCAGTTCTAGGGAACTAATGACCTCAGAAGTTAAGTCCCATAGTGCTCAGATCTATTTCAACCATTTTTTGAGCAGACGTATTGCTGCATCAATAACATCCACGTACTGATTCCCTTAGAATGGGTGCTTCAATGGGCCAAACTGATGATCTTTCTTTTGTTAGGTGGCGGGCAACCTAGCGGGCGCCTACCTTTGAGCATCCCAAATGTTGGACGGATGTCTCAGCACCAGCAACAGAGACGTCTAGTTGAGCAGCGAGGTGTTTGATTCCGATCCATCGACCACCTCGAGTGAGGGTATTTGCATATTCCAACATTGCTGGAATCACAGCTCTATGCAGCCGGCCGGTACGCAAGTGATGGGACAGGTCTGCGCGACCTTGTTGCGACGATGACAGACGCTTCGCCCAACGAATCACCGTGCTTTTGTTCACTACTAGTTCTACGTAGACATCCTGCAGGCGCCTATGAATATATGTGAAACTGTTGTTTTCATCCGAAAGAAACGCGATGACAGCTCTCTGCGTGGACCGCACCTTCGTTACAGACACCATTTTGAAAGCTACATTTAGCGCCGTCAACCATGAGAACCGAAGTGGGAATAATCCACTATGTCCCACTACTAATTCCGCATTTTTTAAACCAAAATTGGCCGAAAAAATGGGTTTCTTTATTGAAGGCTTCCTATTTTCGTCGACAGAGGACGGACTGCAGCAAGACGTCACGGAAACAGAAACGCTGGAGAGGATATATAATTTACTCGCTTCTCCAACCAGTGCTTTCCTGCTTCCAAATTTGTTGATACGACCTGCTGCATAAATATAAAAAGAATTCAAGAATAAACATTCTGGGCTGATTATTAAAGCTATGGGTGTTGTTAATTTTTGTGCCTTTAGGCAACTCTTCTTTCATTCAAGTTGAACATTCGTGTAAACAAGAGTATGCTCTGCCAATCCTCTTCGAACACATTCCTCCTGTATTTTAGGTCTAAGAAAAAATGTTCAAATGTGTGTGAATTCCTAAGGGACCGAACTGCTGAGTTCATCGTTCCCTAGACTTACACACTAGTTAAATTAATTTAAACTAACTAATGCTAGCAACAACACACACAAATGTGGCCGAGGGAGGACTCGAAACTCCGGCGGGAGGGACCGCGCAAACCGTGACATGGCGCGCCAAACCGCGCGGCCATCCCGCACGGTCAGGGTCTAAGACTAGTTGAAGTAGACAAAGATTATTCGTTAGGTAGTTCGATCCCCGCCACTGCCTAAATTTTGATAAATAATCAGCATTGGCGGCCGAAGACTTCCGGCATAAGAAGTCAGCCTCATTCTGCCAACGGCCTTGTCAAAGAGGGCGGAGGAGCGGATTGAGGTTCAGGACACTCTTGTCCTAGAGGTGGGAAATTGCCCCTAAAGGCGGAAGAATCAGCAATGATCAACGACATGAGGATGCAGAAGGCAATGGAAACCACTGCATTAAAGACACGTAACGTGTATCCACAGGACATGTGGCCTGTAATTGAAGAAGTGTCATGATGATCTCTCCATTGGCAAAAGATTCCGGAATAGTCCCCCATTCGGATCTCCGGGAGGGGACTGCCAAGGGGAAGGTTACCATGAGAAAAAGATTGAATTATCACCGAAAGGATAACGTTCTACGACTCGGGGCGTGGAATGTCAGAAGCTTGTACGTGGTAGGGAAACTAGAAAATCTGAAAAGGGAAATGCAAAGGCTAAATCTAGATATAGTAGGGGTCAGTGAAGTGAAGTGGAAGGAAGACAAGGATTTCTGGTCAGATGAGTTTCGGGTAATATCAGCAGCAGCAGAAAATGGTATAACAGGTGTATGATTCGTTATGAATAGGAAGGTAGGGCAGAGGGTGTGTTACTGTGAACAGTTCAGTGACCGGGTTGTTCTAATCAGAATCGACAGCAGACCAACACCGACAACGATAGTTCAGGTATACATGCCGACGTCGCAAGCTGAAGATGAACAGATAGAGAAAGTGTATGAGGATATTGAAAGGGTAATGCAGTATGTAAAGGGGGCCGAAAATCTAATAGTCATGGGCGACTGGAATGCAGTTGTAGGGGAAGGAGTGGAAGAAAAGGTTACAGGAGAATATGGGTTTGGGACAAGGAATGAAAGAGGAGAAAGACTAATTGAGTTCTGTAACAAGTTTCACCTAGTAATAGCGAATACCCTGTTCAAGAACCACAAGAGGAGGAGGTATACTAGGAAAAGGCCGGGAGATACGGTAAGATTTCAATTAGATTTCATCATGGTCAGACAGAGATTCCGAAATCAGATACTGTACTGTAAGGCGTACCCAGCAGCAGATATAGACTCAGATCACAATATAGTAGTGATAAAGAGTGGGCTGAAGTTCAAGACATTAGTCAGGAAGAATCAATACGCAAAGAAGTGGGATACGGAAGTACTAAGGAATGACGAGATACGTTTGAAGTTCTCTAACGCTATAGATACAGCAATAAGGAATAGCGCAGTAGGCAGTACAGTTGAAGAGGAATGGACATCTCTAAAAAGGTCCATCACAGAAGTTGGGAAGGAAAACATAGGTACAAAGAAGGTAGCTGCGAAGAAACCATGGGTGACAGAAGAAATACTTCAGTTGATTGATGAAAGGAGGAAGTACAAACATGTTCCGGGAAAATCAGGAATACAGAAATACAAGTCGCTGAGGAATCAAGTAAATAGGAAGTGCAGGGAAGCTAAGACGAAATGGCTGCAGGAAAAATGTGAAGACATCAAAAAAGATATGATTGTCGGAAGGACAGACTCAGCATACAGGAAAGTCAAAACAACCTTTGATGACATTAAAAGCAACGGTGGTAACATTAAGAGTGCAGCGGGAATTCCACTGTTAAATGCAGAGGAGAGAGCAGATAGGTGGAAAGAATACATTGAAAGCCTCTATGAGGGTGAAGATTTGTCTGATGTGATAGAAGAAGAAACAGGAGTCGATTTAGAAGAGATAGGGGATCCAGTATTAGAATCGGAATTTAAAAGAGCTTTGGAGGACTTACGGTCAAATAAGGCAGAAGGGATAAATAACATTCCATCAGAATTTCTAAAATCCTTGGGGGAAGTGGCAACAAAACGACTATTCACGTTGGTGTGTGGAATATATGAGTCTCGCGACATACCATCTGACTTTCGGAAAAGCATCATCCACACAATTCCGAAGACGGCAAGAGCTGACAAGTGCGAGAATTATCGCACAATCAGCTTAACAGCATGCATCGAAGCTGCTTACAAGAATAATATACAGAAGAATGGAAAAGAAAATTGAGAATGCGCTAGGTGACGATCAGTTTGGCTTTAGGAAAAGTAAAGGGACGAGAGAGGCAATTCTGACGTTACGGCTAATAATGGGAGCAAAGCTATAGAAAAATTAAGACACTTTCATAGGATTTGTCGACCTGGAAAAAGCGTTCGACAATATAAAATGGTGCAAGCTGTTCGAGATTCTGAAAAAAGTAGGGGTAAGCTATAGGGAGAGACGGGTCATATACAATATGTACAACAACCAAGAGGGAATAATGAAAGTGGACGGTCAAGAACGAAGTGCTCGTATTAAGAAGGGTGTAAGACGAGGCTGTAGCCTTTCGCCCCTACTCTTCAATCTGTACATCGAGGAAGCAATGATGGAAATAAAAGAAAGGTTCAAGAGTGGAATTAAAATACAAGGTGAAAGGACATCAAAAGCAGACTCTCTATGGAAAAAAAGGCATTTCTGGCCAAGAGAAGTCTACTAATATCAAGTACCGGCCTTAATTTTAGGAAGAAATTTCTGAATATGTACGTCTGGAGTACAGCACTGTATTGTAGTGAAACATGGACTGTGGGGAAACCGGAACAGAAAAGAATCGAAGCATTTGAGATGTGGTGCTATAGACGAATGTTGAAAATTAGGTGAACTGATAAGGTAGGGAATGAGGAGGTTCTACGCAGAATCGGAGAGGAAAGGAATATGTGGAAAACACTGATAAGGAGAAGGGACAGGATGATAGGACATCTGCTAAGACATGGGGGAATGACTTCCATGGTACTAGAGGGAGCTGTAGAGGGCAAAAACTGTATAGGAAGACAGAGATTGGAATACGTCAAGCAAATAATTGAGGACATAGGTTGCAAGTGGTACTCTGAGATGAAGAGGTTAGCACAGGAAAGGACTTCGTGGCGGGCCGCATCAAACCAGTCAGTAGACGGATGACCAAAAAAAAAAAAAAAAAAAAAAAGTTTTTTGCTACTCTTGCGTAAATGAAACTGACACACAGTAAAGCATCGGAAGTCTTAATGTTTTGCTAATTGCTATGGTAAGCGTTCTGTTCTTGTACCAAATCTCACAAGATAGTCGCATTCGCTGAGATTTTACTAAACCTACTTACAAAATTATAAATGTGTTAAAGGTTCACAGAAAAAATTTCAGGAAGGTATTTTTCGTGGGCTGTTGGAAGTGGTGATAAGTAGTTTCGGCAGTGCTCCAGGGCCACAGGATCGCCTCGGTATGGCGCTGGGGGAAGGAACCTATGCTATTGGAGAAATCATGATGGAAATGGGCTGAAGTGCTTTCTTATTACATAAGATAGGCCGGCGGTATGAACCTTGTCCCTCCCAAACGTCAATAATTCCACATGTGTTCTTTACGTGTCACAGTCAGAGCTGGCTAGAAAGGTGCAAATGTGGCTGCAAGTGGAGTTATGTGGTCTAGATAGGATAGTATGCGCTGTGCTAAAGACATTTAATTGAATGCAACAATGTAAAAAATTGTAACTATGACCGACTTGAAGAGGTTGTAACTTATAACTATGTTTACGACGTTTCTCATCGAGCCATATACATTATGTCGCATTTCTAACTACTTCTTTCACACAAATAATGTTAAAAATTCAGAAATTCAGGGTCTCCTCCAGCCCAAGCCCTTCCTAACCATTTAGAAAAACATGGAGCTGGAAAATTATTACTTTAATTACTTTAATAATTTAATTACAAGTATGCAAATTTCTTTTAGTAGCCAGATAAATAGTACTCCATCACGTGCATGAAGCAACTTGATTAATTCAGGATTGGAAATCAGAGTAAGTGGGTAAGATCAACACCACACAATTTATCTTTCACGTAGATTATTTATCGTATCTAAGTATATGGTTGCACATCCTAGCTACACGTAACTGGCGCCTGACCAGAAATATTTAAGTAAGAATAACGTGAAAATATAACAGAGCACAATTTAACTACAGCAAAAAGAAACACAGAGAACGGGGGTGGGAGACAATGATACTATCATCTCCTTTGCATTCATAACATAAAAATATCTCATTGAGATTTGTATTACGATTCTACGCATGCACTATTCTGGACAGAGGTTTAACCAATGCACTAGGCTGTGCGATAATTATTCAACATACTAACTGCGTCTGCTGCTTGGAAACGGCCGAACTAGAGCACGTGGTGCATTCCGAATGAAACCGTTGTGCTGCTTTGTAGAAATCGCACGAAAGAATAGATATTCTTGCAGAAATTATAGCTCATTAAACAAGCAAACTGTTAAAATAAAGCCTATTGCGGTGCCCTGGTGGACCAGAAGGGTCACTGATTACCAAATACGTGGCACAAAATCGACACTCAAAGACAAAAGCAACTTCCACAAAATATAAGATTAAAAATCATTAAAAATCGTACTATCTTCGACACAGTATTACACTCACGTACGGTTGAAGTGATCCTAACCAGCATTTCCTAATCAGATTTACCGTTTGAAATTCTACTTCATCGTTGTTCAAAATTAACAAAGTAAATTTCACACTTTTAACTCAAACACCCAAAAATCGCCAAATTTAAAGCAATATAATTATGGCACATTCGGAAAAATATCTCGCTTCACACGCTTCAGTTAAGATGAAGTTCTTAAGTATTTAAACAGTTAAACATAGCGAAGTCCTAACTCAGCCTCCTTCCTATCACCTGAAACCTCCCTTAAAAGCTACGATCCGTACTCACCAAGCGTTCACCGAAGAGTGCCCCTTTGTCTTTCCAGATAACCTAGCTCCCCGTGCAGCGGAAGCTACCAGAGGGGTAGCCCTCCAACCTCACACACAAAAACAGCCTTCGACACAGCCTTCGACTAAGGTGGGTAAACCTGTTTGTTCAGGTATCGGAAACCTAAGTTGGTCATCCTGTGCTCTCCTTCAAACGAGAATTAACATCGTCTGCTGCCAGCAGACCAACTGAGCAAAATGGTTCAAATGGCTCTGAGCACTATGGGACTTAACATCTGAGGTCATCAGTCCCCTAGAACTTAGAGCTACTTAAACCTAACTAATCTAAGGACATCACAAACATCCATGTCCGAGGCAGGATTCGAACCTGTGACCGTAGTGGTCGCGCGGTTCCAGACTGAAGCGCCTAGAATCGCTCGGCCACAACGGCCTTCAGCAACTCACATTAAAACACACATATAATATCTATATTCAATAGGCCTTATTTGAGTGCTCAGTCGTTCTGGAAGAGTTCATGAATTGAGCTAAAATCGGGTAGTAAAGTGAGTAAGTTGTACCAAATTCGACAAGCGTCTTATGAAACTACTTCACAGAGAGTTTTCAGGGTATGAGCAAATGGAAATTAATTAAATTGTCCCACGTTTTCTCTGCAGGGGTACTTCAGAAATAATGTATTATCCATATGTATACATGAAATCAGCAAGCGTAGTATCAGTAATTTATAACGTATGCTACTACTGAAACGTTTTTTCGCTGTGACACACATTTCGTTTTATTCAGTTAAAACATAGCCAATGGCAGTATTTCATATCTTTTTCTTGGTGTTTGTGTGGACGTGGTGCAAGCATGATCATCTAGCTCTTCCTTCCTGAGGGGGAAGCTACAAATAACAAAAATTCAAAGAGTCTGTGAGACCATAATCGCCAACAATGAAACAATAAAGCTGACTATGATCCTTACAGAAAATATGAATTTTGCAGTCAGCCAGTAATACAGACCACCGCCAGCCTGGGGGCAGAAAGGAGAGAGGAGAAGGCCTGTTATCCTGTTCCCCACTGAACCCCTCCCAATTCATATTGCCTGCGATGCACAAATAGTTCAAATGGCTCTGACAAGGGAACCTCCCCATCGCACCCCCCTCAGATTTAGTTATAAATTGACACAGTGGATAGGCCTTGAAAAACTGAACACAGGTCAATCGAGAAAACTGGAAGAAGTTGTGTGGAACTATGAAAAAATAAGCAAAATATACAAACTGATTAGTCCATGCGAAAGGTAGGCAACATCAAGGACACTGTGATCCCGTGATTAGCGTGAGCAGCTGCGGAATGGGAGGACCTTGGTTCGAATCTTCCCTCGAGTGAAACTTTTACTTTCTTTATTTTCGCAAAGTTGCGATCTGTCCGTTCATTCATTGACGTCTCTGTTCACTGTAATAAGTTTAGTGTTTGTGTTTTGCGACCGCACCGCAAAACCGTACGATTAGTAGACGAAAGGACGTGCCTCTCCAATAGGAACCGAAAACATTTGATCGCAAGGTCATAGGTCAACCGATTCCTCCACAGGAAAACACGTCTGATATATTCTATACGACACTGGTGACGGCATGTGCGTCACATGACAGGAATATGTTGTCGACCCACCTAACTTGCACACCTGGCGAATGGGTAAAAAGATTCTTCTACCTTGCCCGATTTAGGATTTCTTGTGGCTGTGATAATCACTCCTAAAAAAGTGATGAAAACATAAGAGTTTGTCACATAAACTGAAACAAATGAATGCAACAGTTTCACAGTCGCACAGTTTTCCTTGTGCTCTGTCAAAACATATGTTTTTTACGTATTCAAATGTTTCCGTGTGTAGACCGTCAAATCCTGTATATGTCCAAGCAAATGTGAACTTGTTCTGGGATTTTGGAAAGCGTAGTTGATTATGTGTGAGTGCCTGAACTTTGATAATTGCCTGAAAAGAACAAGTTAAACTTTTCACTCGAGAGAAGACTTGAACCAAGGACCTCTCATTCCGCTGCTGCTCACGCTAAACACAGGACCACGTTGCTCGTAAGCTCAAAGTCTCCTTCATGTTGCCTACCTTGCGCATGGACTACTCAGTTTGTATATTTTGCTTATTTTTTTCATAGTTCCACACAACTTCTTCCTGTTTTCTCGATTGATCTGTGTTCAGTTTTTCAAGGCCTATCCCTGTGCCAACTTATAACTAAATCTGAGGGGGGTGCGATGGGGAGGTTCCCTTGTGAGCACTATGGGACTTAACATCTGAGGTCATCAGTCCCCTAGAACTTAGAACTACTTAAACCTAACTAACCTAAGGACATCACACACATCCATGCCCGAGGCAGGATTCGAACCTGCGATCGTAACAGTCGCGCGGTTCCAGACTGAAGCGCCTAGGACCGCTCGGCCACCGCGGCCGGCCTGCGATGCACAGAAAGAACGACTGTTGGCGTGAGTCCATGTAATCTTACCGTCGTCATCCTTGCTAGAAATTTAAGTTGGAGGAAACAAACCTTCTTTGGCTCTTATTGAACAGTATGACTTCATAGTATCAGTAACAAGATTTTAGTACCTTCGTGCCTCTCCTACCGACAATTTACTGTGCAGTGCCTCAGACGGTGTAGCGGTCGCTACAAATGAACGGTAATTTTATTGCATTTTTTTCTCTTTTCCGTTCATTGGACTTGATAAATCACTTAGGCTCGGGAACAACACTGAAGGATCAGTACGTCTAGCGTTTTGAGTAAGTGATCTTCCTTATGGATAAATTAATTTGCATTCCTCCACAGAAAACTGAGTGTGCGTAACCAGATGGTAATTTTTTACGCATTCCTACGAAATCCAAATCCAGGGACTTAACTTCTGATCCGTCTCGAACGGTCCTACTGGAAGGAAATACTCGCAGCTTGTTGGGTATCTGCAGTAGGAAGGTGTCGGGCTGGCAGCGAATAAATACTCCTCCCCCTTTCTCCCTTTCACCCGTGCTGTCAGTGAACCGTGTTATTGGCCATCAGAAAAACATAACCTTACCAGTAAACTAGATTGTCAGCTTAACCGTGTTTTCGCTGCACTATACGTAGGCTTCAAAACTGCGTCAGCAACGACGTGGCGTTGTGGATATGCACCGCACTGGAGCTTTTTTTTTTTTTTTTTTTTTTTTTTTTTTTTTTTTTTTTTTTTTTTGCGCATAGCTCCACTGCTGAAGGGATACAGTCCGGTGGAGCATGTGGAGCATACATATAACTCATACACAAAAAAGTAACAAACGTACAGAAAATCCAATCACTTGCTACGATTTAACTGAAAACAATGAAACGTGCAACTTGAATGGAAAATGTATTTTAGTATAGTATAATAACTATTGATGCAGGAGTTACTGATACGACTTACGCAAATGGAAAATTCGATCGACTTTATGTCTGAACTATCAGTATACCGAAGACCTGAGACCGCGTAATATATTTACTTCACCCAAACTTCGTCGAGTCAGGCGCTTCTACGATGTTCCCGTAATTGCAGTTGTGAAAAATGTTCTTAGAATAGCGCATGTCATCCCATCTACAAGACGTCGCCCTTCTCACAGTCACATCCCTGCTGCACGTATTTTTCTCAGCTTTAATAAAGAGTGAGGTTTTACATGTTCGCTGTTTCAGAGAAACATCGGTTACTTTGTGATGAGGAAAAAATGTCATTTACAATTCTGTGGCAAATCAGTAGATCGACCTTATAGCTGTTGGTGTGTTTGGTACAAGTCGTTTTGAGGATTATCAAAGCACCCGTCTATACATTACATACAGCCACATTTGTCGGAAATCGATCTAACTTTTTATTCACTCTTAATATTAGAACTTCAAAATTATGATTTAGGGGGGACTCAACTTCAACATCGCCTATGAATGTATTTTGTGTTCAACTTAATGCAACAAAAAGAGATCGTTAAGCGACAGATCAATTGAATGTGGGGCATGACACAATAACTGGTTTGTTTTCCTTCGTCCAGTAATAAACTGTTTCACGCCCTTCCTGACGGGTGGCATTGTCGTGATAAAAAAATGTGTAGACCTGAGACATTCCAGCAATGTCTCACACTCACTTGCAGTCAGTCCCGTACCAAGAAGAGCATTTCATTTTTCGGATCCAGAGCAATACAGTGTACTTACTTACGACTTCAGAAATGGTAATCACGGGACCATTGCATGACTAACAGTATCGATAAATTTAATCAACTAATTTATACATCAGTATCAATTTTCCTGAGACATTTGCGATAATCGATGTGTTGACTAGGTATAGAACCATCGGATAGTGAGGGTGGGTCAGTTTTAAGATTAACCGAACAACTAAATTGCGAAAGCAACAAGCTGGTGTAATTCCTTTGACATTTGAAACAGCTGTGTTCAAATTCAGGCTTAATACACGCCGACGCCCCATCCCACTGCTCTCCTCCCACGATAACGCAAAACTGGCTGTAGGGACTGCATTCTCTCGGAGTAGGCGCATAACTATGCAGTCTCTGAGATTATAAGACCGTGGAAGGCGCTCTCCGAAGCCATTCTGCTGCAGACCTAATACAGTATCGCTTCGCGATAGAACATACGACTGTGCAGAAGTTGTCGCCGTATTCATTTGACGTAAACTTCTTTCCAGCATCTTGAAGTGACATTGTGTAAATTCAGATTAGTAGCAGCTAGGTCGCATAGTGATGCTATGCTAGTTCACGCTTTGCCTGCTGTTATCACATTTCCTCGAGGGAATTTCTGGAACATATCTTACACTAAAAAAAAAAAAAAAAAGGCTCAAATGGCTCTGAGCACTATGGGACTTAACATCTGAGGTCATCAGTCCCCTACAACTTTGAACTACTTAAACCTAACTAACTTAAGGACATCACACACATCCATGCCCGAGGCAGGATTCGAACCTGCGACCGTAACAGTCGCGCAGTTCCGGACTGAAGCTCCTAGTACCGCGGTAGGCTATCGATTCCAACCTTCGTTTAATCTTTGCTGAAATTTTGCAGTATGGCCTGAAGTCTCTTTTAACAGTTAAACATTCTTGCAAAGTGCCACAGACCTCACTGCCACTAATGACAACTGAATAAGCAACTCAAGTTTTGTGGCAAAGTTATCAAGTAACAAGTTGCTCAGATTATAGAGCGTACTGCCGCAACTGCTATACCTACAGGTGGTAGGCAAAATAATGTGAACAGTGGTAGTAATGGGATGGCTGTGTTTGACGGTCAACAACGCAGGTACGGCACGTGTCGCTCTGGACAATGCACGTTCAGTACAGACTAGGCATTAGGCAGGTTGTTTAAGAGTAGTGCACACTTCGTATTTGCATTCAGAGGTCGTGGTACGATGTACAACGAAACACCTAACAGAGTTCCAAAGAGGGCAGATTGTGGGGGCCCAATTAGTTGGGGCATCAGTTACCAAGACAGCCAAATTATTGCCAGTTTCAAGAGCTATTGTTTCAACACTCATGACAGCCTACAGAGAACATGGAAAGACATCATCGTGTAAACGTAATAGTGGGCGCAAATCAAATGAAAGAGAGCGTCGCACCATAAGACGAATTGTGCCAAAACAACACAAAACTACGGCGACTACAGTGATTGCAGAGCTCAATAGCTATCTTCGAGCCCCCTATTATCGACACTGTCCAAAGGGAACTGCATAAGACGAATATTAATGGACGAGCCATTAGTGACGACAACCAACGCAAAGAAGCGTAAAAAATGGCGTCAGAAGCATAAATATTGGATGGCCGATCAGTGCAAGCACGTCATAGGGGCTGACGAGTCACGTTTTCGTTATTTCCAACATCTGGTAGGGTTTGCGTCCGGAGAACACCAAAAGAAGCCTTCGATCCTGATTTCTTGTTTCCAACGGTTGTGACGGTGTGGGCAGCCATATCACGGTATTGTGCTGCTCCCATCATTATTCTCAGAGGTAGTGTTACAGCCAACGATTATGAGAACATTTTGGGTGATCAGGTGCACCCCATGACTCGAATGTTGTTCCCCAACAACGGTGCCATATTTCAGGACGATAACGCAGCAATTCACACAGCCAGTACAGTACAATCGTGGTACGAGCAGCCTGCAACTGAACTGCAGCATCTCCCTTGGTGAGAAAAGTTCCAGGACTTGAACAATATAGAACCATTGGGGGGCGGTACTGGATCGCAGATTCCAGAGCAGATTTCCGCCTCCCTCGTCACTACAGGAGTTAGAAGAGGTTCTAATCGAAGAGTGGTATAACATTCTACTGGAGAATATACAATCATTATAATCCAGTATTCCAAGAAGAATCGCAGCTGTATTATCGACAAATGGGGTAAAAACCTTTATTAATAAAGCATTCCCAGGTAAGCACAGGTCTTCACATTATTTTGCCTGTTCCCTGTGTATTTCCTCAAAAGCAGCAAACCGGGCACCCATCAGCACGAAACAGCAGTCCCAGCACCCTCACAGCGAGCAGCAATCGAATGACCACGGTACATTAGGTGGTCAAAAGTATCCGGACATCCCCAAAAACAAACGTTTTTAGTATTAGGTGCATTGTGCTGCCACTTACTCCGAGGTACTCCATATCAGTAACCTCAGTAGTCATTGAACATCGTGCAGAGAAGAATTGGGCGCTCCGCGAAACTCACGGAGTTGGAAGTGGGGAAGTGGTCAGGTCATTGGGTGTCACTTGTGTGAAACGCCTGTACGCGAGATCTCCACACTCCTAAACATCCCTAGGTCCACTGTTTCCGATGTGACAGTGAAGTGGAAACGTGAAGGGACACGTACAGCACAAAGGCCGACCTCTTCTGTTGACTGACAAGAGACCATCGACGGTTTAAAAGGGACGTAATGTCTAATAGGCAGACATCTATCCAGACCATCACACAGGAGCTCCAAACTGCATGAGGATCCACTGCAAGTATTGTGACAGCTAAGCGGGAGGTGAACAAACTTGGATTACAGGGTCGAACGACTGGTCATAAGCCACATATCACGCCGGTAAATGTCAAACGAGACCTCGCTTGGTGATAGCAGCGTAAACATTAGACGATTGAACCGTGGGAAAACGTTATGCGGAGTGACTAATCACGGTACAGAATGAAGATATCCGATGACAGGGTGTGAGTATGCCGAATGCCCGGTGAACGTCATCTCCCAGCGTGTGTAGTGCCAATAGTAAAATTCAGAGGCGGTGGTGTTATGGTTTGGTCACATTTTTCATGGAGGGGGCTTGAACCCCTTGTTGCTTTGTGTGGCACTATCACAGCACAGGCCTACATTGATGTTTTGAGCACCTTCTTGCTTCCCACTTTTGAATTCGTGGAAGGCGATTGCATCCTTCAACACTACCTGTTCATAATGATTGGCCTGTGGCAGAATGGTTACATGATAATAACATCCCTGTAATGGACTGGCCTGCCCACAGTCCTGACTTGAATCCCATAGAACACCTTTGGGATGTTTTGGAACGCCGACTTCGTGCCAGGCCTCACTGACTGATACCTCTCCTCAGTGCAGCATTCCGTAAAGAATGGGCTGCCATTTCCCAAGAAACATTCCAGCAACTGATTCGACGTATGCCTGCGATAGGGGAAGCTCTCATCAAGGCTAAGAGAGGGCCAACACCATACTGAATTCCAGCATTACCGATGGAAAGCGCCACGAACTTGAAAATTATTTTTAGCCAGATGTCCGGATACTGTTGATCACCTAGTGTATTTCCATGCACAGCTCCCGATTTTCAAAAAAAACTCTCTGTGGAGTGGATGACTCAACGCTGTTGTCAACGTGAAAATACCCTGCATGAAAATACCCTGCAGAAACTTCCCATTCTTTGATTCCATGGCAGTGCCCCCGAACGGGATGCAATCCGGGACAGAAAGAAGCTCAACATCTGCCTTAATACTGTCTGTCTTTTTTATTGCACTGTAGATCTAGATTTCAACTGCAGTGCTGCTATCATCAGTACGCTATACACTGTGATGACAAGAGTCATCAGATAACGATATGCACGTGGATAGATGGCGGCAGTATCGCGTACACAAGACACAAACGGGCAGTGCTTTGGCGACGCTGTCATTTGTACTCGGGTGATTCATGTGAAAAGAATTCCAACTCGATTATGGCAGCACGACCTGAATTAACAGACTTTGAACGCGGAATTATATTTGGAGCTAGACGCATGGGACATTCCATTTCGGAAATCGTTAGCGAATTCGATATTCCGAGCTCCACAGTGACAAGAGGGTGCCGTGAATACCAAATTTCTAGCATTCTGTCTCAACACCGACAACGCAGTCGCCGACGGACGTCACTTAAAGACCGAGGGCAGCTCGGCAGTTGTTAGTGCTAAGAGACAAGCAACACTGCGTGAAATAACGACGGGAATCAATGTGGGACGATCGTGTCCGCTTGGACAGTGCTGCGAAATTTGGCGATAATGAGCTGTGGCAGCAAAAGACCGACGCGACTGCCTTTACTAACTCCACGACATCGCCTGCAGCTGTTATCCTGAGCTTGTGACCATATCGGTTGGACCCTAGGCGACTGGAAAATAATGGTCTGGTCAGATGAGTCCCGATTTCAGATGGTAAGAGCTGATGGTACGGTTCGAATGTGGCGCAGATCCACAAAGCCATGGACCAAAGTTGGCAGCAAGGCTCTGTGAACGCTGATGGTGGCTCAAGAATGGTGTGGTCTGTGTTTACATGGAATGGACTAGTCCCTGTAGTCAAACTGAACCGATCATTGACTGGAAATGGTTGTGTCTTTATACTAAACTTTAGTTTAAAAGACTAGTGGTGACGCACAGATGTCAGCTGCACTGTCAGTTGAAAACTACACTCATGCTCATAAATTAAGGATAATGCTGACACATGGTGAACCAACGCTCTGGTGGGCGGTTTGCGGGTTCAAATCACCTCGGAGTATGACAATGCGGTGCATTTGACCCGCGGTCGTCGCACGGTGACGCTGGCAGCAGTCCACATTCGCAGAGGTGTGTTGGCGCATGTCTGATTACGGTGCAGCGAGTAACTGTGAAGACGTTTTCATATGTGCTAATGGTGACTGTGTGTTGAAAATTGCTCAAAGAACACATGTTGATGACGTTATGATGGGTAGAATACTAGGGCGACTGGAGGCTGGTCAAACACAGCAGGTCGTATCACCGGTCCTCCGAGTGCCACAAAGTGTGATCTCATGATTATGGCAATGATTCCAGCAGACAGGAAACGTGTCCAAGAGCTTCAGTACGGGACGTCCACAGTGTAAAACACCACAATAAGACCGATATCTCACCATCAGTGCTGGCAGACGGCCACGGAGTACTGCAGGTAGCCTTGCTTTGGACCTTACCGCAGCCACTCGAACCATTGTCTCCAGACACACAGTCTACAGACGACTCAACAGACGTGGTTTATTCTCCCGGAGACCTGCAAAGTGCATTACACTGCTCACTGGTCACAGGAGAGCCCGTAAAGCCTAGGGTCAAGAACACAGTATATGGTCATTGGAACAGTGGTCCCAGGATATGTTCACGGACGGGTCCAGGTATAGTCTCAACAGTGAATCTCGCCTGGTTTTCATCTGGCGTGAACCAGGAACCAGATACCAATCCCTTAATATAATTGAAAGGGACATGTAGGGAGGTCGTGGTTTAATGGTGTGGGGTGGGATTACGATTGGTGCACGTACACCCCTGGATGACTCTGACAGAGGAACTGTAACAGGTCAGGTGTATCGGGACATCATTTTGCACCAGTAAGTCCGCCTTTTCAGGGGTGCAGAGGGTCCCACCTTCCTCCTGATGGATGATAACGCATGGCCCCACAGAGCTGCCATTGTGGAGGAGTACCTTGAAACACAAGATATCAGGGGAATATAGTGGCCTACCTGTTCTCCAGACCTAAACCCCATTTATCACGTCTGCGATGCTCTCGGTCGACGTATCGCTGCACGTCTTCAAACCCCTAGGACACTTCAGGAGCTCCGACAGGCACTGGTGCTAGAATGGTAGGCTATACCCCAGCAGCTGTTCGACTGTTCGCCAACCCGTTGTGCGGCCCGTGTACGTGTGTATGGTGATCATATCTCACAGTGATGTCGGGATACATGCGCAGAAAACAGTGGCGTCTTGTAGCATATATGTTTCGGGGCGGTTTTCTCAACTTATCACCAATACCATGGACTTGCAGATCTGTGTCGTGTGTGTTCCCTATGCGCCTGTGCTATTAGTGCCAGTTTTGTGTAGTGCCACGTTGTATGGCACCACATTCTGCAGTTTAATTTATGAGCATGAGTGTAGATCTGCAATGTAGTAAGAATAGACAGATGATATTAAGACCGATGCTGGCCTTCTTTCTGCCCTAAAATACGAGGCTCGTTCTCGGATTGAGCAATGTCCCATCAGTTGGTCAGCTTTTTTGTGTCAAGGAATGTGGTGGGGCGACATAATTCGTTTGAGCACACCATATCTTGCAGCGAAAGCAACGGTTCTTCCTACAATGGTTGGGTGGCTTCTCTGTGTATCGCCCTCTGATGTCCGAATGAAGTATGCGTAAACATTGTGCTCAGTTTTTCTCTGGGGATGGCAACGGCTGCAGGGCAACTTCCGCTCAGGGCTAGGAGAAGCAACTGCTTTGTCTACAGAAGCACGAAGCACGCCGCAGCCACACTCCCGCGCAAAAAGCCCAGATACCAGCGAATCTGGGCGCTGCCTAATGGGATTCACTGACCAGCTGCTGCTGGAAAAGGGGAAAGAGATCACATTGTGCTAACGCTTTCCCGGCGAGAAAAACGGAAAACTTTTCTCCAAGCAAACGTGCCAAGTTCACACTGACCAAAAATATGTAGGAAACGATGGCAAAAGTAAATCATTATGACGTAATGATAGGTGACAGCAATTTCACAGTAGGGAAGTAAATAATGGGTAACAGATTCAGGTAAACAGTTGTTGACAGTGAGACATAACAGTTTATATGGAAATAGCTAGTGATCAGCCCTAGCATTGGACAGCTCTCATTAATTATTTACGGTCTGACGACTGGTCTGGCATCAGGGTAGTAAATTATGTACATGAACCTTCCTCATCAATCAGTCTATTAGTGAAAACCATATCAGAATCGTTATAGTATTTCCTGAGTTTAGTCTTTACATACTGATGAGAAAACACGATACCGGGCTTTAAGCTAGCCGAATACAGTCAATCAATTTAGAGGCCTATAGTTTGTAGTAGGTGGTAAACGTACTTTTAGGTAACTACAGAAATTACGTGTAGAAATTTAATTCCAGCAGTAAAATACGTAATATTACGCTTCCTACATTTTAACAAATGTTAAGATGTGTTATCTTACATACTACTTATTGTATGTTTATCAGATATCAGATAACAATAACCGACCAACTAATACATAAAGTTAAGCATTTATTAATTTTAAATTTACTGAATAGATTTTATTAATGATTTAAATAATGAAGTCTGCACCATCTACTTATTTTTTGCTGATTTGCACATCCGTTTCGAGAATTTATTTGCATTTTGAAGTGCATGTTCAAATGGCTCTGAGCACTATGGGACTTAACATCTAAGGTCATCAGTAGCCTAGAACTTAGAACTACATAAACCTAACGAACCTAAGGACACCACACACATCCATGCCCCTAGGCAGGATTCGAACCTGCGACCGTTGCGGTTGCGCGGTTCCAGACGGAAGCGCCTAGAACCGCTCGGCCACACCGGCCGGCGAAGTGCGTGTGTGGTGATGTTAGCGTGTGTGCTTATCTGCCCCTCTTGCGTCTTTTTGAAGTTAGAATTCAACCGAAATGCTAATGTTAGAAATGCTTTTTTTCTCTGTTTACTTACAGGTGATAGGCGCCCTTCATTGTACACAATGTCATACACACGCAAACAAACGCAAATCGTCACCCACATTTTTTGTTCACAAAACATGATACAAAGATATTCCGACACTATGGCTTCAAAAAGAGTTTGCACACAATCAGAGCAGTTACAGGGTTTTGTATCTCACACACACACACACACACACATATATATATATATATATATATATATATATATATATATATATATATATATATATAAGAAAATTCTTACAGTTATCATATGCATGCAGTCTAACTTAAAAAAGACGCAAGAGAGGCAAAAAAAGCGTACTCACAAAACGTCACCAAACATATTCATGGAAAAAATTCACAAATGCACTTGAAAATAAGAATAAATTCTCGAAACGTGTTGTCTTAAGCGGCAAAAAGAGAAGCAACTGGCGCAGTTTTCATCATTTAAATCATGAATGGCACTGTTGCAGGCTGTCCAAAATCATCTAATGTGATGAACTAAATTAAGATTACACGAGTATTACTCGGAGAATGAGAAACCAGACAATTAAACATTAAACAGCACGGGCCGTTCTTCATACGCGAAGTAGACAAATACGCCTCAGAATTGTTAGTGCAAGCTGTTAGTGGAACGCAATTTGTTGGAGGTCGCCATTTCAGCCAATATGTTACAGAGGAGAAAATACTCGTCTACAAACAGTAACTACAGTGAACGAAATTTAGCTGGTATGCGCCAGAAACAGTTGTAGAAGCTGTTAAGGAACGTCAAGGAAGACGGCGATGCTTCACGGAACTGGCGACTGAGAAGAAAAAGCAGAGGACGCAAACAGTGTTCCGTGGCACTGTGGGAGGCTGGCTTCGGTAAACGTAATGCTGCCGTGAATTCGCCGGCGAGAAATTTATCTGAGGCGGCTGTCGCCGACGAAACAGAATATCCCGCGATAAAGGGGACCTGCGAAGCGGCGATCCTCTCCAGTTGCGTTCGCCGTCTGAGGCGGATGGGGGGCCGAAATTGCCTGCGAGACGACGCGAGGTGGCTTGGTGCGCAGTTGGTATGGTTGGTGGGGGGGAAAGCGGGGGAAGAGGTGTTAGAGGAGAGGCGAAACCCGAGGGCAGACAGCGCCAGCGGCAAGGGAAAGCCGGCAATCGCGCTTTCCGCGGCAGCGCGAGCACCTCCATTTTCTTCTTTCACGCGCCTCGGCTGCCTCTACGAGCAGCCAACAACTAAGAGAATTCTGGTTACCGAGTTGCGGCACGACAATTCGTCTGCCAGCAAGGAAATTGCGTAAAAGACCCGTCGAGGAGAAATCTCTATTGTGCATCGTGTCGTCAGTGGGAACGGTAACTAAGAAGAGAAGTGACAATTTTTCTCTAAACAAGTTCCAAAAATAAGTGCGTAGGGTACCACGACCAGTGTCAGTTTGGACGAATTTCTTTCGGCGATGGGGCGCGTCCATGTGAAACAGTAAAATAACTGCGAAATCTACATTTCGACAGTCCTCGAAGCGGTCGTATTCAGGATAGTGAAACTACTGAATTGTGTGGTTGTTCATCCCTGTACGTGGTCATTTTGCTAAATGGGAACTAACTGCACGAAATGATTCCTGAGAGGATAAGGAATAAGAAAGGTCATATGATATATGTCCAGAAATTCGTCGCGAAGGAGGTACGTCTACCAGAGGTTAGAAACGGAACGGGTACGGCACTAGTAATGCGGGATTCGTACTTAACAAATCAAGCCACCGATGCTACATCAGTGCTGATTTGTTTCCTTCGTGGTCGCTGTCGTTCCTCGAGAATGACGAGTCAGAAGTGTGACGCTGCAGTCACTTCATACTCGTCGAATCGTTCTCTTTTACTGAAGCTTTCAGTAGTGTAAGACTAGTCGGGACTCATTATTGGTACCGAAGATGGGAACACGATCGTGCCGCTGTGAAGTACCACTGATAAGGTGGAATGACCGACTGCTGTGATAAAATGGCCTAACGTTACTGTGTTTGTCAGCCTGTGGCCGTTAAAAGATGAAAATTATTTGATGCGGTATACACAATTACCAGTGTGTTCCGTTGGAGTAGAGATGAAATATGGAATAAGTTTGATGCTATAGTTGACGCTTCAGTCGAAATGACATCATAGGACACGCTGGAGGATTTAAGTCGAGTGTACAGAGCTCATTTCTGATCTTTTTGACAGTGAGCCGTGACCAGATAGTTTCCCCGCCTACGTTGGGTAAGTCAGACAACTACCACTCTCCTTATAATTTACAGCGCGCGTAAGCCCTGTTACCTATGGACTTACCTTTGCAGCGGCGGTTTTGGTGCTGGTTCTTCGCACAGAGCACCACGATGCTACTGAATGATGAGGCTACCACCGCGAGGGGTGGTATCGTCAGACTTCACAAACGCCCTCCTGTGGGCTACGGAGAATCCTCAGCCTACTGTGAAAACGAAAAATCAGCACCGGATCAGCAAAGATTATTGGCGATTGCCTCCTGGGACAAATCATTCCTGGACAACGTCTCGCAGGCGAGGCATATCTGTGGTTCTTGTGGGTGACATTGCCTCCCCACTGGAAGATGTGTCTTTGGTGAATGCGGTGACTACATGGTGGTAATTCAGTTCACTGCCCTCTTGAGCGTGGAGCTAAATCACTAGTACGGACGCAACGTTCCCGTCTGCTTGGCGTGTCCTCATGTGAACTTCCAGTAACTGAAACAGCCTCAACGGGCCTCAACGGGTGCGGGGCAAAGTCAGGACATGCGGGGACCAAGCAGCAATCGGTATTGTAATTGTCAACTGTCGAAGCTGCGTTGGTAAAGTACCGGAACTTCAAGCGCTGATAGAAAGCACCGAAGCTGAAATCGTTATAGGTACAGAAAGCTGGTTAAAGCCAGAGATAAATTCTGCCGAAATTTTTACAAAGGTACAGACGGTATTTAGAAAGGATAGATTGCATGCAACTGGTGGTGGAGTGTTCGTCGCTGTTAGTAGTAGTTTATCCTGTAGTGAAGTAGAAGTGGATAGTTCCTGTGAATTATTATGGGTGGAGGTTACACTCAACAACCGAGCTAGGTTAATAATTGGCTCTTTTTACCGACCTCCCGACTCAGCAGCATTAGTGGCAGAACAACTGAGAGAAAATCTGGAATACATTTCACATAAATTTTCTCAGCATGTTATAGTCTTAGGTGGAGATTTCAATTTTCCAGATATAGACTGGGACACTCAGATGTTTAGGACGGGTGGTAGGGACAGAGCATCGAGTGACATTATACTGAGTGCACTATCCGAAAATTACCTCGAGCAATTAAACAGAGAACCGACTCGTGGAGATAACATCTTGGACCTATTGATAACAAACAGACCCGAACTTTTCGACTCTGTATGTGCAGAACAGGGAATCAGTGATCATAAGGCCGTTGCAGCATCCCTGAATATGGAAGTTAATAGGAATATAAAAAAAGGGAGGAAGGTTTATCTGTTTAGCAAGAGTAATAGAAGGCAGATTTCAGACTACCTAACAGATCAAAACGAAAATTTCTGTTCCGACACTGACAATGTTGAGTGTTTATGGAAAAAGTTCAAGGCAATCGTAAAATGCGTTTTAGACAGGTACGCGCCGAGTAAAACTGTGAGGGACGGGAAAAACCCATCGTGGTACAACAACAAAGTTAGGAAACTACTGCGAAAGCAAAGAGAGCTTCACTCCAAGTTTAAACGCAGCCAAATCCTCTCAGACAAACAGAAGCTAATCGATGTCAAAGTTAGCGTAAGGAGGGCTATGCGTGAAGCGTTCAGTGAATTCGAAAGTAAAATTCTATGTACCGACTTGACAGAAAATCCTAGGAAGTTCTGGTCTTACGTTAAATCAGTAAGTGGCTCGAAACAGCATTTCCAGACACTCCGGGATGATGATGGCATTGAAACAGAGGATGACACGCGTAAAGCCGAAATACTAAACACCTTTTTCCAAAGCTGTTTCACAGAGGAAGACCGCAGTGCAGTTCCTTCTCTAAATCCTCGCACAAACGAAAAAATGGCTGACATCGAAATAAGTGTCCAAGGAATAGAAAAGCAACTGGAATCACTCAACAGAGGAAAGTCCACTGGACCTGACGGGATACCATTTCGATTCCACACAGAGTACGCGAAAGAACTTGCCCCCCTTCTAACAGCCGTGTACCGAAAGTCTCTAGAGGAACGGAGGGTTCCAAATGATTGGAAAAGAGCACAGGTAGTCCCAGTCTTCAAGAAGGGTCGTCGAACAGATGCGCAAAACTATAGACCCATATCTCTGACGTCGATCTGTTGTAGAATTTTAGAACATGTTTTTTGCTCGAGTATCATGTCGTTTTTTGAAACCCAGAATCTACTATGTAGGAATCAGCATGGATTCCGGAAACAGCGATCGTGTGAGACCCAACTCGCTTTATTTGTTCATGAGACCCAGAAAATATTAGATACAGGCTCCCAGGTAGATGCTATTTTTCTTGACTTCCGGAAGGCGTTCGATACAGTTCCGCATTGTCGCCTGATAAACAAAGTAAGAGCCCACGGAATATCAGACAAGCTGTGTGGCTGGATTGAAGAGTTTTTAGCAAACAGAACACAGCATGTTGTTATCAATGGAGAGACGTCTACAGACGTTAAAGTAACCTCTGGCGTGCCACAGGGGAGTGTTATGGGGCCATTGCTTTTCACAATATATATAAATGACCTAGTAGATAGTGTCGGAAGTTCCATGCAGCTTTTCGCGGATGATGCTGTAGTATACAGAGAAGTTGCAGCATTAGAAAATTGTAGCGAATTGCAGGAAGATCCGCAGCGGATAGGCACTTGGTGCAGGGAGTGGCAACTGTCCCTTAACATAGACCAATGTAATGTATTGCGAATACGTAGAAAGAAGGATCCATTATTGTATGATTATATGATAGCGGAACAAACACTGGTAGCAGTTACTTCTGTAAAATATTTGGGAGTATGCGTGCGGAACGATTTTAAGTGGAATAATCATATAAAATTAATTGTTGGTAAGGCGGGTACCAGGTTGAGATTCATTGGGAGAGTGCTTAGAAAATGTAGACCATCAACAAAGGAGGTGGCTTACAAAACACTCGTTTGACCTATACTTGAGTATTGCTGACCAGTGTGGGATCCGTACCAGATCGGGTTGACGGAGGAGATAGAGAAGATCCAAAGAAGAGCGGCGCGTTTCGTCACAGGGTTATTTGGTAACCGTGAGACCGTTACGGAGATGTTTAATAAACTCAAGTGGCAGACTCTGCAAGAGAGGCGCTCTGCAGCGCAGTGTAGCTAGCTGTCCAGGTTTCGAGAGGGTGCGTTTCTGGATGAGGTATCGAATATATTGCTTCCTCCTACTTATACCTCCCGAGTAGATCACGAATGTAAAATTAGAGAGATTAGAGCGCGCACGGAGGCTTTCAGACAGTCGTTCCCGCGAACCATACGCGACTGGAACAGGAAAGGGAGGTAATGACAGTGGCACGTAAAGTGCCCTCCGCCACACACCGTTGGGTGGCTTGCGGAGTATAAATGTAGATATAGATGTAAACTCACACTGTCAAAAATCTTTTATCTTCACTTTCAAGTAAATGCACGTCGCTTCCAACGCGTTTCAGGCCACACGTCCCTACGAACTTTTTTGCTCGTTGTCCTCTCAGTCATCGATTCTTGCAGTTTGTCTATACTTAGCAAAATCACCATGGATGCATCTTTTGTTTCGGTTATTACGTCACAACTGAGTTACATTCTGCTATGTTACTGGACAGATCGACGTCAGGAAGCTTGTAGATGTGTGACTGTACGTTGCTAATCAGGTGACTGGCAGGCAACAGTGAATCAGCCGCTCTTACCCAGAGCTAGCGTTTCCCTGTGTGACGTATTATAGCAAGTTTAGTTCAGCAGATGCCGCAGTGGATACACCGGTTCCCATCAGGTCAGCAAAGTTAAGCGCTGTCGGACGTGTCCGGCACTTGGACGGGTGACCATCTGGGCCGCCATGCGCTGTTACCAATTTTCAGGATGCACTCAGCCTCGTGATACCAACTGAGGAGCTACTCGACCGAACAGTAGCGGCTCCGATCAAAGAAAAGCACCATAACGACTGAGAGAGTGGTGCGCTTACTACACGCCCTTCCCATACACATCCTCAGTGGGGAAGACACGGCGGTCGGATAGTCCCAATGGGCTACTTGTGGGCTGAAGACGGAGTGCTTTAGTCCAGCAAGAGGTCGAGCAGATAGTACAACATACACACAAATTGTTAGTAACTTATTAAAACTATAACTTTAACTTTGGACTCAAGTTGTGTCTTCGCAGTTGGAATATAATTGTCCCTTTCGTTGACATAACATTTAACACTTGATTAAAGAATACGTAGTTTAATTCTTTAACTGATATAAAGTCCGTCCCCGGTAGCTGAGTGGTCAGCGCGACAGAATGTCAATCCTAAGGGCCCGGGTTAGATTCCCGGCTGCGTCTGAAATTTTCTCCGCTCAGAGACTGGGTGTTGTGTTGTCCAAATCATTATGATTCCATCCCCATCGACGCACAAGTCGCCGAAGTGGCGCCAAATCGAAAGACTTGCACGCGGCGAACGGTCTACCCAACGGGATGCCCTAGTCAGACACTGATATAGAGTTCAGAATAATATATTCGCACTCAGCCTGATGTGTATTGCGAAGGTGCTGTCGTCATGAACGATGATTGCAATTGATCGCTGATAACACAGAGGGCTGAGTGACCCTGCGCTCTGACATAAATGACTTTCCGCTTGGGGTGGGTTCAAAAATGGCTCTGAGCACTATGGGACCTAACTTCTGAGGTCACCCCTAGAACTTAGAACTAGTTAAACCTGACTAACCTAAGGACATCACACACATCCATGCCCGAGGCAGGATTCGAACCTGCGACCGGAGTGGTCGCGCGGCTCCAGAATCTAGCGCCTAGAACCGCTCGGCCACATTGGGCTGGGGAAAGAAAAAAACTGGATGGGGTGTCTATGCCGATAGCAATTTTTCGATGGCCTGGTTACAACTCCGCTACAGTGAGTCGCGTGTGCTCTTCAGTCTGCAGTCACACACGAGCCGGGCTAAGCAGCAGGGCTGTAGTTTGGGATCTGCACACCCTATGCTGAACCTTCGAAGCGGGCGATACCGAGGGAAATCTTGCTGTGATTAACTTGAAAAACTAGCATTTTCGGAACGAAAACGGATAAAACAGTATTTCACGTTTATTATTTAATTCTCAAAGAATTTTCTGTAACATATACTGCTTAACTGGTTGATGAGATTAAAAAATTAATTGGATTCTTGTTTTTATAAAAACTAAAAAGTATATTTTATGACACTTCTGAACCTCCCCCTAAAACGCTCACAATGACAGTGTAATTCTTCTATTATGTCACGAGACAGTAAGGTATCTGTGAGAAGCTACGGATCTTAAAACATCTTCTGCATTTCCTCCATAATAAGCAAAATTACCAAAAAATTGTTTTCCCCAGCTTAAAGACTCAGAGAACCGCTGGCCGACGGCAGCAAGTTAACAAATGTTTTCGGTGTAAGCGTAGCCAGGCTACTTTTATCACTGCCAATAAAATTTTTCGGATTGTGTGACCGCATTGTCAGTATACAAAATTCTCCGAAGTCTGGGCCGCTGTTGCAGATAACCTTCCTCAGGGTGCTTTCTTACTGACGACGGCCATTTCCAACAGTGGCCGGAACGCTGGAGAATGTTATATATTGGCAGTGCGGTCACATACTCTGAAAAATATTATTTGTGTGTCCTTGATGAAATGAGATATGAAGAAATATGCTTTCTTTTATGAAGTCTTTGTGGGGTTGACATTTCAAGTACAACGTGTTTGAATGGGCACCACTGGGAATTTGACTCGACACTTGATAAGAGAATGTTAACTCAATTTATATCGGCTGTCCACTGAGACCGACGGAAATGTCAAAATAGAGTAATTACGTTTGCTTCTTGCGATGTTATATGGGAGGCTTTTTTTTCAGTTTCTGTCACAGTTGCTTTCAAAATGTATTTTATTTGGGTTGAGTATTTTCGACCGCATCGCCCATTCTAAAATCACATCATTCGTTGTAAATGTTAACAGACACTTCCGTCTGTGCACACACATATAATCAGCGTAACTAGTATTTTTATATGTACACAGCAGTGGCTATTCATGATCGAATAATTTCACTAAGAGCAGTACTGTCGGCTCCCTCTAAACGTACGTGATGTACATCGTATGTGTGCTCTGATGGGAATGTATTATTAGATTTGTAACGATGAGTATGGACTGAGAATGGACTATGTAGCCCGAAACTAGTCAAAACTAATGAAAAAAAATATTTCAATGCAATTGTGAGAGAAACTGAAGACAAAACAAAATTTAGTAATTCAGGTTGCTGGTCCTCGCTTCTGCATTATGTTGGAACTTCAAAAAAACTTTTTCCACAAAATTTTGTTCCTCTGCTGCGGCCTCGAGGACCTGTGCATAAATATGGTCCCGCTCATCAGCATAAACAAAGGAATAGCCTGCAGCACTTACATGCTGCTGCGGGTGAACACTGAGCATGGATACAAGTTGTCGTTTCACTTTTGTCTGCGAATCACCTGCTAGCGTAGCGAATGCATGCGGTACACCCACTCCTCTACAGATCTAACACCCAATGGGATTTTATTTCAAATCAAATTCCAAAATTCTTCTAATTTCTTTTCAGACTTGATAAAGTTAACAGTCCGCGCTTTACTCTAATGACAGCTTCAGAGTCGCGCAAAACGGCAGTTAGGTGAACGCTGTGTTTCTCGACTGCCAAAAAGCATTTAACTCAGAACCACACTAAAGCTTTTTAACAAAAGTACGATCATATCGGATACAAGACAAAATTTGTGGCTGGATTACAGTCATGTTACCAAACTGTAAGAAGTCTCCGACAAAATTAATTTCTCCTAAAGTGGAATTCTCATTTTGAACTTTCCTCAGTTCTCTCACACGACTGGATCTAATGTTGCCAGCCATAGTGCTGACTCTTATTAAGAATGAAATAAGACAGCCCACAAAAAAAAGAAACTTTCAATCACAAACTTTCTACAAAAGAGAGATTATCGGAGAGAATGAATAACTAATGAAAGATTTAAATATGGAAAAACATAAAATCTGAGAAACAATGACCTACGTCTGCACAATTAATTTCCAGCAGAACCGCGAAAATATCACACCAGGTAGCCAATAACTTAAAAATTTCTGAAAAATAGCACAAGTCATGAAAATACAAGTAGTAAGCCACACAGAAAAATATACCAATTCTTACACTAATGTCAGACAGCAAAGCCGCTCGTGCGCAATGTTTTGTACAAAGTGGTTATTACAGCTTCACCATCGAGACAGTACTATGATCTGACTGTCGAAAATCGCTGTTGGAAAAACGTACAGTACACAGATATGAAGGATGCACATCGAATTAAAATAGAGCTTACAACACTTTTCTGGGTTATTTCCAAGAATGATTGCAATGGAGCTTACATCACCTTTCTTGTTCATTTTCAAAAATGATTCCCCACCTAACGAACCGGTCCCTAGCGATACATATCGAACATGCGATTCGATGTCGACCACGCGACTCTAGTGGCGCGAATTATGGAAATGTTGAGTGCGTTGCTAGGGGAATATAGTTTATCGTTTTACATTGTGAATAGCAGTGAGTGAAAACATTGAAGTATCGAGTGCTGTTAGTCTCATATGGTGAAACGTAATTCCTCGGTTATGTAGTGTGGAAAGTTGTAACTCTTACAATACCTGTATTTCCATAAACTGGCATCGTGTGGAAAAATTGGACCACTTCTAGTGTCCGAATCCACTCGTCGGCTTTGAGCAATGACGTCGTACCTAAGGCATACCTACGCTACATAGAGGAAAACTTTGAAAGCAATTGATCATATTCGTAAGCAAAAGAATGTAGCATACGATAAAATAACAAACACCATTCACGTGATTAATTACTTAGTCACAAATTATACCGCTAAGAATTAAATTTAACGAAAATAAATAAGAATAGAAAAACAGAAGTATACATGTCTGAAGTAAATTATTATCGTAATTTATACGAGTAAGGAAAGCACAGAGAACCATTAAATCCAGTACAGTATAGCACATGGCGAAGTCGTAATATTATGAATCAGCGTTAACATTTAGTACTAATTGTTAAATGTAACAGCACGAGTACACAAGTAACGAAAATGGACAAAAAGTTGGGTCCAACAAATTCTGGGATAGGTCACTGGAACTGACCTATATAGGTTAATTCTATTTGCCGGTTCCAACCATTCCACGTTTCGATATGTAGATCGTTTTAACAACAAGTGTGTGCACTAAACTGTAACAGGGTTTCTACATATGGTATTACAATCTTTATTAATATGAAACAGAGAAATTTGGAAGCTGTACCTACAATAAGTTTTTCGTAGTAGTTCAGAGATCAATAACAAATCTAGAAATCCTACAAAAACATAGTCCACAGATTTACTGCAAAAATGTCCACAATTATGAACCATCGAAAACCTGTAATCGGTAACTAGAATTGACGTCCTATATAGGTCAATCCTAGTTACCGATTCCAGCCATTCGGTGATTCATTGATTAAATCGTATTTTTAGCATGTGTGCAGTGAAATTTAGGCTAATATGTCTTTTGCATTTCTAATTGTTCTCTGAACTACTGCAAGAAAGGTACTAATATTTGAAACTGTAAATAGAATTAACCTACGAAGACGGTCAGTTCCAGATATCGATCCCAGTTTTTTGTTTGTACCGCAGTAGTTTTAGAGAAATTACAAATCTAGAAATGGTATTACATTTCAGTGCTCACAGCTGCAAAAATAATTTACATATGAATCATTGAGCAGTTGGCATCTGTAAGTGGAATTACCTACATAGGTTAATTCTAGTTATCGATTCCTATATTCTTTGTTTCTTGTAGTTATTCGTTTCTCATGTACTGGCTATTCTTTCATAATTTAATGTGTCGGTTTCTCCATATTTTGTGCTACTATTTTGCATTTGTTGTCATTCATTTAATTATCCCTTTATTGTCATACATTTTAGTTTCTCCTTGCCCAGAACCCCCACATACCTGCGCTTCTCCCTTTAGATTCAGAAAGTAATATAAAATTAACACTATTATACAACAGTATGAATTGCAGATGTGCTTTACTGTAATTCAATTTAAAGGTACTTTGTGCATTTCTAGTCGCGTAAATTACGAGAGTACTTCTTATCAGACATGAAAATTTTGTTTTTAATAGTTTTTCTTAATTATTTTCGTCATCTTCAGTTCATTTAGATATAATTTTTGAGTAAGTAAATAACTGCGCGAAAGTGATTGTAACTTTATCGTATGTTACGTTCGTTTCTTTACGAGTATGATGCGTTGCTTTCATAGATTGCCATATGTAGCGCCTTTGACTTAGGTATGACGACATTGCTCAAAGCCGATGAGTGGAATCTGACTCTAGAATTTATCCGGAATATTGACTCGCTTGATGTTCTTCCGATATTTTCGAGTGACGTAGTGTACCGGAGTTATGGGCCAAAAAGATTGCTGTCGGCAGCTTATACAACACAACGGAAAAGACGACGCTGACGATTAAAGTAAGTGAAGTATTACATTAATTTCTAATTTATTGTTAACTAATGAACATGCGTCTTATGTCGTTGCTCTAGTGAACGCTATAAAAATCATCCACAACTCCTGCCGCCAGAGTCGTGCAGTCGACATCTAGCCGCATGTTCGATATATATCGTCTTAAGCCCACATGTTCGATAGGCAATCATTCTTGGAAATCATCATTTTCTTGAGTACCGAAAATAAGCTAGAAACCTTACTATTGGAATATATCTTCTTTGCAACTGATGTAGTAGTAGGTAACATGAAGGTAATCATTCACAACTACAGAAACGATAGGTGTTTACGTCAATTAACTAGAGAAATAATTCTCATGAAAGAATAATTTGTGTGCATGAAAACGCTATCCATTGTTAGACGAGCTGGAGTGTTGCACTCGGTGAATTTTGTACACATCGCTGCACAGGGAGACGGTAATAAATTAGTAGAAGCAAGTACCTTTGAAACATCCCCCTTAGAAAAATTAATGATTTACTGTGCTGATAAACCTCTCACGTTATTTGATTTTCAAACAGCTGAACAGAACTGAACGTACTCAGTCATTTCTCTCTTTACTTATTCTGATCAACACTAAACTGACACAATATTTTTAGCGCAACGCAGTCTGACTTTCAATAATCCCTACAAAAGAATGGCCCTGAATAACAATAACCTATACCTTTTATGAATCACTTACCTCACAAAAATCTTCGTTACTCATACTACTGCAATACAGCGAGCGCCAATACTGCCAGCTAAATGGAAGATTCTAACTACTGAAGGCACTAACTACTGGTAAGCATAGTTACCAAATGAAAGATTTTGATACAGAGCTAACAATGTATTTACTTTAATAATGTTCAAAAGTCATCATACATATACCAGTTCATGATATCCAGTATCATAAATTTACTCTTTCTGATGGAACACGTCCAGATCGTCCGCTCTCAAAGTTCTGCCATCTCTCTCCCTACACCCACCACTGCTGGTGGCTCACCTCCAACTGCGCAATGCTATGCGCTGTTCACATCCAACTGCCCAACACTAAAATAGCGAATATTCTAGCAATGCCACCCAGCCACAGACTGCACATAGCACAGCCAATGATTTTCATACAGAGCGGTATGTGACGTTACCAACATAAAAACCTAAACAGCCTACTTACAACTTCTACAGTGGCAAGCTGTACTTAACTCATGACCTTGTTCATTGTCTTTGAAGAAGAATTTACGTTCTGAGTCTGCAGCTGATAAACTATTTCCTCTGGAAATATGTAGTTTACAATCCTTCACTTCATTGTTTTTAGTTTATATATTCGTATTATTATTATTATTATTATTATTATTATTTTTTGCTTCGAATAGAGTCAAGAATTAAAATGGAATTTTATGCAGCGTAATGTCTATAATATTTTTTCACTTTTAAGTACTACACCAATAGATTTTGTCAGCTTATTATAGAAAAATTGTTCTTTTCACCGAGTAAATAAGTATCCGCAGGTCCCCATGTCAAGCAAAAGAACAAAAAATACGAACCCTCAGAAGACGTCGTCCTGTAGGTTGTGCCAGCGTATTTCGGAAGTGTTTCTCATGCTGCAGAAAACATTGTTTTCTTTGATACTTGATGCATGGAAGTAGAAAGTTCAGGCACAGAAGCCAGCAAAACTATGCCTTGGTATAACTTCCGTGGAACTAAACTCTCGAGGGCGTGCAGTAGCGAAAAAAAGGGGGGAAACCGTAAAGTTCACTACGTATATATATATATATATATCAGTTGGTGAAGACTACAAGAGATAAAATCAGAAAACGTTTGGTATATTCTGCATACGACTGAAAGTTGGGTAAAACATTTAGATACAATAATAACGCAACAATTACATGTGGAATGTGATCACATGTTTCAGATGAAGAAAGCATACTGCACCAATAAAGAAGTGATTAGTGACTTGTATAAATTTTTACTTTATACATAAACATCGTAACAAATACCACACTATTTGGAACTGGAGAACGTTTTTGCTGCAATAATTTCGCTGATCACCTCTACAGCTATAATATAGCCTCCTTCACACTTGTCGAACCATATTGTCATGACGACCGTAGTGTGGTGATGAACTATAGCGCTGTTCATACCAGTTTCTGCTGCCTCACGATAAGGCGCTATATATAGTATATTTAATGCCCTTGTTTTTTTGTAATGTGCATTATGTATGGTGACTTAGAAAATATCCAGAATAGCTCGACCTCTTCTCAGAAGAAATGTGTGGAAGAAACCTGTATCTTCTCAGCATATTTTATGCGCCATATTTATTTTTCAAGTGAAACCATCCACATTATTAAGCATAGAGTAAGAAGGTGTGAATCCCGAGACATAATTTACAAGGTTGGGTAAATATTTACTCCACGTTTGTCTAATTATCTCTGTTAAAAAGAAAGCTTCTCGATTAATAAAAAGTAATAATCACAGAATATGCAACGTTTATTACAAAATATTACATAATAGCAAAGCAAATAATAGTTATAGTATCAAAGGATTTTATTGTGTCATGATTGTCATAAACAGATATATGAGTATGTACTTATCTATTGCATTCATTTACAATTTTTTTGTTATAACACTGCAAAACATAACAAAACATATCATGAAGCATAACTTTCATTGAAGAAATTGTTTAGCATAACATCAAAAATAATACGTAAATTGATAAAAAATATAAAGTAAAAAACATGAAAAAGTAGTTCCTCGTTTAAAAGGAGATACAGATTTTTTTAATTTCAAAATTTTATGAAATTTTTAATATATAAAACATTTTCAAACCAAACTGGTATGGCAACTTTGACAAATATTTTCCTGATGGTCTTTGGACTCTGGTTTCGAACAGACACAGCAATCAAACGAATTTTGCCGGTCTTATTTTCGACTGCAATGCAAGCATCCTCTCCCCATTCTTTCTTTTTATTTTCATCGTTTCTGGTTGTACTGCTGATCTTGGAATATCACTCACAAAATGTGTCAAAATGTGTTCGATGTCTATGCGGATCTCCTAGGGTAAATTTTTTCTCCTGAATCTGTCCTTCATTTCTGCTTCAACCAGCCCAAAAGGCACTGTCTTGAGATAATTACTGAGGCTGTTAGTGCCACCTTTCCCCTTATATAAGACAGAGGCGTTTATTCCTGACACATCTAATATCAGATACATGTATCGCATTGTCCAGCTCTTGGGTTTTCGAGGTGTGGTCTTGCTGTGGCATAGAACATAAAAGACATAGACACCCCCTTTGCTATCATTGTAGAAATTTCTTTGCCTTCTCACCCACTCCATGTGATCAAAAGTGTCTGGAAACACCCAAAAACATACGTTTTCCATATTAAGAGCAGTTTGCTGCCACCTGCTGCCAGGTACTCCATATCAGCGACCTCAGTAGTCATTAGACATCGTGAGAGAGCAGAATGGGGCGCTATGCGGAATTCACGGACTTCGATCGTGGTCAGGTGATTGATGTCGCCTGCCATGCGTATGCACGAGAGATTTCCACACTCCTAAACTTCCTTAGGTCAACTGTTTCCGATGTGATAGTGAAGTGGAAACGTGAAAGAGCACGTACAGCACAAAAGCGTACAGGCCGACCTCGTCTGTTGACTGACAGAGACCATCCACAGTGGAAGAGGTTCGTAATGTATAATAGGCAGACATCTATCCAGACCATAATACCAGAATTCCAAACTGCATCAGGATCCACTGCAAGTGCTATGGCAGTTACGCGGGAGGTGAGAAGACTTGGATTTAAGGGTCGAGCGGCTGCTCATAAGCCACACAACACGCTTGTAAATGCCAAACGATTCCTCCCTTGGTGTAAGGAGCGTAAACATTGGTCGACTGAAAAGTGGAAAACGTTTTTTGGAGTGACGAATCACCCTACACAATGTGGCGATCCGATGGCATGGTTTAGATATCGCGAATGCACGAAGAACGTCATCTGCCAGCGTATATAGTGCCAACAGTAAATTTCGGAGGCGGTGGTGTTATGGTGTGGTCGTGTTTTTCATGGTGCGGGTGGGGGGGGGCTTGCCCCCCTTGTTGTTTTCGTGGCTCTATCACAGCACAGACCTACATTGATATTTTAAGCACCCTCTTGCTTTCCACTGTTGAAGAGCTATTCGGGGATGGCGATTGCATCTTTCAACACGATCGGGCACCTGTTCATAATACACGGCCTGTGGCGGAGTGGTTACACGACAATAACATCCCAGTAACGGATTGGCCTGCACAGAGTCCTGACCTGAATCCTATAGAACACCTTTGGGATGTTTTGGAACGCCGACTTCCTGCCAGGCCTCACCGACCGATATCGATACCTCTCCCCAGTTCAGCACTCCGTGAAGAAAGAGCTGTCATTTCCAAAGAATCCTTCCAGCACCTGATTGAACGTAAGCCTGCCAGAGTGGGTCATCCAGGCTAAGGGTGGGCCAACATCATAATGAATTCCAGCATTACCGATGGAGGGCGCCACGAACTTCGAAGTCATTTTCAGCCAAGTGACCGCATACTTTTGATCACATAGTGAATTTCACCTATCTCATGCATCGTTGACAAAAGAGTAACGTTTTTATTTTCGTTTTGAACGTAACCTGTTAATGAATACGGATGTAGATACTGTCCTATTTGGGTTTGAAGCTGGGATTTCCGGTTTATTATTGCGTAAGGATCTAATCGTTGTCAACTTTTTGTCAGCCAATTCGTCGGCTACTTCGCAGGAAGCAAACCAGTTTTCCATACTAAGGTACAAGTTGGTTCCATATACAGGGTCAGATAATTTCTTCACATAACATCTAGGAATTCAAAAACGTTTATCCCTAGCCTTTTTTTCACAAAAACGTAATACATCTTCGTGTCACGTAATGAAATTATCTTTAGTCCATATTTGTCCGGCTTGCTCAACAGTTACATTTTGAATGGGCATCTGCCTCGGAAGCCAGTGAGTGTTTCACCATTGTTTAGGAGAGCAGAGGGGACGTACAGTTCTCTTGTCTATGTTTGACAAACAAACGCCATAAATCGCGGAATGCAATGAACTTATCTCCCGTCCTTCTTTGCAGTCTAGTATGTTGGTCATAAAATTTTAGATTATCAAAAAGTGGAATCCGTTTTTCGTGGGGTCCCGTACACTACAGACCACGTATCAGTACAATTGAGATGCTCATTTTCTAGAGCTCCTCTCATAAAAATTATACAAGTTAATGCCTTTGCTTCGTTTTGGTTGGTACCTCCAATATACCATTGGCACGATGTCTATTTTGCCCTTGAATCAGCAATTTTTTTTTGTTCATGTACGTAACTATTTGTGAAACCATGTCACTAGTAAACAACAGTTCAAATAATTTCAGGGTAGATGTTTCGTCTGTTACTTCGCCTAGTGCACCATGTATTTGTACCGCCATATTCTTTGCTGGCACCATCGACGCTTTGTTATGGATGGGGCGTTTGTGCCAACAATCCCCATTCCGATTAACCACAAATGGCGTTTCATCGAATTCGTCATCCTCTTTATCGTCTGTGATATGACCGTCTTCAGGATCTCTCACAACTTCATCCGAGTCACTGTAATATAAGTTTTCACCCTCTTGACGCTCAAATTCTCTTATTATTTTCTCTGGCGTTCTTAATATTTTGTCAGAAAACATTTTATATGTCTACAAAAGAAAGTACCAACTATTTTGTAAACAAAAAGAAACTTAATCTAAATAACAATTTTTTACCCTGAATGATAAATTTCACTATTTACCTGTTTAAGGATGATAGAGCATTACGCCCAAGATATTACAGCCTTCTCAACATAAACAACAATACTCAGTGGTAAGGTAAACTATAACCCCCGCCCTAGAAGCCAGCAGTACCAACACAGGATAAAAATTATGCGGACTGCGGTAATTTTTAGCCCACTTTGTTATTCTAGGGTTAAAACATTCATAGATTAGAGTGTCGTAGTATTAACTCAATTACCCTTTCATAGATGTAACGAATTCTCACAGTTCGAGGGCGTGAACGTAAAGCCTGAAGTCCAGAAGAATTTCGGCGAAGTAATTTCAAGCAAAGGATAATCCGGAATTCGAAAAATTCAGATTGATCTGTAGCTAAGGCGTTGAATGTAACGCTGAAATTCCGAAGGATCTGGGTTCAGTTCCCCACCGGGAGTACCACGTCCAGGATTATAATAGTAAAACAGCGGTTTTCAAATCAAATTTCGAGTTCACCATTTACCTGTACTCTTCCCGATAACTCACTCTCTACTAACTGGAGAGTTTAATATGTTCGTATGACTTCCGTGATCACTACAGTAAGTAAAGATATACTACGTACGGTTTTTTGTAGGCAAAGCTATAGCCTGACACGAAAATCAAATGCCATGGAAGGATTTTGGGTAAAGGGTGTCCCATAAAGAATGCAATTTTTGATTGAATGGTAACATACAATTTTTTACGTGAAGTTAATTTACATATTATTGCATGTATGCCACCTATGATTATGCAACAAATACGATATTACTCAAATGGTCTTCACAACTAATCAGGCGCAATCTTCATCTTCCTATGGAATGTTCCACATCTTTAGACATGCTTGCTCCTCTTGTTCTGAAATTACACTCTGATTGTCTGCGGTGAGCTCTGGAAATCACCATGGTTTGTTGGCTTACACACAATATTTCAAATACTCCAACAGAAAGAAATCTCATGGTGTCGAATCACAATATCTGGGTAGCCAATTCACGTCATCGAAGCAAAAATCCCGGCCAGGGAACTTGTCCCATAACTAGTCCGTTGTTGCAATCGAAGCGTGAAATGTTGCAGCATCTTGTAGGGATCAAATCCCTTCAACGTTCACACGATCTAGCTCTGCCTAGAAAACCTCCATTTAACACACTGCGTTTCCGGCGCCATCTTCGAAGATGGACGGTCCAGTTATGGACTCAGTCCAAATGCCCAAGAACAACATGTATTCCAGTAATTATTACAGTAAACTACAGTTTTTTTCAGGAGGCATAATGAGCACAGAAATACACTGAGTCAATTATCATGAAGTACATTATAATACAATCAGCCAAACAATCGCTCGTAGCGGATGTAAAGGCTTCTTCGAAATTACTCGAGGGTTTAGTGTGCCATAATTGCTGTGATTTTGCTCGTTCGCCAAACCATTCAAGAGAAAGTGCCCTCATCGGCGAATGTTACTTTCTTTATGAAATTGTTGCCCCCTCGTCGTTTCGCAAACACATATTGGGTATAAGCTCTGTGTTTTTCGTGATTATTTGGCTTCAGTCCCGTTTAAGTAATGATTTAACTGCCTTAAAGACGCAGATGCTGGTTCTTTGAATATCCAGATGTTCTGTACGTCGGCGAATAGAATTCACCGGACTCAACAGCAACATTATCATTCACGCTGGAGACCAACACGAGGACGATCCAGGGGTTTACTGTCCACAACCAAATTGATTCTCTCAAATTTAACTGTGAGTCTCATCACAGTGGACTTATTAGGAACATTATTTTGACCAAACATTTCCACAGAGGTTACGAATAGTTCCTACAGGACAATCATCACATTTGTAATAAGCTTTCATTATGACAACAAGCTATTCCGTTGTGAAGGTCTGCGATATTAATCACGGAGAAAACAAATGAAAATTAAACTTTTAGAAGGCATTCTGTCGTTGGAGCAATGCAACAGTCGGTTCAAAAAGCTAAAAATCAAATAAAAACCGGCTTCATCGCTTCAAAAGTTGTGAGACACCTTTAGCTTCGCATAAGCACCATGTAGATACGATGCGAGAAATTAGAGATTGTACGGAGCCTTTTAAACAGTCGTTTTACTTTGCTCTATTTGCGAGTGAACAGGAAAGGAAATAACTGGTAGTGGTATGTAAAAGAGATAGATATTCTTGCATTAAAGAAAGGCCAACCTTATTTCGTCTGGGTGTAGCCAGTGTCGTATGGAACACAACGCAGAGTTACACAGGATTAGTGACATTTATACTTAGCGATGATGCTTCCATTTTGTAATTCAAATGACATTAGAATCGATCCTTATTTAATTAACTTCAAAACTTCAGGTTTATTTCCATGGGAGTAATTGTGCCCACGACCATTCCGTAATCTAGAATAGAAGAAAGATCATCGTCTGTCGCAGTATCATCTGTATTTTATTGCAGTTTTAATTTTCGGGGAACAAGCAGCTGTAATCTGTGCTGCAAATAGAAAAATAGCACAGGAATAAGACACTGAAAAAGCACACTAACCAAGAACCACGTCACAGTTGTGCATGGTGCCAGCTGCACAATTACATGCCGTATAGGTAGCCATGTACACTCAACTTAGTTATAACGGAACATATTACGGTATAACTTAGTCATGTACAAGCATCCGTCAAACTGAGGCTGCTCTTAACAGATACAAGCAGCTAGCTTGCTTTGCACCATGTTGGATGGTTAGCGCCCTCGATTTTCATTATCCATATTTAAAGGTGGATTCAGGGTAGTTCGAACGCCATATCCCGACGATGTTCAATTTAGTGACTTGGCTTCCCTGCATTTCAGGAACCACGTAGCCACTGACATGAAACTTTTACAGGACGGTAAACTGTATGTTCTCAATCTACTGAACAACAATAATTGCATTTCAGCCACTGCCTTCGGAAATACAGATTTTTAGTTACACAGTTAAAATTTTGTGTACTTTACTTGTGTGTTATCCTAAATAATCTTAGTTATACATAATATTATTTTCTTCTTTTAGTTCAGTAGACTCAGGATATGTATATTATTACTCCCTGAAAATTTGAATACTCTGCTCGAAGTGTTTTCTGAGATTTAGAGAAAAATGCAATAGAAAACGTAAGTTTTCAGGAACGGCTTCTAAAGTTTCGAAAGACTATTGCTCAATTAACATATGCTTATTTTTTTTTTATTTTTTGTCACTCAGAAGCACCCTGAACCATACTGTATATCATCCTCTTGATCTTTTTCCAAGTTTTTTTCTTCTTTTCTTTTTTCTGGACTCCTTAGTGGCCAACGGTGCTTCATACTCTGCTTTATCAATGCGAACCTTATCAATCCGCTCAAGTTCTCTGATGCAGTTTGCTCCAGGATTAATGCCCAAATGCTGTAGCACTTTCAACCATCAATGTTGCCATCGTTAAAAGCAATAACAGCATCACTGATCCCCCACTTTAGTATCTTCATTCCAACAAAAACATATTTTGGTAGGCGAGTGCACACAAGATTATTGAACGACTCACTGGGATTTTGAGTCTGACCAAGCAGACACTTCTTCAATAATTTAGGATTTGCCAGGTCTCTGTAAATAGGTTTCATGATATACATGACTGCTGCTGAGACAGAATGTTTATAGCTGTATGAACTGTCTGAGTACTGGGCATTACGGTAGTTGCACCATGAATCAGGTCCAGGAGGGCAAAGGTGGTGTACACGTTTTTCATCAGTTGACAGTCTGGGGAAGAAGCTCATACTGCCTGCTTCATTTTCAACAAATCCTCAGTATTATTTCTAATGGCCATCTCATAATACTGCTGCAGTTCATCAATAATTTTGTCTGCCAGCCTACCTCTTATGATTTTACCTTCAGAAAGTTTCTTCTCTCAAACTTTGTTTCAACTTCCTCAACCTGGTGCCCATCCTCTTCTGGACATGACCAACACATTACAATTTTGTAATAATCTTCTCACCTTAAGGTTGAGCGGCTACTACACTGTTATATGCTTTTGGGTCTCCATGACCTAAGAACTTAGTGTAAAACACTCCCCTTTCGTTCACAATTCGACTAAAAATTTCAATAGCTGCAGAGGCCTCAATACCACCACTTGTTCCTTAATGATTTCTGTCACCGATATGCCCATCTTAATTCCCTGATTTACACTTATAACATTGTTTGGTTAAAATCTGGAAACCTAATACCTTGCCAGTAAACCACACTGGTCACCATAGCAACATAATTCTTAGAACTGTAACTGTGCTTCTGTTAAGTACCATCAAAAACTACTGGTATGTCAGTCATACCATTATTTATTTCAACAGCTTCGTTTGCAGCACCCTTCATTGGCTCACATGCAACGTATTTCAGAGCAGCTCCAATAAATTCTGCATACTTGTCGATTTTACAAGGTGGGTGTGGCATATACATCACGGCACACATTGCTTCTGCTACAGTCTGTCCTTTGCCCATAGCTCTCAATTCATAAAACCACCTAACATTAACTTCAATGTAATTATCTTTACACTTACCAGAATTCCAAAATGAATGCGTGTATTTACAACTAGCACAATTAATGATAAGTTTCCTGGCTGGTACATTTCATACCGTAATGTCTTCATGTAAACTAACTGGCCCTCCACATATTTTACAACACACACAATCACCCTTGTTAGAATGTGTAAATCTATCAGAATATAACCATTTACATCACTTTCATTGGAGAGAACTGTGTATCAAAACATTTTATTTTAATCTTTGAAGCGCTAATGGCTATTTCTCTAGATACTGACGAGATTGCCTGTGACTTCACACGCCACATGTTCATCACAATGTTTCCCTTTATTCGAAAATCTATTAGCATGAAACAGTTTCTTAAAAAACACTTCGTTTTGGGGTCATAATTTACTTCTTGAGAGGTTTACCAATGTATTCGTTACTTTTCCTCAGAAAAACGTTAGCATTTCGGCATACAACGCCCGTTTATGCTATGAAACGATACGATACTGTTTTCTATAGTATTGTAATTCAACTTTTATAACACAGCAATCCACAGGCTTCTATATAAAAAATTACCGATTTTATTAGATTTTGAAGTAAGGTATTTAAAAATTTTAACATTTTCAAGTGGTGTAGATTATATTTAAATAAGTAAAGTAAAGTACTCCCCATTCAAGTTTATAAGAGATATGTATATCATTTTATTTGGAAAATTGCAAATTTTATAATGAAATAATTATCCGAAAAATGAGAAAACAATTTCCATTCTATCTCCCCTTAAGGCAAAAATACTTTATACGTAAGAATAAGACGAATTCAAATAATAATTATAGTGCAATACAATTTTGTGAGATGTATAAGTTAAAATAAGCATTGCAATACTTCGAGACCATTATTGTGCATTAGAATATATTAAAAACTTCTATGAAGTATTACACCAGTAGTAACAAAAAGCTGTAAATATTATAATTTTCTTTTCTTTGCTCTATTTATAACGCGAAATTGCCATACCTAATCACCAATAAAAATGCAAGCAGACACCATATAAGGAAATATTGAAATCAGTGTCATGGATTTCAAGCAAAGGTAAAATTCAATAAAGCATTCACATGTGCTTGTCAGCAAACATCAATAAAACATGAACGGCATATATTGGTGTTGCGAACAACAATATGAAGTGCACTATACTGTCTCTTCACAAGTTATCCGATGTACTTATATAATCTTTAGCGGCCCCTCTGTAGCAGCACACGTCAAAACATGTTCATGTCTGAGCTGTTCACCGTATACGTTTCACTGCCGTGCAAATCTACATTGCACACAAATACCTTCAAAAAAGATTTCCTAATATTTGCATTTATATTTGATGTTAAACAGCTCCTTTCCGTGAGAAATGCTTTTCTTTCTAATGTCAATATTTACCCTTATCCTTTCCACTTCTCCCGAAGTCCGTTATTTTACTGCCCAAATATCAAAACCCTTTACTAATTTGTACAAGCAGTAAACTGTTTTAATTCATGCTTTATACTGAATCTAAGTCGACATCACAGTCATCATCTGTCAGACTATAAAGCTTAATGTGTTATAAACTGCATGCTCATAATTATAATGTATATCTGTAAATATTTCAAATTGTGGAAAAATTATCTAATTGCTCCACACGGAAATAAATGCACTTAATATATAACGGATGGTGAGAGTCATGTAGAAGATAACGGCGGAATAGAGAATGAATTAATTGTAAAAGTTTTTTGGCACCATACTATTTCGCTCGGTATACACAATTTTGCGGCCTTTATACAATTTCTCTAATCACTGACACAACTTGCTGAGCGCAATGACGTAGAATATTACAAGACGGCAAAAATTAATGGCTGGCGTCGAGCAATCTCTCATATTCGCGAAAAGAGCTTCTCAACAGAGAAAATTATTTTCTCTGTGAAATGTCTGTTGAGATGCTAAGTTTTTATTTTGCATCATCAAACTTTTTAGGGCTAATGGAGTATCAGAGTTTAAAATAGCGCCACGGAATCCTTTGCTCGGCACCAACAGTAATTAAACTTTAAGCCAGTTTATAACATTTCCTTCCGTACAGTCTTCCCTAGTCTTACGCGATTGGGGAAAAATAAAGTAAAAGGCGTCGATAAAGCAGTCAGCGAAACGGACGCCAGATGGCAGGCGAGAAGTACTACCTGGTTCACAACCACGCCGCTAAGCAGCGCTCTCGTAGGCTTTGCGGCCTCCGACGCTAACAAAGTTTACGCGATTCATGGTGAACGTACAAATCCACTAGCCATTGTACGCTGTGACGTAAATTTCCGCTACTAATCAGAAGGTGAAATACATATTAGCTGTTCACGAGTTAAAGAACCAAAATTGGTTTCAACTTGGTGTCCATTCCGGAAAGCTAACGCCTTTTCAGTCTTTCAAAATATGACGTTTGATTGTGCCTGAAAATTTGTGTTAGACAAGTTAAGTTTTTAATAGAATACGTAATTCAGCATGTATCTGGCTAAGTTCTTATTAAAAAAAAAAACAGAATGCTAAAATGTTTCGCTAAGCTGTTAGGGTAGCCACGTCATCTCTGTGGGGAGAGGTTACAATAGGAGTCACACAGTGCTCGGTCATTGGCCTATTAGTGTTCATGTTCATGCTTTATGTTAATAATGCACTTTTTTATATGAAACTGGAGAGAAAAATATGTAATATGTACTGTTTGGTGATGACAATTTTTTGATGAAGCAAAGCTACTAATCAGCGGTAACATTGTATCAAATCTTCATAAACATCTTCTTTCATATGTATTTTGAACGTACACGTAAAAAAATAGTTATTGCTGATATCTAGAATTGTGATATATGTTTAATTATGAATGTAAGGCGGGTATCACTGTCGAATATTCCTGGTTATATTTCCTGAGTGTGAAATGCTTTAGAAGTCCAGTTACAAAGAATATAACGATTCGGATAACACGGAGAGCCGTATTATTGACGGCTGGAGACGAGGTTCCACTGTAGCGAAGAAAGGTCCCACCTAAGACTTCTATGGAGAGCTTGTGATACGGTCGCCCTGGCATTATGTTGCTCTTTTGTCACACTGAAACAGGTGATAGTGGGCCCACAACCGATTATTTTGAGATAGGGAACAAATAGCCGGAAATGTTTGTTTATCGTGTTGTGGACTAGCGTACACCGCATAAAGTCAACGTAGCTCACAGTTTTCGAACATATGTGCGCTTCGGGAACTGTTCATACAAGAGCTCTAGTGGATTAGAAGTAACAGCCAACCAGTTGCAAAATACAGATTTATTAAACCTTGATCATGGTTTCTACGGTTTCAAAACCCTCTTATTCATAAAATATTGTATGTAGAATCACTTTACCTATAGGATGTGTGGGAATCCTAGCTCTGCCTAGCACATGTCATCCACCTAATTATCACTTTAAATACACTATGTAAAAGTACACGGCTACTACTTATAAATAATGTATTTTAAATGGTGATTAAGTGGATGACAGAGTCCACTACTGCCATATTTCTTATAGGTAATGTGATTCTACGAACAGTATTTTCCGAAGAAGACCGTTTTAAAACCGTCGAAACCATGGTCAACGTTTAATAAACCCGTATTTAGCAATTCGTTGGCTACTATTTCTGAACCATTGCAGTTCATTGTAGCTGTTCAAACTGACGCCACCAGTCTCAGTACATATGCTGTAAACGTGCATAAAGTTCTTCCGCACTACCTCAAAGATCTCGGATATCTTTAATGCACTGGGAGAGGCAGAGAGTGATAAAAAACGTACATCCCTGTCTGCCAAACAGATATCCTGTACACAACTTAGCTGACATCGCGTGTATATCACGTGACAATCGTATGCACCGCACCGGTGCATTAACGTGTGACACTTGTGCATTGCGTCAGACAGCTCCTGATCCGTCAATGGTGAAAAGTGTTACAGTGTACAGTGTCTGACGCGTAGTCAAATATGAAACTTTATTCCTCACGAGAGTTAGCAGACATGCATTTTATGTAGCGTGCGGCAGGATGTGGTGGTCGCTAAGACGTAGCGTCAAGTCGTTCGTGTATGAAACCTCCGTAGAAACGGATGGAGACCTGCTTGCTATGTCCAAGCAGTTTGTCTCCGGTACAAGAGAGACCATGGATCTTTGAGAGAGTACGGCAGAACTTCAAGCGCCGTAGCCATACACCCCTACATGCAACGTTGTTGCTATGAGGAGTGTATGTCCGTAACAGAATATATTTGCATTTCCAACCATTGGCTCCCTATCTCAGTATAATCGGTTATGGACGTGCTATCACCTGTTTCAGTTTGGCCCGATAGATTTGAGACACCCTATATGTATGACACCGAGAACATAACATTCAGTGAGAGACAGTATGCGTAATATAACACTTTTTTATAGGAGCATCATATTCAGTGTTGACAATCTGCTATTCTGCATCAACTGCTTGCTATATTGCGCTCTTAATGGTATAGGAGATAGAAGTCACACCTCACATTAATGTTAACTAGTTATTAGAAGACAAACCATCATATATTTATTCGCAATGTCACTGAACTGTTTCGCCACCTATTAATGCTAGGAGAGGTTCACTTTCCGGAAGCATACTGGATAACTTGCTTTTAATTTCTTATAAACATAACACTGTAACGAGCCGTTTCAGGCATACTTTTAGCGGCAAAACATTGTTCGTTGTAACCGCTTTTATTGTTTAGTCATGATTATTTTGTATGATCACAATTAGTTTCTTTTATATTGTATGCAATACTTCACAAATGCTTGTGTGTGGTTCATCTACCTAATGACGATATAGTTTTGTGAAACCTTTGGTATCTGTTTCACTTCTATTGTAAACAAATGTAGTAACTTTAAGATAGTTCGATTTTAATGTTCATACCTGCATATAACGAAAACCATCAGTCTGTTTGTTTATGATGTTTTACATGTTCAACGACGTAACATTTTTTGTAAGCTCCTGTTCATCATTTACGATCGTTCTGTGAGATCACAGTTACAATTTCTGTTTCTATTTTACGTAATTTAGATAGATACTTCACAAGAATATTGTACAATTAATTGTCACATCTTGGAATAACCACACATCTTTGTGTACGTACTGTCACCTGTTGTATTGCACCTAATTGTTTCGTTACTCTTTCTTTGTATCTACAAGGGCTTCTTTTAAAGTAATGACAATAACCATTTTATATGAAAACTCTTAAAGCTTTTCCAATGAAACTAACATTATTAACATTCTACATCATTCTTCACTTCTACTTAATTGTTCCTCAATTTAGACACCCTGCCGAAGAACAAGTTTCTCCCAGCGAGAGACCAGGTCGTTGATACCGTCACTGTACAATAGTCTACTCTGTTGCCAGAGCCATAACACCGCCTCCACTTACACCACTTTATTACCAGCAAGTGGGGTTCTCGAATGTATTCTTTAACTTTTGGAACAGATGAAAATCTTGTGGGGCCAAGTCGGGGCTGTGTGGAGGATGATCGATGCAGTGAACACAAGTCATCGGATTGTTACAGATGTCGCCGCATTCGTGTGTGGTTTGGAATTGCAAAGCTGAAGGGGAGGGTGCACCATGCGTGGACAGACTCTCGTGTCTCAATACTCTGTTAAAGTAAGCTGTTTCTCACGCACCGACTTACTTATGTTACACACCGCCATGTAACACGATACAATTGGGAGCCTTCTAGTGGAAGAGAGCTACCAATATGTAGACATGAAGAATGAAATATCAAGAACGTTACAAACATTTTGTTTTATTTGAAATGCTTTAACAGTTTTTGCCAAAAAATTTCTGAGCAATTGCTTTTGAACATGTCCTGGTATTTTTGAAATTACTGTGTATATTTATGTAGTAGTTTTTTACTCTTTACTGTCATTCCTGAAATTAAGGTTTTCTCGTGGCTTGCAGCGATTATGGTCTCACAACGATTTATCGCACTCCATAGATGCCAGATACTATCTTCAACTTTTGTAGTCCTGTCTTCCTCAGTTGCGTTTAATATTACGGTATATTGATAACTTTTACTTATGGACTGTATGACAGCAATTGATTTCATTCGATATAGAAAATATGTATACCTTCTTCCCTATCACAGAAACAATAGAAATCATAGAACAAAATCTCTCATCCCACAGCAACCTCACCACAGACGCAATAAAAGACATAACAGATATGCTCAGACTGACAGCTGAACAAAACTACTTTCAGTTTGAGAAAGAATATTATCTACAAACTGATGGACTGCCCATGGGTTCCCCAATATAAGGAACACTAGCAAACATTTTCATCAGTCACCTAGAAAATCAGATATTTGATAATATAACCACAAATGAAAGTTTCAAAATCATATATTGGTACAGATACGTGGATGACATTATTTGTCTGGTAGATGAGCCAAGTGAAAAAATAGATGAACTCCATTCAGAAATAAACAAAGCTCATCAGAACATAAAATTCACACTTGAAAAAGAAAAAGAAAATCAAATAAATTTTCTTGACATTACAATTAAAAAAGAAAATGGAAAACATACATTTAACATCTTTAGAAAACCAACAGCTACAGAGACAATAATACATTCCACATCCAAGCACCCCCACAGCCAGAAACTTGCAGCACTAAGACACATGTTACATAGATTAAACAGAATCCCACTCAGCAAGAGAAACTATGAACAAGAAATCAGTACAATCATACAAATAGCTAGGAACAATGGGTGTGACACACATGTGGTACACAGGCTCAATCAAAAAATAAAAACACAAATAAAAAACAAACACAACATTTCCACAATACAAAAGAACTCACAAGCTGAAAACTTACAAACACACTCAACAAACACACACAATGACAACACCACACAGAAAAGAACTGGATGGTACACCATGACCTACACACATAAACTAACACACAGAGTTGCAAACATCCTAAAGAGACAGGGCTTCCAAATAGCGTATAAGCCTGGATAAACCCTTCAATCACACCTAAGCCAGACAGCTACCAAGAGGGACAAATTCCAGCAATCAGGAATATATAAATTTGAATGTCAAAGTTGTGATGTCATGCAGTATACATAGGCATGACATGCAGGAATTTTGAAACAAGGTACAAAGAACATATCAGATGTTGGAAGTATGAAACAAACCATTCCACATTTGCAGAGCATATAAAACAAGAACAAGAAACTATGAACAAGAAATGAGTACAATCATACAAATAGCTAGGAACAACGGGTATGACACACATGTGGTACACAGGCTCAATCAAAAAATAAGAATACAAATAAAAAACAAACACAACATTTCCACAATACAAAAGAACTCACAAGCTGAAAACTTACAAACACACTCAACAAACACACACAATGACAACACCACACAAAAAAGAACCAGATGGTACACCATGACCTACACACATAAACTAACACACAGAGTTGCAAACATCCTAAAGAGACAGGGCTTCAAAATAGCATATAAGCCTGGGCAAACCCTTCAATCACACCTAAGCCAGACAGCTACCAAGAGGGACAAATTCCAACAATCAGGAATATATAAACTTGAATGTCAAAGTTGTGATGCAGTATACATAGGCATGACATGCAGGAATTTTGAAACAAGATACAAAGAACATATCAGATGTAGGAAGTATGAAACGAACCATTCCGCATTTGCAGAGCATTTAAAACACTACAACCATCATCCTACAAACGTGGAACAAGAAATGAAAATAATGAGAATAAACAACCATGACAAACATCTTATATAAATGCAAAAAAACTTCCACATCCAGAAAGCCATAGCAGAAAACAAACATGTGATAAATGAACAAACACACATCAGCACAGGCTCCCTACTACACTTAATAAAGGAAATAATAACATAAAACCAAAAAAAAAACTCTTCCTCACAACATCTGAACACACACACACACACACACACACACACACACACACACACACACACAGCCCCCCCCAAAAAAAATAAATAAATATTTATATAACACCAAAATACACACACACAGCACAAAAATATATATATCACACCAAAACACACACACACACAGGACAAAAACAAAAAAAATAAATAAATGAATAAACTAAAATTAATATCACACCAAAAAACACTCACACACACACATACACATACACAAACGCACACACAAATGCATACACGAACAGACCACAGATACTTCAATAGTTACACTCATTAGTTAGGCAATAATATTTGATCTTTGGCAAAAACATTTGGCAGTCGGCAACAGAAACCAAAACATTGCATTAAAACAAGCGTTCAGTGCATAGTGCTGTGGAATGTGGAAAAAACCGCAAATTGGCGTTCATAATAAGAAGAACAACACCAAAAATGCAACAGGAGCGTAATATGTAAGAAACTGTCCACGCAACCTGTAAGTACAGTTCAAACATTACTACTTAATAGGAAATACCAACCACCAGAACTGTTTATAACCTATAGGCATAGTGACAAAAATGTAAATAAAATAGCTAACATATGTACATATTCCAGGCCACTGATGATGCCTTGAAGAAAACAAAGGCGAAACGCGTATGGCACTAAAATTGTGTTTTATTCAGTTGCTGTCAGACGGTCCATAAGTAAAACTTACCAATATACCGTAATAGCCAGATACTATGTTTAAGTGTTGTCCTTACTCATGGAACTTAGTGTGTGGAGGGTACTGCGCTTGTTCGCCTTGCCTCTGCCATGTAGTGGACAAAATGTTTGTGATCGTTGATTCTAGATTTTGTCTGTGACGCTAGAAGTGACAGTCAGACCACTTATATCGAGATACTGGCCCATCTTCGTGAGGATTTACTAAAAGACTGTTGGCAGTGTTACTTATTTTCCACGTTACTGTACTTTTGCGTTACTTGTTTAACTGCAAAGAGCCTGCTGATGTTATAAGAACTAAATCGATCGTGATACAATAAATGTGTATTAACCCTTGTGTTACCAAGGCAGGTAGTACTCTATGCCCCCCTTTTAAAAATATTACTGAGATTTCAAAATTTTGAAAAAAAATATTTATTGTCTTTAATCACTTCTTTTACCATATTCCATAAGTGTTTTAAATTTATCCGTTAAAATTAACCAAAAAATTTTAGGTCTTAGTAATAGACGGCAATTTCCCAAGTGAACTTCATATTCAACGTTTTCATGTTCAGCGCCTTATACACACAACAGTATTTCTTTAAAAATCAAGTAGTGAGTGAAAATCAATAATGGTTAAGCGAAACTTGCATTTTTAAATTTCTTTATGATTGGTATGAAGTACTCCACCTCCCATGGTAATACACAACATTGCGTTATGTTGTGTGTTGATGTTTCGAGGAGTGTGCTAAAAGATATTTTCGTGTTCTAGACGCTACAAGCACATCAGCACCTCATTGAAAGGTTAGTTGTTTATGTAAGTCAACAATTATTAACGAATTTTTGTTTTATTTACAAAAATTTTATGGTGGGCTTAATTAACCCCCTCCCCTTGTTAATGTGCATTATGGAAAATGCATTGGTATTGCTAGGGTTAATACAGCTGTGGTGGTTTTCATTTAATATTAGTGTCAATCTGCTGTGGCACCACGCATGATCAAGAATATAGGCTGTCGTTTTTCAATCTTTCCATTTTCTGTAGGAAGGTTGTGACTAGATGTGGCACAAAGTATCGTGTGTCATGCATGCACCAGATGGTGGCTAGTGGAGTATGTGTGTCGATGTAAATGTAGAATCGTGCATGGGAGAACCTCATTCAAATCCGGACCTGTGTAGCTCCCCTACAGTACATACAGCAAATACTGTCATTGTGATCGTGGTGATAACAGCACTGCTGAGTAAGAAAATTTGAAGCTAATCTCGTTACTTAAAGTAGTTATACTTTTTCATTTACATTTTAGGCCTTCCTCGCTATGGTCTTTGTGAAACGGCCAAATGAGGTCTCCCAGTGAAATTTCCAATCTTATTGCATTTGCTTAGTACACAATTGAGGAGCGATTCCAGCGTGGTTGTTAGACACATCAAGTCACATGGCTGTAGCCACTCTACAGCTGAATGGCATATCTTCAATGTAACTGAATGGAACTCTTTACCAGTGGTACATGATTCGACTGCTCAGTCAAATGGTCCAGACATCACAGCCGTACTCGATCAGAACAGTCGTTACCACAATTCGTCTCACTACCTGAAAGTTTTGCAGTCGAAATGGATGACTGACAGCTCATGGAATTAGTGCGATATTATCCAAGCTGGAACAGCCCTAACTTCGATAGAGGACGAAGAGGAGGAGGAGGAAGAGGGGGAGATTAGAGCTTAACATACGGTTGACTATGAGGTCATTAGAGACTCAGTACGGCTCAGGGAAGGATGGAGAAGTCAAGCGGCGGTGCCCATTGAAAGAAACCATCCCGGAATTGTCTCAAGCGATTTAGGGAAATCATGGAAAACCTAAATGAGGATTGTCAGACTCTGGTTTGTAAGGGCGTCCTCCCTAATGTCAGTCCAGCATGCTAACAACTGCGCTACCCACTCGGTCCTAAACACTATCAATACAAAGATGATCAGATAAGGAATAATGTGCGGATAGATATTACATGACTGCTGAAACTGTATTGTGATTAGACTATTTCATTTGTTTTGATGACTTAATTACTGTTTCTTCTTCTTGTATCAAATCTAATTTGCTGGAGACCACGTATAACAATTACTCAGAGGCGTTCTTTCAAATGTAGTTCTTCTTACTATGTTTACAGTATTTCTTCATTCTGTGTTAGAAAGGAAAGTTTTTACATTGTCAGTCACAATTTTTTAATTTTCTAGAGGTTGTTGAATAGTCCCTGTCTAGCTAGAGTGATGGGCTTTCTCTGGAGTTAACAACAGCCACGACCAGAATGTCTTCTTTGTGGACTTTGGGATGGGCTTTTAAGACAGGAGCTTAAGGATTCAAAGCGATTATGTCTTTAGTTCTTTGAACTGTGAAGAGGAAATTTGTGCTCTTCATTGCTTCTTTGTTCTCTGTCTGAAAACACAGTCTGTAACCTTCCCTAAATGCTTTGATGTTCCTTTCAGCAGAATATTCTTCTGTTTTTTTGTACATAGTGTTTTACCCTCTTTATGAAAATGGCATTACCGTTATCAGATTTGATAGCTATGCCTTTGTTTTCTTTCAGTTTTTAGTTATTATTACTATCTGTTTTTCCTCTTTAAATGCTACACTCCGTTGTAGCTGTTCTTCCCCAGCTGCTAATGTGGCGTTATGAGTCACTATCTGTGGCGTCTTTTATTCTAAGTTTTGCAGTCTTTTAATTGTCACTGATCATGTGATTCCTTATTCGTTGATATGACTTGTGCCCAGTGTTGTAACGAAGGCCTTTGTCAAGCAGACATCTTTAACCCTTTTCGAAGTGGATGCCAGTTGTATTGATAACTGGAAGCTGAAACTTCCATGTCGGAGCTCGTTGTGTTCCGAGTTTCAGTAGTTTTTAGAATGGACTTCTTCTACTGTTTTCTTTGTTTCTGATAGTGTATGATCTTTGGTTTTCAGTGTGTATTCATATTTGGTCCTATTTGTAAGCATCCCAAACTGCAGTTGTGATCCATATACTTCTTCTCCCCAATTTCTGGGCAGATGCACCACCCTTTGTAGCATTTCTGTCGTTATGTATCGTAGTAATCCATGCACATGTGAATATTAGCCGACTTTTGAGAAATGTTTTATTGATTTAGTATGTTGTATAGTTTTTGCTAGTTGAACTGTCTGTCCTTTGAAGTGATAAATGACCCTTTCTGCCTGACGTGGCGTCATTACGTTGTTAATAGACATTTAAGTCGAGGTCTGTCCAACGTCTGGGTTAGGTATTATTAATTAATAATATTCTGTGACGTATAGCAAATTTTATGATCTATAGATGGAACTACTCACAGCAGCAGGTTTCATCCCACGACTCAAAGTCTTGTGTGACAGAGAATTATGATTAATAGGGCAGTGAACAGTCCAGTGGCACAGCATGTAATTGTTGATGAAATTGCCATAATCAAATAGCGACTAATAAGTGGTATTCGTCAACTACAATTGACCAACCCTTTAATTGTATGGAATATATAGAAAATAGAAAGGAAACAACAAAAATTTCAACAACATGAACAAAACTATAAAATATTTCAGCATTCCATTTCTTTGAAAAGCGCATTATAAAATTGTCTTCAAATGGCATCAAAATGAGCTATTATTCATCCAATAAATCAGAGCTTGCCTGTCTGAACCGTTGCAACATACTTCAGAAACATAAGGAGCTAGAAGTTCACAAGATCGAATGTCCAGACGGTCCCAGTTATTACTTAGGTTAGACAGGCAGATCATTTTCCGTTAAGTTTACATCATAAATTTGCAGTGGCGTCTCATAAACGTCAATACAGACCGCAAGATCTGTCATTGGCAATCTTCAGGGACAAAACTCAATATACTGCATTCACTTGAGGTACACAGACAACAGATTTCCAAACGACCAGACAGATAAATGATGATTAACTGAAACCCTCAGCTGCCGACAGGTGTTGTTGTTATACCTCGATGTGGACAGCTGAAAATGTGTGCCCCGACCGGGACTCGAACCCTGGATCTCCTGCTTACATGGCAGACGCTCCATCCATCTGAGCCACCGAGGACATAGATGAATAGCGCGACTGCAGGGACTTATCCCTTGCACGTTTCCCGTGAGACTCACATTCCCAACTGTCCACAATTCTACATATGTAATGTACCTTATAGACATTTGCCCATTCACTCATTACTCGCGCACGCTTTGGCGATTCCCGTAAGAGTTTTGGGCAACCTGTGTGCATTCGCACAGACGAAGGTCAATGGCTGGGTAGCCTTTAATTATATATATGAAGACAGTAACTGTTCTCGAAAGAACAGAATACTGTTGATGGCCGTGCAGCTTTTCCCTGGAATAAATGATGACTAACTGAAACCCTCAGCTGCCGACAGGTGTTGTTGATATACCTCGATGTGGACAGCTGAAAATGTGTGCCCCGACCGGGACTCGAACCCGGGATCTCCTGCCTACATGGCAGACGCTCCATCCATCTGAGTCACCGAGGACACAGATGAATAGCGCGACTGCAGGGACTTATCCCTTGCACGCTTCCCGTGAGACTCACTTTCCCAACTGTCCACAAGTCTACGTATGTATTGTACCTTATAGACAGATAGTGAATATTCTATGCATTCAGTAATGACTGTCTCTTGTTATAACAGTCGCAGAAGAAGCAATGAACACAATTTGCTTATCCTTGGTCCTACATTAATACAATCTATCATCTTCCAGCTAACTTAGTGGTGTTACCGGCGGACTAGGGGAACTCTACTGTAGAACTGCTCAAGAGCGACTATGACGAGAAGATGAGTCAACTTTTAAGAGGACCCTGCTTACAGTCAACAAGAGGGCAACCCCACCTATAGAGCGGACAGGAAAACCAGAGCTCTTCTTAAAGAAACAGGACGGCCTAGAAAGGATGTCGAGAACTGAAAGCTACGGCACCAGTATCACTCACACTATGTGGATTACCCAAGGTCCACACAGAGCGTATACCGCTTCACCCAGTCGTAAGCAATACTGGTGCAGCCACCTACCTACAGCCACCCAAATTAAGAAGATATTGGCACCATACATGGAAAAGGGCATCCACCATATCCGCAGCTCCTCGAACTTTGTGGTACGTCTAAAAAAAAATCTACAAATCTCGAACACAGACATCCTAGTCAGCATTGATATTGTGTTTCTGTTGACGAGGGTACCACTTCAAGACGCACTCAATTTGATCGGTGAGACACTTGATGGAGCTCTGCTGGACCTTCCCAAGCTTATTTTAAGACTTATTTACTTCCTATGTGGAGGCCAGTTTTATGAACAGGCTGAAGGAGTGGCAATTGGTAGCCCCCTTATCTCCGATGGCGGCAAATCCATTTATAGAGAGATTCCAGGATCAGGCATTTACGACTGCAGCCTACTAGACAACCTGATTCTTGAGGTATATTGACGGCACATTCGTCATTTGGCCACATAGTCGGAAAGGACTGGACGAGTCCCATGACCATCCAAACTCAAGACACCCCAACATTAAGTTTGCAGTGGAATTAGATTATGATGGTGAACTTCCTTTCCTTGTTGTCCTGATGAAAAGCAAGACAGATGGCAGATTAAGCCACAGTGTTTACAGAAAACTAACACACACCAACTTAGATGTACAGGTTGACAAGTGCCATCATCTGGCGCAGAAGAACGGGGTACTGAGAAAATTTGTACACCAAGCAAAGACATTGACCGACTCAAACAGCTTAGCTGCAATTGTGTGGTTTCGAACATCTACAGCAAGTGTTCCCAGACAACTAGTATTCAAACTGGGACATCCGCAAAGCACTACATCCCACCAGACACTCTAATATAGCGGGAGGAGAACAGAAAGAAGAGAACTGGAGGGTAGACTTTCTACCATACACAGGGCCTACATCTACAAAGTTCAGCAGGATCCTGAAAAACACAATGGCCGCCTAATAAGGTCGAGGAGTTCGTTGCAACGGTCAAAGATGATCTGGATTAAGGAAACCTTGTATCTATCATAGGCCATGTGAATGTGGTATGTCTTACGTCGGTCGAACAGCCAGAATAGACGAAATAAGATCTAAAGAATACCGAAGACATACCAGGCTACGACAGGCCACTAAATCAGCAGCAGGAGAACATTGCCTGAAATTTGAAAACGCCATGCATTATGATAAAATCTTGATAGTGGCTCAGACCCCCAGATTTTGAGATCTCTGACTGATTAAACTATCGAAATCAAGATGACGGAGAACCTGACCAACTTGGAATCGAGATACCAGATCAGAGTGGCCTGGAATCTGGCTTTATAATTACTAATGAAACAACGGATATAAGTTTCATTCTCCGGTAACGAATCTCAGACAACAAGAGGCGCAATTAACTGGATCGAATCTCTTATGGAGCACCAGGCGGCAAACGCCTCCTCGGGAGGCAACTGTAGCGCTCACGAACATGAGAGGGAACAACATCAACCAGTCTGCAGCTCGTGGTCGTGCGGTAGCGTTCTCGCTTCCCACCCCCGGGTTCCCGGGTTCGATTCCCGGCGGGGTCAGGGATTTTCTCTGCCTCGTGATGACTGGGTGTTGTGTGCTGTCCTTAGGTTAGTTAGAGACTGATGACCATAGATGTTAAGTCCCATAGGGCTCAGAGCCACTTGAACATCAGCCACCCGAAGCCTCAGGCACCGTACTCCTAGGAGCAGACACAGTACAGAACTCCAGACGGGGGCCAGCACCACGAGAGATTGCTGAGTCCTGCAATTCCCACAGCGGCTGGATTTGGCAAGGAGCGCACCTTGCAGGAGCGTACCGAACCCACAAGGCCAGGAGAATGACAGGCTCACGATAGAGTCCGGAACACCTTGGCGCAGGCTCCACCGGGGAAAACAGCAAAACGGACGTGGACGGAAGACGGAAAGCCTAGACAGAAATAGCACCGCCTGAAACGGCCGCAGAGGGTACGGACGATGTAGGGAACACCAGGCACTGCCCAGGCATAAATATGGGGCATGGTTAGCTGGGCTGGTCAACCAGTCGCAGAAAACTCGTGATGAAGACGCCAAATAGCGACGTGGAATTACTGTGTTGGGAAGACGCACTCCACCGGTAAAACACTCCATTCCACGAGATGACACAGAAAATAAACAACCTGTCATATCATTCCACCTACCCTTGTCTCTCTCTCTCTCTCCCTCCCTCCCTCCCTCCCTCCCTCTCTCTCTCTCTCTCCCTCCCTCTCTCTCTCTCCCTCCCTCTCTCTCTCTCTCTCTCCCTCCCTCCCTCTCTCTCTCTCTCTCTCTCTCTCTCTCTCTCTCTCTCTCTCTCCCTCTCCCTCCCCGTCCCCCCCCCCCCGCATGCCCGCGCACTGCCACACAACCCCCAGGACGAACTCACGGTCTCTTCGCTTCGTATTATGCAATTTCATTTATGCATCACTAAAGTAATGTGAAGTTATAATCGCATTAAGTTTGAATTACGTACTTAGCAATAGAAGCAGTAAACTGCAGTGATAATTAGTCACCCTGTATGTAAATACGTACGTCAAATTTTGTGTTCGATATGAAGACGGTAAAACTAAAATTGTTTACTCTCACTCCTCAAGAAATTTTTTTCTTACTTTTTTCTTTTATATCGTGAATTATGTAAGTGGAAACCATAGTAAATCGTATACGCCGTTACATCAGAGTAAAATAGGTTAAATATGTCCCACCTGAGACATGTAGTATTGTAACAAGAATGTTAGATAGATTCAAAATGCAAGTTTAGATGTCAAAGTTCTTCACCGATGCGGAAGACGAAAGTCATGTGGTCCAACTCACGTAAGACGTCACTAAACTTAATTTGTGTCATTTCTCTAGCTTTATCTGACTAATACCTACAAGATACAGTTCATCTCGTTAAAACTAACATCCGTGTCGTGGTGTCACTGTTAGGTGGAAAACTGAAGCACATGTGTACGCCCCTCCTATACATACGGTCCTTGAAAATGGAGAAGTAGCTCCGAAACGCGTTGCAGCAATTATAAAATAAAATTTGTGACTAATGACAGAATATAATTAATTAATCATTAATAACCTAGAAGTTACAGTCGCAAGCTTTCGGCCTCTTTGCCGTTGATTTTTCATCGCTTTTTACTGAAAACCATTCACCTCTTATATTTTGGGCATCACTTTTTAATGTTTTCACCGGCTTCTTCCGTTATATTCATATCTTTCAAGCCTTTTTCAATAAATTTAATCCACTGACGTTGTCCCTTTGTTACCGAGTTATTGAAAGACCATTTGGTTAATATATCGCCTAGCCTCGTTTTTAAAAGTGCAATGAACCCGGACAGCCTGCTCTGGATAGTGTCGGAGAGATTGGTACATTTTTGACAGAGACCTTTCTTGCTCAAGTGCAGTTAAATAAACTACAATTTATCAATCATTACAACATGAAGAGTGTCGACATGTTCTGGTGCCTGAAGAGCACTGCTGCGAGGACGGCCTGAATGTCGGTGTACTCCTTTCAGCGATTCACAATGAGGCAGGCTAACGCCAAATGTGATCGTAAGTTTGTTAATAAAAGTTGGTGCGGTGTAGAGTCGAATTCTTATGGCAGGAAATATTGGGTGTAACCAATTTCCTTCATCCAAGGCTTTCTGGATTTCATGTAATAAAACTAAGTGCAGCTGTGAAGAAACTGCCAGCTTAATCATGTTTAATACGTTTAAGACATCAAGTACCTTAAATACCGCCGTGATGCAACCGGATGTGATTCTGGGTCCAGCGGATATCTTTCCAAAGAAATAATGTACTCCCATTACGTTTTTTTTTCGTATCGTTTTTACCACGCAGGAGTTTGTTATTATTATGGTGTCAATAGCTGAGTTTATTTCGATGTGCAGAGTAACCTGCTAACATTTCATAGGGCACTGCAGCAGAGTGTGGTCCGGTCGCTTTTTTATCGCACCACCATCGCTTCTCGTTTTATGGCAAGCGTGCTAGCGCAGTATGCACGTATCTCCCGCTAAACAATGCCACTCGTTAGATCAATCACACTGCTCGCCTGGGGGGAAGTTCAATGTTTTCCCACTACGTGAAAAATATTTCCCTAAGCGATACAAAGAAGTTCTTTCGCATACTGGAAATTTAGTACGTGTGACTTAAACGGTACCAGTTATATACTCTGTTTAGAGCTGAAAGATCCTAGTCAAAGAAACATTACGAAAGAGTAGTTGCATTACGCTAATAACATATTTTCACATAAATCTACACCGGTCATTATGAAGGTAATGGAAGGCTAATTCTGACCGCGGTACATAGTATGTCCCCAATGAAGCGAGGGGGTGTATCTTTAACTAAATTTTGTGTGACTTACGCCACAGTTTCATTTATTCCACTTATAAGGTAGTAAAGAAAGCAATTAGATTGCGTGATATGTCTCTGAGAAAAATATTGGAAATACAGCAGTTCCTCATGCTTTCCAGCAAGTAGTTGACGCCTTTATTAAGCAGCCATAGAGCTGCAATTTTCTGGTTCATTATTTTAATTCCAGCTCCTCTGATTTTAATGTTATGATCTGGAGAAATAATTGAATATTTTAATTGTAATATGTGAGTGAATGTGAATGCAAGTAATCCACCGAAAAATAATATTCTCACGAGATTTCTTTTACATCATTGTACGACTTTTTACGTTTTAAACACGTCCATGATCGATAATTTTCCAGAAGGCGCAGATGACCACATTGTTAAGGACGATATCATATCATCAACTTGTGTACATGTAAATGGCAGAAGATGGAAAATTATATCGCTAAGAATTTTTATAAAAGATTTTCCAGTTCTTTCGCGACTCATTGTGATGAAATCCCTTCAGTGATATTCAAAACTTTTAACAGTCACATTGCCGGCCACTTTGGCCGAGCGGTTCTAGGCGCTTCAGTCTAGAACGGCGCTGCTGCTACGGTAGCAGGTTCGAATCCTGTCTCTGTCATGGATGTGTGTGATGTCCTTAGGTTAGTTCGGTTTAAGTAGTTGTAAGTCTAGTGGGCTGATGACCTCAGATGTTAAGTCCCATAGTGCTTAGAGCCATTTGAACCATTTTGAAGAGTCACAGATCAAAAGAGGAAAGCACAAAATACATCGACTTCTGCCCTTAATGTGTCATTCAAGGACTATTTACCAAACGTCCTGAAATTCATAGGCTTGATCCTTTGACACATGAAAATAGCACTAGGCTCATATATTTTACCAGGAATATGTTAAAAATAATTTAAATCTTCAGATTTCGGTCACGATTTTAAAACTGAAAATCGCGAACCTAATATTCACATTTTGGAACCCGTCACCCAACCCTCTTCCCATCGATATACGGCTGAAAAAAACCTAGCTCAATTATGGGCACAGATCTAAATCGACATCTAGATAGAACTGTGCAAGCCACTGTGCAGTGCACGTGGAGGGTACATTAAACCAATGTCACCAGTTCTCTATCCCACTCCCTTTGCGTTTTGATCGTGGGAAAAATGACGATATGATTTTGTACTAGAGGTCAGAAATGAGGTCCTTCATCTCCTATGTCGTCACCTCTGAATTCGCGAGTTCCCGCCGGTGACCATGTAACCGACAACTCGTCACTTGAGTCTGTTGTCTGGATCATTATTTTTGTTCCAGTTCCTCTGATTTTAATATAATGTTCTGGAGATGATATTGTGGGGAAGGCGAAACAAAGACTTCGCTTTGTTGGCAGAACACTTTGAAGATGCGACAAACCCACTACATTACACTTATACGTCCTCTGCTCAATCACCAACTTTCTCTTCCGAATGTGAAAATATTTTGTGGACACCCACCTTCGTAGGTAGAAATGATCATCATAATAAAGTAAGAGAAATTAGAGCTCGAACGGAAAGAATTGGGTGTTCCTTTTTCTCACAAGCCATTCGAGAGTGGAATGGTAGAGAAGTAGTATGAAAGTGGGTCGATGAATCCTCTGCCAGGTACTTAAATGTGAACTGCCGAGTAACCATGTAGATGTAAATGTAGAGTGTCTATACCAGTGTATCAAGGAGAGCGACTACACGAGTTTGCAGAAATAAGCGAAAACTCGAGACGTTGCCGCTAAATACGCAATCTTTGGGTATTACGATTATTCTATAGACGGCCAATACAATTACTGATTGGTTAATTGTGAATCATGCGCTCCTAGAAGCTATGAGCATTCCTTCGTTATCGACACTGTGAAATAAACCCCTACTACTGCAAGCTCTCTGATTTCCGTGCATGAAGAAGTGGTAGTATCGACAAAAAAAAAAGGTAAAAGAATGTTCTGTAAACTGGGATCTAAAGCGTATTTCTTGAGAGCTACGAGAACTTTCTCAATTTTGCTAACCTGAAACGCATCTCTTCTCCCAGAAAATGGCATATTTCTTTTAAGAACTGCATTTAAACGTAAGATTTTATGCTTAAGCGAAAAAATTTTAATACAGTTATAGAATCTGGTAGAACAATTATTTTTAAAAAAATATATTTTTTCAGTATTTCACGAGTAAATTAAAGTGTTTAGAAAGTGGGACATAAAGCAACCCGCCATTACGTTGCAATTTCTAGGGTTAAGATTTCAAAGAGCCCACCTTGCCAGTTACATTATGCAATAAATAGTATGGGTATATTGTTAAAGAAAAAAACGTTACAAACTGTGGGACTTGCACCCACCCGTCGTAAAAGTAGTCCTGCAACTTTCTGAGAGACTTTTGCGACTATTACCAGAAACAAATTAAAAGTAACTCCAAACTTCAGGTTCACACCGAGATTGGGAGCAGCCTGGCTGGAATTACGTTGGCGTTTTACTGCACTTCGGCAAGTGATCGAAGAGTCTGTTTTACGAACTCAGCCTGTACACCTACCTAAAGTTGCAGCCCAGCTCAGGCTACTCCGTCCTGTCGTTCGCAGAGGTGTTGAAATGCTGCAAAACAACATAAAAGTCCGACAAGGAGAACATGGATAGTTCTGTGCCTATCACGTAGCTAACACAATTTTTGTAAATTGAAGTCTATACCGAAATTGGTGCTTTCCCAGGGCTACACTGTTCACATGCTACTGCCATCCATAAACCTGAATCGCTTACACAGCTAAACCACATATGTCTGCTGATTAGGGGCCATACGCACTTGCCCTCACCGATTTGACTCGTATTGATGGGTGTGTACATCATGGCGAGTACTTCAACATACGTGAAAAGGAGAGCCCAACTCTCAACCGTGTTCGAGAAAATCGAGTTTGAAACTTTTAAGCATGCATATATACTTCTGTGTGGGCACTTACTGCCCAGTCCGTAGACGACCGAGTAAGCGCTTGGTTTCATCAGCTGAAGGACTCTGGATCGAATCTCGCTACCGTTAGTGTTTCATTTATTTTTCTTTCCTCCTACGTAATTCTTATAACAAGTTTATTATGAGTGTGCAAAACTGTTCCTATCGTATTCCTGAAGGTACGTTTCAATCCACCATGATCCAGTTTTCCCGTTATAGACATAAGTATGCTACGGCTCACCACATGAACTCAATTTTCCGGTAATGCTGCAGTCACTTTTGACCCAACAGAAGCAACTGCAAGTGCACAATCCATTTTCGGTTGTTTGAGGTAGAAAGGGAATAGCATTTACAAACCAAAAAAATCTTCGTTCGTATGTTAGTCCCCGAGATAATTAAATGTCATCGCTCTAATGTGCCTGATGATAACGAGTAAATGTGTTGCTGTGCCTGGTACTTCAACGGCAAGAGAACGAGAACCTGATTTCCAAGCCGAAACGCTTTACAGTGAAGTTTCAAAAGTACGGTTATAAACGACTCTTGTACGCAGTGAACCATTGGTCCTCCAAACATTCGCATCGATTCGAAACCTTCTGCAGTAATAATACAAGAAATTAGAGAAGAATTATGTCGCAGTATTTTCTAAATAATAGTGGGGAAAAAGCCATGGTACAAAACGAACTAATTTCCCAATAAAACGTCGATGAAGAGAGTGTGCTCGAAGAAACTGAAGAAGTCGATTCATATTCTCAGACGATTACGAAAGAGAATCAGTAAAAAATGGACAGCGATTACGTTTCGCAGTGTTACAAGATTATTGTTGTCAATCTAGCAAGAGAGCATCCAGGATAATCACTCTTCGTAGAGGGAGAGCTTCAAGCCTCAACAGCATGAACGGTTCCAAAAGATGGGAAGAACGTCTAAAATACGGTGGAGCAAGGTATTAAAAACTTGAAACAATTAATTCGTGGAGCTAGAATAGTTTCATAGAATTTCGAGAAGGGAATCAGCAGATGACGACGAGAAGCCTGCAGCAGTGGGCTCTTGCTGCTGCTAAACCATTTCATGAATAGAATTTTCAAGCTTTCTACTCGTGGATCGTGCATTTCAAACGAAGACACCGGATTCGCCAGAGAAATATAATCAGATTTGTATCCGAGAGGGAAAGCGCTTCACTGCAGCAAGTCCTTGAAGCAGCAACAAATTTCCAAATGCAGATTCGAGTCCGCATACCAAAATACGACAAGGATTTTGTATTTAACTCTGATGAAACAGGTATTACACATAAAAGTACCTGATCCATTTACACCAATTGCAATACTATTTTTATAGACCGTATGATGCTAATTTGTAATGTTTTTTCTAGGGTGCAAATATCAATCAACTTATGATAAAAATCTCGTCGAACGCCCAACAATGGTAGTTCTTCCGCAGCGAAAGGATATGCGCAAGGTGACACATTCATACACTGGACAGTATGTTTTCACTTTATCTGGAAAATTACTGCCAATCATTTTCGTTAGCTTGCAAGAGACCACGGGCTCATTTGGACCAAGGGTGCAAAATAGCAGCTGATGAGTATGCACACAAATACAAAATCGTTATGAAAACATCTTCAGAGTCCGGAAAACTCACTACATTTTTATACAGGAAATTTCTGGTTGACATCTTGAAGCCATACTTGAGAGAAGAACAATTTCGTTTGATCCTAGATTCATGGGGAGGGCAAACTAATCCGGTTTTGTGCGACGAAATTTTCGAAATAGAGTGGGTTTCCCAATGCGCAATATTAATGTAAGTCTTCAAAAATTTACGCCGTTGGTGCAGCCCTGCGACGTTTATTTTTACAGGCAGCTTAAAAACCTTATAAAGTGACTACAAATTGCTCGTACATAACCGACAATCGTAAACCATCAGCTGTCTGCACCAATACTCGACAATATCACCACATATACGTGGTACGCCGCGAAACTGTATGATGGTCGAAAACAGTTTATGAACTGAAACAATATGATGCCCGAGAACCGTTTATGAACGTAAACCAAGTAGAAACAATGAAAAAACCATGCTCATGCAAAAACTGGGCGTTTACTACGTGCGCTGTATACCACAGTAATTATTGTTTAACATGTTTCTATGATCGGTATCATGCTGATTCGTGTAGTTCTTCATACGTATCACAAATGTAGGTACAATAATGTCAATAAAAAGACCACACCGATTTGATTCAAACTGGTCGAGTATTCTTTTTTATTTCCTGTATGCTTACAAATAAATTCATTTCTTGTTTTCATATTTTGCAGGATGAATACTATGCACATAATAAATAAGCCATTAAATACCGGTAATTTGGACAGTAACAATAAATCTGTTGTTAGAGTTACGTGAGAATAAAAAAGGCACTAGCAGTGAGGTTCGATCGATAGACCTTGCGCTTACGAAACTCAGTACCTCATCACTAGGTTCGAATCCAGCCTCGGGCATGGATGTGTGTGATGTCCTTAGGTTAGTTAGGTTTAAGTAGTTCTAAGTCTAGGGGACTGATGACCTCAGATATTAACTTCCATATTGCTTAGAGCCATTTGAATTATTTAAATGCAAAATGTGGTCGCCGATTATACCTGAACATACGTTGCACTGATGCTGATGGCTCGCTATCACCATATCATGGGACTTCCGCATACTATCCCACAGATTACTGTTATGGAAGTTGAAGATACCACTCCGCGTAAAGGTGGCCTCATCTGTGAACTGGATGGATGACACACCCCGGAATCGTGATGTCGTGGCGAAGAAACCAGTGACAAAACAGAAATGGCGATACACTGTTGCAAACACTGAATGCTGTGTCCGTTGTCGGCGGGGAGAGGTCCCCTGATACAACCTTGTTGCCTGTCGCCCGTTACCAGTTGCCTTTCAATAAGTGAACACCGTGTCGGCAAGCTCTCGTTTCCCAAACGGAACCTTTGTGTGCAACGTTGTGTCATACCCACTACAACGTTGGTCAGTAGGGGACGTGAGTCGGACACAACATTGCCAATCACTATGGCAGGTGAAGGTGCTATGTCATGACGTATGAGGAACAATACCACCCTCTAGGAGGAAACCAATCATACTGTAACCGTGGCTGCGTGGTACAGCGCATGTTAGACCGCGCTCTAGTATTTATACCATATATTTCCGGACGTAAGTTCATTAGACCTTTTTTGATCAGTATCCTCTCAACGATCAATCCCTAGATTTTGAACACAGTGGAAAAAATCACCCAGTATATACGCATTCCCAAGACTTTCGGAACTCTGTTTTCTCGAAAACGGTTGAGAATTGTACCTTCCTCTTCATGTAAGTTCTAGCGATGCTCTACACATCCTATCAACATGAATCAAAGTCGTAAGAGCAAGTACATACGGTCACTTTGTGAGCGCTTTCTCTTGAGGGTTATCATGAGGTGGTTATCACTGGCGTTAGAGAGTATAAGATGCCATCAAATCCCAGTTTTACTCAGTGGCATGATGCAAGGCGACCTGCTTCCGAGGTGGAAAGGTCAACATTAGAGTGGCAATCTGTTGCTACATTGTGGGATAAAAGATAATTCTACCCCCTCTAATTTCTCATGTTTCATATTTTCGATCCTGTCCTCTGACACGTCAATTTGATCTGTAGATGTCTGCGATTTGTTGGTACGGTTTTCCCTGAAAACAATGAGGTGGGGAGGGGCACGGGTATCTTTATGGCAGCTTAGTTTATGCTGTGGATCTTTAATGATGTATGTAATCAAACAAGTGGGCTAACAATAACGGCGTACGCGGAACGCGGTCGGCAGGGCAGACTGTGGGTGAATATTTTAGGTGGTCCGCCTGCTGCCTGATGCAGTATTCACGACCACCGAGCTGGACAGGGCAGGGACCCCGGTGGACGCTAACCCGAGCCTCCTACACAACTATCTGCCAGCGTACTGGGGTGGCACACTCGGTCTACCCACTCTACTATAAACTAGGGATACGTAAACAAATAATGATTGTAGCCGTACTACGGAAATTAATAGATTTTGAATGCAGAATGGTAGCTAGAGCTAGAGGCATTCCATTTCGGAAATCGTTAGGAAATTCAATATTCCTAGATGCACCGTGTTAATAGTGTGCCGAGAATACCGCATTTCAGGCATTACCTCTCACCATGGGCAACAAAGTGGCCGACGGCCGTCACTAACGACCGTGAGCGGCACTAACAGACAAGCAACACTACTTACAATTACGCAGGAATCTATGTGAGACTTATGACGCACGTATGAGTTAGGACAGTGCAGCGAAATTTGGCGTTAATAGGCAGCAGAGGACCGACGCGAGTGTCTTTGCTAACAGTACGACATCGCCAGCAACTCCTCTCCTGGGCTTGTGACCATACTGGTTGCACCTTAGACAACAGGAAAATCGTGGCGTGGTCAGGTGAGACCTGATTTCAGCTGATGGTGAGGATACAGTGTGACGCAGACATCACGCAGCCATCGACCCGAGTTATATGGGCAAATACGTAAGGTAAGTTATCAACAAGACAATGTGGAGGCTCATGGGCTGTGTTTATATGCCATGTACTGGGTCCTCTGGTCTAGCTGAACCGATCTTGAGTGGAACTGTTTGTGTTCTGTACTTTTTCCCGAACGATAAAGGAATTTTTACTGATTACAGTGCGGCACGTCACCGGGCCACAATTGCTTGTGATTGATTTGAAGAACATTGTGTACTGTTCGAGCGAATGTCTTGGCCACCCATATCGCCCGATGGGTATGTCGTCGAACATTATGAGGCCAAACCGAGAGGCCAGTTCTTGCATAAGATCCTGCATGTCAGCTCTTTAGCAAGTATGGACGGCTATAGATGCATCATTACTCAATATGTCTGCAGCGGACTTGCAACGACTTGTTGAATGTATGTCACTAGTTGCGGCAATACGCCGGGCAAAAGAAGGTCAGACACGATATTAGGAAGTATTCCGTTTGCCATCTGGGTGCACTGTTACCTACCTACCGCTTCATTTATACGCATATGTCTGGAATATTTTTTGACATTACACACTTCGTAATAGCATAGCCTATATAATAATAATACAATTTATGTTACTACGCGACATAATGTCTGTTGTGCAGTACCATTATGTCTATCTTGTAACACAGCCTTTTTTGTTATTTGTAGTGTGTAAACGTACACTGAGTCTACTTATGCTTGTAGTTATAGTTGTTGCATTCGTACATAGGATTCTATTCCTTGGACTCAATTATAACCCTTCAGTTTACTGCATCAGTATTCCTTGTTTCCTTATATTAGAGTGTTTGTTCTGTTCAGAGGGTTGGTATTCCCAAATAAAAAAATTTCGGATATCTGTATCTGTTACCGGCCCTCTCGGCGTTCACCTATTGGTTCTTATCACTTAAAGCTATTTCTCATCCCTGCTAATCCATCCTTTGTACGTAAACCCTCGTCATGCTGACCTCGGTGGAATCCTGGCCTCCTTTTCCTCTAGTCATTCCGTGTTAGACGTCCTTATCGAAAGGAAGCCATCCCAAGCATTCCTCATCTGCTTAAACTAATGGTTACGCTCCTTCACCGCTCTGGCATTTCTAGAACCTGTAACGTACCCTCTCTCTCTGTTATTGTTTTTGTTTTTTGTTATTGTTTTTTTTTGTTATTGTAGTTGTAGAGGTATGAATTATTGTAGCGGTTTGCTTAGTCAGCAGTACTTCGGAGGTTTTTGACATTAAATGGAGCCTGAAACTTGCGTAATAAATACTTCGCGTGAAGTGCGATTTGGGGCATAGACAAAAATTAATTGCGGAGATGCAATCTACAGAATATTAACAGAAAAACTTTAGAACAATGCACACGACTGACTAGACACATTCAGAGGGTACTTAAATTCGCGTACGAGTGGTTGCGAACTGATGAGAAAGATCTATCTTAATTTTTTTGTGTAAAATAATTACGTCGTTACACAATCGGAGATTGCGAACGTACAATCAGGGTAGAGGCACGTACTTTCTATCATTCCCCGTGGCCTGGGTTAAAGAATTGCAATTATTTAAATTTAAGAGTATTTCTTTTTCAATCGGACTCCTATTTTTATACGAAAAGGAATATTGCAGGTGCTGAATGTCTCGGCAAAAACACATCGAAATTAATCTTAGCGGCCACCAAAGGAAAGTAGTGAGCAGAATCACGTACCTCTATTGTTGAGTAGCGCCGTCTTAAAGATCGTCGCCTCCATCTAAAATTCGCCTTCTCGAATTAACAGAATAATTTGTACTCCGTTGGTATGGGATTTAGGCTTGATCTTGACAGAAATTATAAAACGCATTTTTCATCATTTAACACCTTCATTTAACACACACAAAGACATGAAACTATACAGTACGTGTTTACGCCAGCACATCAGAACAAAAAGGTAGTTAATACTAGAAGTAATAAAAGAATCTCGAAATTAGTCCTTTGTCTCTCAGACCGAGCGAGGTGGCGCAGTGGTTGGCACAATGGATTCGCATTCGGGAGGACGACGGTTCAATCCCGCGTCCGGCCATCCTGATTTAGGTTCTCCGTGATTTCTCTAAATCGCTCCAGGCAAATGCCGGGATGGTTCCTTTGAAAGGGCACGGCCGACTTCCTTCCCCGTCCTTCCCTAAACCGATGAGACCGATGACCTCGCAGTTTGGTCTCTTCCCCCAAAACAACCCAAACCTTTGTCTCTCAATGATAAAAAAGTTTTATCTGGTATGACAGTCGAACAAATTTTCTTCTTGTATCTTTGAGATTAAATTACAACATTTTTTTTTTATTTCCGTTTCAAACCCTCGTTATGGACCGTCTGCTATTGTTTACGCTTCTGGATTTACTGCAGTAGTGGAACCCTCCCTGAGGTCGACCAGATTTAATATAAAGCTGTTAATATCAGCATAAACCTTTCTCTTTAGTCTTGTCGCTCTACCAACCTTGCCACCACTTCTGGTCTCACCTACTTCAACCACTTTCCACAGACGCTCATGACAGTAGCACGCGAACATCGAATTAGGTCCCCCTCTCCGAGGTGCTCCTTCCCAGAAGGAAACGTCGCTCATATCGATCGATTTCCCCATTTACAGTCAGTACCTTCAATTGAATGATTCCTCATTCGTCTCCGTTTTTCGTATATACACTATGTGATCAAAAGTATACTGACACCTGGCTAAAAATGACTTACAAGTTCGTGGCGCACCCAATCGGTAAGGCTGGAATTCAGTATGGTGTTGGCCTGATAACAGCTTCCACTCTCGCAGGCATACGTTCAATCAGGTGCTGGATGGTTTCTTGGGGAATGGCCGCCCATTCTTCAAGGAGTGCTGCACTGAGGTGAGACCGTGGTCCGAAACATCCCAAAGGTTTTCTATAGGAATCAGGTCAGGACTCCGTGCAGGCAAGTCCATTACAGGGAACGTGGGAGAGCAGAGTCGGGCGCTCCGCCACAGGCCGGGCATTATGAACAGTTGCTCGGTCGTGTTGAAAGATACAATCGCCATCCCCGAACTGATCTTCAACAGTGTGAAGCCAAAAGGTGCTTTCAACATAAATGTAGGCCTGTGCTGTGATAGTGCAACTCAAAACAACACAACCACATCATAACACCACCGCTTCCGAATATAACTGTTGGCACTACACACGCTGGGAGTTGACGTTCACCGGGTATTCACCATACCCACACCATGTCATCGAATCGCCACATTTTGTACCGTGATTCGTCACTCCACACAACGTTTTTCCACTGTTCCATCATCCAATATTTACGCTCCTTACATCAAGCGATGCGTCGTTTGGCATTTACCGGTGTGACGTGTTGCTTATGAGCAGCCGCTCGACCATGAAATCCAAGTTTTATCATCTCCCGCCTGACTGTCATAGTACTTGCAGTGGATCCTGATGCAGTTTGGAAGATGCAGTTAGGAACTCCTGTGTGATGGTCTGGACAGATGTCTGCCTATTACACATTATGACCCTATTGAACTGTCGGCGGTTTCTGTCAGTCAATAAACGAGGTCGGCCTGTACGCTTTTGTGCTGTACGTGTGTATTCACGTTTCCACATCACTATCAGATCGGAAACAGTGGTCCTAGGGATGTTTAGGAGTGTGGAAATCTCGCGTACAGACGTATGACACAAGTGACAGCCAATCATCTGACCACGTTCGAAGTCCGTGATTTCCGCGGAGCGCCCGATTCTGCTCTCCCACGATGTCTAATGACTACTGAGGTCACTCAAGTAGAGTACCTGGCAGTATGTAGCAGCGCAATGCACCTAACAGGAAATACATACGGTTTGGGGGGGTTTCCGGATACTTTTGATCACATAATGTACCTTCCTTACCACGTCACTTACTCCAGCACTCAATCTTGCCCCAGCAGTGCACTTAGAGGGTGCACCTAGTATGTAGGGCACACATTGCAGGACACATTACCTGAACAAGGGTCTGGAAATGCTCATTTCCAAGTTACAACTCATTTTCTCCGACTCGTTAAATAAGGAAAACACACACGAAACGAACGCACCAGCAGACCACATGGAAGTCTTCCTTACAGGATACGTTCAGTATGCCCTCTGTGGGGATTGATACAAGCGTTAGATCGTAAATAGTGGCAACACTGCTATGGAGACACTATGCAAGGGAATCTACTGTTGACGCTGATAGCACACGTTGGTCACATACCTACCTTTCCTCCAAGCAAATGGACTCGCCAGTTCCACGTCACCAGCGCACCCACAATCGATGGAAACGCAGTCAATTGTGAGCGAGCGGTCTAACATAACGGTGTCGAACCAGGAACAACGGAGTTGGATCAAGATTGAAAGTGCCAGAGGTCGTACAGCACGAAAGTGTCATCAAGGTCTTCAAGAGGCGTGCTCGGAATCGGCATCCGTACAGAACAGTGGTGCGTTGGGTAAAAGCCTTCAACGAAGATCGGCAACCTGTGGCAGACCTGCATCGGGCAGGTCATCTTAGCATCTCTGAAGAAGACGTGCATGCTGTTGCCGTGTTAGTGATCGACGCCATACAATTCGTGAACTCGCCCACGAAACCGGATTAGCGCTTACGACTGTGCTTCGCATTCTGAGGGAACGCCTGGGCATGCAAAACGTTGCATCACGAGGGATTCCGCATGGCGTGATGGGAATGCAGAAATGGATGCATTACGACGCTGCTCAGACGCACTTGGAGTGCTACTAGCGCGAAGTAGAGGCTTTTCTTACGCCGTGTCATAAGGGACCTGGGACACATCGTATGAGCCAAAACTCAAACGCCAGTCCAACGAATGGCGTCATTATGCGTCGCCGTGAAAGTCGAAAGTGCATTAGAGCTCCAGTATGGTGAAAATATAGTGATTCTCGTGTATGACTGTGATGGTGTTATCCTAACGCATTACGTTCCTCCATGGCAGACCGTCAGTGCACAGTATTACTGTTCGATTTTGGAGCTTCACCTGCTACCAGATTTGCGAAAGACGCTTCGACAGTTTCTGCCCAACCCACCCATCGTTTTGCACGACAATGCGCGCGTGCGTACAGCGCAAGCTGTTCAAATGGTTCAAACGGCTCTGAGCACTATGGGACTTAACTTCTTAGATCATCAGTCCCCTAGAACTTAGAACTACTTGAACCTAACTAACCTAAGGACATCACACACATCCATGCCCGAGGCAGGATTCGAACCTGCGACCGTAGCAGTCGCGCGGTTGACCACCGAGGCCGGCGCGCAAGCTGTGGCTGCTCTGTTCGGTCGATGGGACTGGGAAGTACTGTGCCATCCACCATACTCCACGGACTTAAGTCCTTGTGACTTTGCTTTGATACCGAAGATGAAGGAACCACTTCGTGGCATTCGCTTCAGAACTGTTTCAGAGATTCGACAGGCAGTAGACCGCTGCATTCGCGACATCAACAGAACAGGCTCTGCTAACGGTGTACTACGCATTACACATCGCCGGCAAACGAGTTCTACCCAACTGAACCATGAATCGACTCGTGCTACACCTTGTGTTTAGATTGCATTGGTTTTCCTTTTCTTCCCCTGACATGTTTGTTTGATATGCTGTCTGTCATTAAGTGGCTGCTTGGTTGTCCTTTCCCTCTGCTATCGATATCTGCGTTTTTGCTTCCAGGAAACTCGTGTGGTGACGCGGAAGTAGGGGCGTTGCGCGCAGAGAATGTGGTGGACGCGGGAGGGCTGTGTGGCTCTCCAGCGCAAAGCAGGCGTGGTCGGTTGTACCCAGTCACCACGTGATGTATGTCGGTTGTGTGTAACGAGCGGGTCGAGTTGACGGAAGAGCTCCCCGCGTGTTGGTTGTATACTGAATCGCCCCACGAAGAGTTGCTGTTAATTTCGCCTTGGTGGGACGTTAACAAGCTTCTTTAAATCCTCCGTTTCAACACTGAAGTTTAAAAGGAGACACCTAAAATGAAGGAGCGGTCACTACCCGTCAACGTTGCAGAGAAGACGTGAACTCCGGTGACAGAGCGTGTTGTGGCGTGACCGTGGCGTCTTAGGTACGCTGGCGACGCGTGTGCGGTCCGATGTGTGGATCCTTGCCATCGGAGGTCGTGTACTGCCTGTTCGAGCTTCATTGCAAGTTAAGTTCGTGGAAGGTTTAATCATTAAGCAATAATTTTGTGTAACCAGCGTCTCTTCTGCCTTGTGTCCTCCGGCGACAGGGTTTCCTGTCCCTGGCACCGGTGTAATTGAAGACAGTCATCTTTCCTCCTCCTCTCGTTACTGTCCGAGGGGAGGTGTAGTTTTGGCAGTTTAATTGTTTCGCTATTTTGTCGTGGGTTATGAGTAAATTAATGCTTCTTGTTGGCTGATCATATGGTCGCTCATTCAGGACTGTGTGGTGTAATGTTTCCTCACACGAGGTTAGCTCTAATTATGTCAGTAAGTTAAGCCATCTTATGACAAGTTATCGCTGGCTAAAAGTCGGTGCAGTGACCAGCCTGAGAGTGGCAAATGTGTTTACGGGCGTATTTAAATTGGTCAGTATTCTGTCTAGCCTGGGCATGCCTGAGTGGGTGATTTGGGGCCGCCTTACACGGGTCCGTCATATCTGTTATGTTCTAATGATATTCCAGGACACTTTTGTCTAAAACATTTTTTTAATTCCCGTTTGTAAATTCCTTTTATTGCCATTAATCTTGTGTTTGCTGAGACCTGTTTAATTTTTTTAATGGTGGTCTTGGTTGCGTCACTACCTCACCGTACCTTAATAACAAAGTTCTATATTTACTTTAGTAGCCTGTTTACTTATGTTCTTTAAATTTTTTTAAACTGTCGTATTGCTGTAAATTACTTTGATTGGCGTTAGCGGCGTGTTTTAAAAGGTAGTTTATTGCTGTACTGCTAGCTCCTGTGTTAAAAAATTTTTTTTAACTGTTGTATTGCTATAAATTACTTGATTGCCGTTAGCGGCGTGTTTTGAAAGGTTGTTTATTGCCGTACTGCTAGCTTCTGTGTTTTAAAAAAAATTTAAATTGTTGTATTGCTATAAATTACTTGATTGCCGTTAGCGGCGTGTTTAAAAGGTTGTTTACTGCTGTACTGCTAGTTTCTGTAATATACGAATTAAACATTTGTGAAAATCTCAATTCGACAGTAAACTACTAGAAATTTGGCCCCGTTTCCCAACTTGTGGTGTGGCTTGTAGTAACCGTAACCACTGTGTGTGACAACAAAGCTGGTGACTAGTATGAAGGATAGTAACAAGTGTGAACATGTAACTCTTTTGAATCGGTTGTGAATAAATAGTTGCCACTATTTAAGTTACAACCCTCGTATATGCATCAACCCGCCGTCGTAGTGAATCTCAGTTGCGCTAATGTATCCCTGGAGAATTGCGTATGGAATCACAGCTTTCCATGATACGGGCACGAAGAGTCTGAGGGTGTTGTACTGAGGTTGCATACACAGGAGCTTTCAAACGCTCCCACAGACAAATTTCCAGTGTGTTTCGGTGCGGAGAGAGTGTAGACCAGGCAACTGGTCCATCTCTACCTAACCATTTCTCACCGAATCTGTTATTCCGAAGCCGACGGACTTGAATACTAAATTGGGGAAGTGTTCCATCGTGCAAGAAGTTCATGTTTTATCACAGAGCTAAAGGCACATTTGCTAACAGATCTCGTAAAACATACTCTAGCACAGGCTAGTCCCAGAATTGCGCCAGCGCCCCGCGGGCGCAAGGCAGTGTAGTTCAGCGCCCCGTCTCGCCATAGGAGCGAGAGAGAGAGAGAGAGAGAGAGAGAGAGAGAGAGATGCAGAGCGAGTGAGACCGCACAGCACTGCTCTGCGCTGGACTGTCCAGCAATCAGATCTAACGTAAACAAAATATTCTATTTTAGAATTAATTTTATGTAAGGGATATAGAGTCTCCTTCTTACTGATAGTAGTTACATGTAAGTATTTTTTGTTATACTTCGTGCTACAATTTTTTGTATCCCTTTTCAGAGCTTAGAAATCGGATTCTTAGTTTGCTGTTTTGTACGTAATAATTTTAAAGCTCTTTAATTCTTACAGTCAAGGTTGTTAAAGACGACAATTAACATTTTACACGTTTTTATTTTTCGAGGAAACGATTTTGTCTAGGCTTGGTACAATATTCCGTGAGACTGCTAACCTCAAAGAATTGGTCAAATTTTTATCGACAAGGAATGAACGGTTCTTAGATTTAGCAAGCTTTAAAAAAGAGAAAGCGCTCACAAATATACGTGGAACCAAACATTGAGTGAACTTTGGCCGCGTGTTTGTGCAAAAGAGGATATTTCTCTCGTGGAAGACAGCTGTAAAAGTCATCCAAAGATTTTTCTGACGTTTCGCCAGCACGAGTGGCTGGCATTGTCAAAGCTTCACCCTCCATTGCCGGTGGTGAACTGGAGCCGAGCTCGCGGGCGCAGATTATATGTACCTGGCGCGCCAACGTCCGAGGGCTTCTCCGCGGTCATTTCCGGTGCGGTTCTCCTCTTGCTACCTGCGACGGTCGTTCGCTGCAGTACGGGAATCCAGGATAAGTTTACCTTAAGGCTTTCCTCTTTCTTGTTCAAACTGTTCACGTGTTTTTGTATTTCTACAGCTTCTCTGAACAAGCGCGTGTGATAGTGGTTCTCTACAGCCAGAACTTCCGTGTCGGCGAATTTTATTACGTGGTCGGTCTCATTCAGTGCGTGTTCTGCCACGGCCGATTTCTCCACCTGCCCCAACCTGCAATGTGCATGGTATGCGGTATATTCCCGACATTGCAAGTGGGTCTCTTTTCTCCTTCGCCGATCTAAGACACTCTTTGATCTTCCTTGTCGGTTTGAAAATCGTCTTTACGCCATGTTTGCGCAATATACGGCCGATTCTGTCCGTCACTCTGGGAATGTATGGCAGAAAGGCCGTACCCGACATTTCTTTTTCTGGTTCCTTACTTCGCCGAGTGTTTGGCTCCGTTACACTTCTAATATAATTTGTGGAGTACCCATTGCTCCTCAGGACTGTTTCCAGGTGTTGCATTTCTCGTTTGAGGTGTTGCGGCTCACATATTCGTTCTGCTCTCGTTACGAGTTTGTGCAGGTATCGGTCCGTGTGAGTCGGTTTTCGATACACGCTGTGTCCCAGGGTTTCGCCGTCCCTTGTGACCAGCACATCTAGAAATGGCAGTTTCTTGACCTTTTCTACTTCCATGGTAAATGTTATGTTGGCATGGAGGCTGTTCAAGTGTCTTAGGAAGTCACCGAGCTGTTCTTCACCATGGCTCCACACCACGAAAGTATCATCGACGTACCTGTACCACACCTCAGGTTTGCAAGTCGCCGAGTCCAGTGCCTGTGCTTCGAATTGTTCCATGAAGAAGTTGGCCACCACTGGACTGAGAGGACTACCCATGGCGACGCCTTCCAGCTGTTCGTAGAAGTCGCCATTCCACGTGAAATAGCTCGTGGTGAGACATGCATCGAAGAGCTTTCTGATGTCTAGCGGGAAAATGGAACCGATGTGCTCCAGAGCGTCACTGAGTGGCACTTTCGTAAATAACGAAACAACATCAAAGCTGACCAGGATGTCGTTTGGTGCAAGTTTCAGTTTCTTCAGCTTCTCAATGAAATGTCCTGAGTCCTTAATGTATGTGTCGGTCTTCCCCACGTGTGGTTGGAGCAGAGAGGCCAAGTGTTTTGCCAGTTTATATGTCGGTGATCCAGGAGCGCTAACGATCGGTCTCAGTGGAACGCTGTTCTTATGGATCTTGGGTAATCCATACAGCCGAGGTGGTAGGGCTTCTGTGTTGCGCAGGTTTCTCTGTATGTCCGCCGGCAGAGAAGACGCCTTGATTATCGATTCGTATTCCGTGTGATACGCTGCGTCGGATCTGCGCTTAGTTTTCGGTACGTCGTCGGATCTAATAGGTCTCGGATCTTTTGCTCATACTCTTCGGTCTTCATTACGACGGTCGCATTCCCCTTACCGGCAGGCAGTACCAATATACTCTTATCTGCGTTGAGATTCTTAATGGCTTGTACCTCTTCTTTCTTCAGGTTGCAAGAAGAGGTACAAGCCATTAAGAATCTCAACGCCGACAAGAGTATATTGGTACTGCCTGCCGATAAGGGGATTGCGACCGTCGTAATGAAGACCGAAGAGTATGAGCAAAAGATCCGAGACCTATTAGATCCGACGACGTACCGAAAACTGAGCGCAGATCCGACGCAACGTATCACACGGAATACGAATCGATTGATCAAGGCGTCTTCTCTGCCGGCGGATATACAGAGAAACCTGCGCAACACAGAAGCCCTACTACCTCGGCTGTATGGATTACTCAAGATCCATAAGAACAACGTTCCACTGAGACCGATCGTTAGCGCTCCTGGATCACCGACATATAAACTGGCAAAACACTTGGCCTCTCTGCTCCAACCACACGTGGGGAAGACCGACACATACATTAAGGACTCAGGACATTTCATTGAGAAGCTGAAGAAACTGAAACTTGCACCAAACGACATCCTGGTCAGCTTTGATGTTGTTTTGTTATTTACGAAAGTGCCACTCAGTGACGCTCTGGAGCACATCGGTTCCATTTTCCCGCTAGACATCAGAAAGCTCTTCGATGCATGTCTCACCACGAGCTATTTCACGTGGAATGGCGACTTCTACGAACAGCTGGAAGGCGTCGCCATGGGTAGTCCTCTCAGTCCAGTGGTGGCCAACTTCTTCATGGAACAATTCGAAGCACAGGCACTGGACTCGGCGACTTGCAAACCTAAGGTGTGGTACAGGTACGTCGATGATACTTTCGTGGTGTGGAGCCATGGTGAAAAACAGCTCGGTGACTTCCTAAGACACTTGAACAGCCTCCATGCCAACATAACATTTACCATGGAAGTAGAAAAGGACAAGAAACTGCCATTTCTAGATGTGCTGGTCACAAGGGACGGCGAAACCCTGGGACACAGCGTGTATCGAAAACCGACGCACACGGACCGATACCTGCACAAACTGTCAAACCACCACCCGAGCCAGAAAAGGGGCATGATTAGTACGCTCGTAACGAGAGCAGGACGAATATGTGAGCCGCAACACCTCAAACGAGAAATGCAACACCTGGAAACAGTCCTGAGGAGCAATGGGTACTCCACAAATTATATTAGAAGTGTAACTGAGCCAAACACTCGGCGAAGTAAGGAACCAGAAAAAGAAATGTCGGGTACGGCCTTTCGGCCATACATTCCCAGAGTGACGGACAGAATCGGCCGTATATTGCACAAACATGGCGTAAAGGCGATTTTCAAACCGACAAGGAAGATCAAAGAGTGTCTTAGATCGGCGAAGGAGAAAAGAGACCCACTTGCAATGTCGGGAATATACCGCATACCATGCACATGCGGAAAAGTTTATGTCGGGATGACTGGACGATCCATTAACGCCAGGATCAAGGAGCATAAGCGACATTGCAGGTTGGGGCAGGTGGAGAAATCGGCCGTGGCAGAACACGCACTGAATGAGACCGACCACGTAATAAAATTCGCCGACACGGAAGTTCTGGCTGTAGAGAACCACTATCACACGCGCTTGTTCAGAGAAGCTGTAGAAATACAAAAACACGCGAACAGTTTGAACAAGAAAGAGGAAAGCCTTAAGGTAAACGGATCCTGGCTTCCCGTACTGCAGCGAACGACCGTCGCAGGTAGCAAGAGGAGAACCACACCGGAAATGACCGCGGAGAAGCCCTCGGACGTTGGCGCGCCAGGTACATATAGTCTGCGCCCGTGAGCTCGGCTCCAGTTCACCACCGGCAATGGAGGGTGAAGCTTTGACAATGCCAGCCACTCGTGCTGGCGAAACGTCAGAAAAATCATTAGATGAACGTCGGCCGAAGAACCCGAGACAGAAGCCAATAGGCAGTTTGTCAACAAGTGGCCACGAATGCCTGAACAATTTTGAGTCATCCAAAGTTTTACACAGAAGAAAGCGGTCCTTCAGGCGGATATGGCACTGTAGGTCAATCAGCACTTGTGAGACGTCCTCTGCCCGAAGGGAAAACGGGCGAACAAGTATATCCATCGGCTGGCTTTCGGGCGGTCCGCACGGCCAGCTAAGCGGCACAGCTCGGCCACTGCAGCAACATACGAATTCGCCCCGGGCGCTGGCCGCGGGCGATCGCGGGCACTAGCGCCCCAGGGGCGCAGTTTGGACGAGCGTGCTCTAGGAAATTATGACAGCTTTGTCCGTTGAGACTGGACGGAAGAAAGTGAGGCCCTAGTAAACAGTTACCTATAGTGCCGGCCCAAATACTGACAGAAATTTTTTGTTGATGACTTGCTTCAACAGTTGCGTGAGGACTGACGTTAGCCCATAGATGCCTATAGCGAAAATTTGCAGCCTAATCTCGCTGAAACGACGCCTCATCTGTGAAGTGGTTTTGATGAGTGAATGATTCGCAGAAGTGCGCTCCTGTAGGAAAATCAGCTGATGATGTGCCTGAACATGCTGTAAATCGTATGGACATACCCGGTCGTCGTGTAACACACGTCAGACAATCTTGTGCTTAACATTCAGAATTTGAGCTACATGTCTCGTACCGACACTAGAGTCGCACTCGACTCCAAGAATTGCCGCCTCCCGTTGGAGTGTCCTCGTTGTTGTCCACCCTGTCGCAGGTATCAGGCTTAAACGCTTCATGTTCTCTCAGTCGACGATCAATGGCTTCAAACGATATCGTCCTGTAAATCTCTCCATGCATAAACGTTGAGCGCGGGCGCCACTGCCGTCAGCTAATCCATGCATCAAATGGGCATCTGCCATCTCTGCTTTTGTAATCACTGCCTTTCAACGAGCCAAGTCTGTGATTGACTCTGTGTAGTAACCCGCGTGCATGCAACGTTCGTACTGATCGCTGGAACAGCTGATGTTTCCTGTAAACAAGTAATGACGTATTTCGCATGCCAACAGGGAAATGTAAAATAAAACCTTGGCGATGCTTCCTGGGTGGCCAACTGGTTATAGGAGCTACAGTCTCGAACTGCACGACCGCTACGGTCGCAGGTTCGAGTCCTGCCTCGGGCATGGATGTGTGTGATGTCCTTAGGTTAGTTAGGTTTAAGTAGTTCTTAGTTCTAGGGGACTGATGACCTCAGAAGTTAAGTCCCATAGTGCTCAAAGCCATTTGAACCATTTTTGAACACTGGCGATGTACAATATAACCAGACGTCACCAAGAGTACTTGTTCTCCATGATTCTAATGTTCCGTTCTTCTCTGTTTCCTATGATTAATAAACTGGAGAAAATTAGTTATACCATGGAAACAAAGTGCTTCCAGACGCATGTTCATTTAACATCATTTCTTCGTGTACGTGTGAGGAATGTATCCTGCAGTTTGTGCCGTTCATTTGGTACAACCTGGTATTTAAACTAAATAAAGACAACGGTATTGAGAAACAGCAAAAATAAAATTAGCTCAAAAAGTAACCTCGAAATAGGGAATCAGGTAGTAGGAAGCCACATAACCTTTGCTGGACGGATAAAGGAAGATATCAGGCGTTGCTCAGTACAAACTAAGATTACATTCCTTGACAAAAGATGTGTACAAATGTCCGACCCAGGCCTGAGAAATGCGGCATGGATCCCAGCACTGTATGGAAGTGATTCAGGGACAGCGACAGAAACGGGACAAAAAGGCAGCTGAAGCGTTTGCTATATGCTGTGACACAAGGATGCTGAATTGTAAGGAAAACAATTTCCCACAGTATCGCCGAGGACGTACGTGGAGAATAGTATCTTACATAAGGTGATAGGTCATATCAAACTTCGACGGCGCTAGCTGAACCTTGAAGAGCATAAATGATGGAGGAAAACGCAGACTGGAATGTACAGGGTGTTTGGAAATTCCCATTACATATATGTAGGACTTGTAGAGGGTAGTAAGTAGACAATATTTTGGGTAGGAACCCGTACCTGGAAACGTATAGCTTCCGTGCTACAACGATATGAAAACTTACTGGTAACGCGACAACTTTTACAAGTAATTTGTTAGGCGTAACCCAGTACATTTCTTGTTTTACAGTTCCACTGATTAATAACCGGTGGAATTGCTCATTGACGTATTGACGGGTTCTCTGCAACGTGATGCAGTACGCCCTTTTCCACTTCTGGTGTTCGGCTCCTCCTTGAAGCACCATAGTCACACCTGCTGACGGTGAAGGTTCTCCTTTATCGAAGCCGCCTTGTAATTGTAAAAGTATTCGACGAAGTCATATGCTGTGAATAAGGACCTTGCTAAAGGCGGAGAGCGGCTCTTTGTGTACCGTCAGCTACGCCACACAGGAAGATCATGTCGGTGTATTCTGCAAATTTGTACTCAAAAATGTTGCCCTAACACTCACAGACACATGAATGAGGTTCTAACCAGGTCAAATAGGTAGGACAGGCGTCAAATAAAATCATCTTTTCTGATTCAAGCACTCGCCACCATGAGTACCCCGTTGCACACTTACCTAGCAAACATGTTTTCAATCTGTTGTAGCACGGAAACGGTACGTTTGCAGACATAAGTTCCAATTCAAAATGCTGTCTACTTAGCCCGCTCTAGAGGTCTTAGAAAGATGTAACGGCAATTTCCGAACACGTTGCGTACGACAAATTACTCGATGTTGTTGTCTTTAATTGCACCTCTGAGATTTAAAGGTTGACACAGAACAGGAAACTGCGGTGGATTGGATACAGACACTCAGAAGAAATTTAGAAAGAGAAATATTTCTTTTTCTGACGAGACTAGCATATTCTTCATTAGCATTAAAAACGAAGGAATAAGAAAAAGTTGTTATGCGTAAGGATCGAGAGATTTGCCTTCTTTACTACAAAACATTTAATGGGAACAACAAAAAAGCCATTTTAGGTTATCACCTGACGTTTCCCTAAGAAGCCCAAAGCCACTCCGTAAACCCGTAAATGTTATTTTGCAGAAAATCTGGAAACTATCTCCTATTAAATATTATTGAAATATTTTGATCGATAATAGTAATTTTCTCAACGCAGCAGTTTTTTTAGCTTTAAAATTGCCTGCTATTTAGGACTGCGAAATTTATCTTTTCTGCTGTTTTTGCTGTCACCAGCGTTTCATTTAAAAATTATGTAACATTTTTATAAAAACCAACTTCTTGTGTACTCATCTCATGCTTTGGTATCAGGAAAACCAGATTTCTATCTGTGATCATTTACTAATAAATTATTATGTCAACCACTTTTCTCCTCCTGATTTTTCGTAGGGTAAGAATAGTTGTGTTCCGCAACACCTGAATTTCTAACATATAAATCTACTATGTAAAACAAAATAGCTCTTTCAGATGGTTTGTTATTACAATTGATAAGAGCACATTTAAAACGGTTTTGAAAATACTTCTAACAGTGGAACAATCCATGCAGTCATTATACCACACAATTTTTTCCACTAGAGTTTCAGCGCACATTTCTTAATTATTCGTATTTAACACAAATATTTTGTGCCTATAATATCTTCCTCTTCCTTCCTTCCTAGGCTGAAGCCTATTTCCTTCAGTACACCTGTGTCTAGCACTGTACAGCGAGCTGATGATTTGCTTCTTACAATTTTCACGATCTTCCGCTCATCCATCCTGTGTGTGTGTTCGTTCCAGTCATGGTTTCTTCTGTGTACGCACTCATTAATAGAATCCACTTTGCATCCTTTCCTAATTTTTTCACTTCTCTCTCTATCTCCCACTGTCCTTCCAGCAACCCATCGCAGAATTCTCGTTTCCAACGTTTCCTAACGTATTGTATCTTCTGATGATTCATGTTTTGTTTCAACTGTGTATGTCATAATTGATGTCACTATTGTTTTGTGCATTCTTGCCTTTCCATCTTTTCCTATTTGTTTTTGGAAATACTGTCATCTAAACACCTTGCGAGTTTGTCTGGTGTTGATACTTGTTCTCTAACTTCCTCTTAGACATTTTCTCTGCTGGACAGTTCAATATCAAGACATTTAAATGCTGCCCACAAGAAGAGTCGAAAACATCCTGACAAGCAAGAACTGTTTACGTTTCCCACAATTACACCTTTCATGCTACATTTTGGCACCCAATGGGGCGATTCTGCGTCCACCTTTTATAGGACGAATATTGCATCTGTGCATGACCTACCAGATGTAAAACCATTCTGCATTTCTGCCAAGTTCGTAACGCTTTACTTATCTTACTTCATGGTATTTTTGTTATGAGTTTCAGAACAGACCAATCCCTTTGTAATCTTATCTCGTTAACATTAAATAATAAGGCCTTTGTGTAAAGGAAAAGACAAGATTAACTTAGACTGTTTATGATGATGTGCTTAGGGGTCTAATTTGCTATGTTGGAGAGAGTAGGTTCATGGTCACTGGTACACAAGAGCGTAAACTCGAAAATCTTAGGAAACTTTATTCAAGACAGCCTAGCAACAGGTTAGAAAGCTGAAGTTCCACTCCCACTTTGGAGTGTGTGGTAACCTAACTTAGATGTAGTTCTAGTTCTTTCCATTCCTTTCCATTTCTTCAAATGCTGGTCCCCTGTCAACCTATCTGTTTTCTGAAGAAGTCCAACCATCTACATCTTGGTTTCTCTCAGAGTCGCTTGCCAATGTAGTGGTCCGATGTGGTAACTCATACTGCCCAACTTTCATCTCTCAGCCTCGCCATGTGACATCCCCTTTTCTATTTGGTATTCATATCCTGTTGTGATGTGCTATTACCATATAGTCATTTCAAATTAAATCCAAATAAAATAGTAGATGATGTCAGTGATTTCGTAAGGGGGTTAAAACAGTTCTCTAGAAGACTAACTCAAAAACAAAAATTTCCATAACAATAATAATCACTTTAGAAATTTTTCGTGATATGGCAATTTTTCTTGTGTTTTCAGATAAATTTCACAAACAAATTTTCGCAAAATAGATACAACTGTTTGTCAATGTATTTCTTTCTCCGTTTGATATCTGAAAGTTTTCTCTTTTTTTCACTGATTACTGCCACATGTTTGAATATGTTAAGTACAATTATAAATTTGTTTTTACAATTTACACAAATAAATGTTTTTATTCTGTTATTATAAGTTTATTTACACATTCATATTTATTTTCTCTATATTCCTTTTGTTTTTTATGCAATAGATATAACTGTTTCTGATGGTGAATTCTGAATTGTTAATTTTATTTCTTTGTGAGTTCTGTTTCTTAATTGTACAAAGGTAAAACGTCATTTCACATTGACTATTCATTTATAAAGAAAAAACGAATGTATATTAAATTGTAAGTTTTCAATTATTATTCTCCTTATTCATATAACATATCAGCATCATTAGATAAAGAAACACCATCAAAAGTCTTATTTCATGTCACCAATAACTATCTGTTTTTCATTTCAAAGATTAATTAATATTTAAATATATTTTCATGTCCAATCCCAAAAACTTAATATTCACTCAGATTAACATACTTTAACATTCATTTGCTAATATTAATATTTTTTAACATCACAATCCATTATTTTTTAAACAGTGTGTGTCTCGTTTTTCCTTTTAGTCTCTTCTTCATCCTTCTCTAATTTATACTTTACTTATATTAACATTGTGGAGTTTCATAGGATTTAGTTTGTGGTATATCTTCGAAATTTTCTGTTTCATGGTGATAGGGAATGATTTCTATTTCAACTTCTCTGTTTTGTTCAATAACATGTAAAACATTATCACTAAATCTTTCGATTCCTTGTTATCATATTCAATTCCATCAATAGCTGGTTCATTTTTAAAATTTTTTTATATTCTGTTCTTGGTTGCTTTTAGCAAGTTTATGAACATTTTAGTTTAATTAGCCTTTTAATTTTCTATTTCATTTAGCTATTTCAACAAATTAAGGACTTTTAATTTTGAAAACATTTGTTAATTATAAGAAAACAATAATAATTGTTTTATTTTATATTCAACATTTTATGTTCAGTGTTTTAATATTCAACATTACTGTTTTTAGAGTTTATGTTCAACTTTTTTGTTTGAAATTTAAATCTTCATTTTCATGTTCAATACTTACGTATATTATTTTTATGTTTAGTGTTGAAAAAATTATGAGCCATTTCTCTGTATTTCCATTATTAATTTTCTTGTCATATCTAACGTTTTAAAATCAACTTCCTCTTGATTCCAAAATTTGCTACTGAATCCTTGAAAATGTCAAATATTAAATCTCTGCCAAAAACTTCATGATAAATACGATTTAAATTTTTATCTTCCTGTCTGAAAATGTTTTATAAAGTTAGATTATCTCTAACTATTTTAGTATTTTTGAATTAGTCTGAACTATGTAAAAACAATGCATACCTGTATGTCTAGCTCTAGTAAAACATTCCCTAAGTGTATCTGAAGTTTCAGGTACAAAGTCCTCAAAAACTTTGACTGACTCATCTGCACATTTATCTAATAGAATAATTTCATCATTAATTTCAATAGAATTAACTGATTTTTTAAACTTGTAAGTTAACTTTTTTCACATAGTTTTGTAACTTCCTGATACTTGGTTTATCCAAACTCTTTGAATAAACATATAAATAGCAATTTCTTCCAATTTAACAATCCTGGAGCTGGAATAAAATTATCAGTCATTAATTCTGTTTCCCACAACCACTTGGCCCTATTATTGAACATCAAATATAATTTGGTAGGAATTTAACACTTTTATTTTTCAATTTTGTTTTAGGATTTCGTATCTTTGTTACCCAATCTCTTTTTTACATAATTTTAATGCAAATGAGTGGACTATGTCAGTTGAGTGAAACTCCATCTGGAACTTACAAAAAGGTTTCAGTAATTGTATTTAGTTCAGCTTTTTTAACCCCAAATAATATAACAAAAATAAATAAATTATATACCAACAAGTAAATAATAGAAATTTCTCTTGGTCAATATAGAGCGATTTACTTCAAAACAATTATTGAATGAAAACACCTAAAGTACACATTAAAGAAGATTAAATTTTAAATACAGTTGTACTGAAATAGATATTAAAATATTTAAGAATAATGAAAACTGTATTTCTCAAATTTTAGGATATAATAATCAAATAATTGAAGTTAATGAAAAAATCCATTGCTAATAATGTTCCTTAAATTATTCAATTTGAATTAATAGATATTAATTTAAATTTAACTGATAGAATGGTCATTGAACATTGTTATTATTTACATGGAGAAATTCATATTATTTCATCATTTAAAGCAAATGCCGATAAGGGAGGGCTAGTAATTTATGAAACAAATTTTCTTGTACATATTCCTATTTTTCATACTCTTCTAAATTTTATATTTACTATCACTGATGAAAAGGGTAATTTCATTCATGTCAATGGTGTTTGTGCATCTAATTATAAAACTGAGATAAAATTTTTTTTACAAATCATGAACGAAATTGGTAGTTATCAGTTTTACTCATTTCCTGTTAATCTGAAAACAAAAAAAAATTACTTAAATCCTCCAACAAGGAAACAGAAATTAATATTAATATCGGTGATAGTTGGATTCATCCTAATAATGCTCAACTTCAAAAAACCTTAGTTGTTATTCATGCAGATGGAACAGGTTTTCCACTATACACAGGTAAATCAAACATCAAACAAATAGCTAATTATCTGTTGTAATTGTCCAATGTTGTTAAAATTAGAAAATGAAACAATAATTTATCTAGAATAGTCTTTCATTTATTTTTTGTCAACTCTTATTCACGAATTCCGTCTTTGTCAAATGAATTAAGTATGGCATGCATCTTCTTAGCAATCATGAATTTAAAAACGAAACAAAATTCAGTACGTTATCTATAGAATTAAACCAATTTTCAAGGATTTTAAAAAAATTATTTTGGAATGAGATTTAACAGTAATTTTTAGTTGGGTTTCAAGAAAAGGTAAGGACATTCTATTCTTTGATGGACTGCTAATGATTATAAAAGTGCACCTCTAAAGGAAGGTAAAATTTTTGTAGAATGTATGGTAATTCGTGTTCCTGTAGTTAAAAATAAACCAAAATATTTTCTTTGCACTACAAGCAATTGAATTTGCTGATTGAATGGGATAAGAAATTTTGAACTAGGTATGACTAATTATTATAATTATGTAGTAGTTGATATTCATTCTTTTCCAAAGGAATCGAAAAACTGATAGTTAAATCATTCTTCTCTATTTGATCATGTTAAATTACTAAATATTTTTCTAAAATATGAAAGAAACGAACTTTTTACCAATAATATTGGAATCCTAATCTGCCAAATGATTTTTTAAAATCTTATAATGCCTATAGAGTTTTAAAAGGACAATGCAATTAAACAAAGATGTAATGTATACCCATTCAATTTAATTGAAAATTATCCTATGTATATTATAAACATAACTATATGAGTGAATGTTTTAACCACTCAGAAATGAAAATTTAAATTATTTACATTTTTAAAGAAAATGTACATAATGATACATTTGTACGAATAATTTTGTATGTTAAAAGGAATTTAACTTATGATTCACAGCATAGAATTTTGACTCATATTTTAAAAATGTTTTAACTTTTGAATAGCTGAATTTTCATTAATTGAAATTTTCGTTACAAATATTAAATTTGTCTATTACTAAAAATTGGAAAATATAAATTTTCTATACAAATAAAAACGAAAGACTTTGCTAATAAACAAGTAAATGAACTTTACAAGTATAGTAATGATTATGCAGAAATGTTTATTGAAATACCAGAGCTGCAAAAACTAAACCTTATTATTTCAAGAGCAGATATTTTGATGACTAAATGTGGAATATGTAGGTTTTCGTACATTTAGATAACAAATAAAAATGACTCTTCTAGATCGTTATATTAAAACCTTTTTAGAAGATGACTATAAAATTAGAAAAAATTGTTGTATTAAAATATATGGATGTAGGTGAAAGACAAAATGATTTTCCGATTCATGTCATTGAATTTGCTTAAATATTAGTATTTTTGGTTCTTTAATTTTGCCTTTTGAGTAGTAACATTTAATTGAAAAAATTATTTTTTAAGTAAAGGAAAAATTTCATTTGCAGTTATACCTAAATTTTTGATTGGGGTAACAGCATAACTAAAATGTTGGTTATAAATCTGAGTATTTTTAAAAAATATGGTCTTTGGTCCAGAACATTCATACATATACTACTCTTCAACATTTTACTTAAGGGGTGTAGGACGTCAAACGGGCTGACTTGGAGTGGCAAAGGCATCACAGGACATTTTAATTACCTGTGTCCATATTTTTTCAAATAAATTCATAAAACTTTGTCAGAATCACCAGTAAGGGTTCAGAATTCACACCCATTGCAGTGGAAGTTCGAAAACATAGCAAAATAAAATTTTTATGTGCGAAATTTCATAATTTTTTCACTTACTAATGACTGCATTTGTTGCTATAGGTAAACTTTTCTCCATAAGTTAGAGAGATTCTTCAATGAATTTTGCACAGCATACATACCATACTCAGAGGTGTATGAATGTCTAGAATTTATTTAATTTATGAAAAAGCGAATGAAGTGTTATATTTTAAACTTCATATTTAGAAAAAACATAAATTTTATAGTTAATTACCTTAATTTTTACCGCAGTTTTTAATAGATTTAGAAAATTCTGTAGTTTCATACCTCTTTAAGTATGGTTTGTGTGCTGTGCAAAATTCGTCAAAGAATCTCTCTTACTTATAAAGAAAAGTATACCTATAGCAACTAATGCTGCCATTAGTAAGTGAAAAAATGATGAAATTTCACGCATAAAAGAAATTACTTCGTTATGGTTTAGAACTTCCACTGCTATAAGTGTGACATCTGAATCCTTCCTGTTCATGCTGACAAAGTGTTATGAATTTATTCGTAAAAGTACAGGTACTGGACATTGAAATGTCCTGTGGAGCCTCTCCTGCCCCAAGTCGGCCCATTTGACATCCTACCTCCCTTAATGTGCCTTCTAGTCTGACCCCCCCTCCTGGGTGATTAAGAACTTATTATGAAGGTAATATTTTTAATTGATAACACTTTTTTATGTTCTTTTTATAGTTTTGCCACAAACAGATCATATATAGGAATTGCATTATATTTTATGAATATTTTTGGTTAACAATTATGTTGTGTTTGGTACCTGAGGTTCCTGCTAATGACAATACAATTATATACCATCTTACGCTTATAAACTAATTTGCTTTCAGGCTATATTCTTTTGGCAATTGTTGGACCTTTTTCAGTTTTATTTTTTCTGCGTAGTTTTTTGTTAACAAGCATTCTAACTGATGCAATTTCTAATGTGTCCTGCCTCGTTTTCGCTATGGATGTTTGTGTTTTCATATTGTACAGTTCTTTTCACTTCATCTTTCAGTTGTATGTCAGTTTCATGCATCTGTTTAATGTATTATTTACATCAGCCACATTTAATTTGTTTCTATAATTTTTTGTCTGTTTAATTGCACTATGTTCACATATTTGAATCATCTTCCACTCTTCTTCGACAGAATTTTGTAATATTATTTATACAGTTTATTTCGTACTTTTGCGGTTATATAGCTCACTTGTTAGAATTTCTTTCTCTCTACTATAAACATTGTTTACTAATCGCTGCATCTGGTGCCACCTAGTGCTTCTTAGCTCTCAGCTTTACTGACACTTTGAGTCGTTTCTGACTCATTATTTATTGTGTATACACTATATGATTGGCCCCAATGTTTCATTGATAATCTGTTGTGTTTACACTGTCATCTGCTCTGTTCTTCATGTTCGGTTACCGGATATTTTAGTGGAATTTGATGTGTGCTAAAAAATGGTTCAAATGGCTCTGAGCACTATGGGGCTTAACATCTATGGTCATCAGTCCCCTAGAACTTACAACTACTTAAACCTAACTAACCTAAGGACATCACACAACACCCAGTCATCACGAGGCAGAGAAAATCCCTGACCCCGCCGGGAATCGAACCCGGGAACCTGGGCGTGGGAAGCGAGAACGCTACCACACGACCACGAGCTGCGAACTTTGATGTATGCTTCTTGGGAGCAATTGTGATATTATATACATGTTTTCATAGCTTTTTCGCCTTACATATTTACATTTATGGTATTCAGTATGGAGTATAGCAGTTGTGGGTAGCCCAGACAACTTGTAGATCCACTAGCCAGGTGAGACGTGTTGTTTTTGAAGTAATACAGGAAATGGGCAACCTGAGAGTGTGATTTCGTATTAACCACACTATAAGGTTGTTACACCACTAAGCCACAATAGATTTGAATAAACTTTCTTATCTCCTTTTTTGTGCATAAGAATAGTAACACTAATTCTTCCTTCCTTCGGAATTTGATTACGAATTTTAAAAATTGTTAACTAACTTGCTTAACTCGCTTAACTGTTCGGTTAGTGGATATCTTATACTTCAGCAATTCATCTGAAGTCATATATTCCCATGGAGAATCCCTATTTTTTAACAGACTTACACATTCTTCTACTTCTGCTTGTGAAACAGTGACGTTATCGTTTCCTTGTTTGTTGATCACTGATACCTATCCATTTTCTGGTGCTTTTTATTATGCAACTCTTAAATATTTAATCCATGACTCCTCATTTTTAATGTCCACTTTCAAAATATTATATAATTCTTTCATCTATTCTCATATTGCCCGCAGCTCGTGGTCGTGCGGTAGCGTTCTCGCTTCCCACACCCGGGTTCCCGGGTTCGATTCCCGGCGGGGTCAGGGATTTTCTCTGCCTCGTGATGTCTGGGTGTTGTGTGATGTCCTTAGGTTAGTTAGGTTTAAGTAGTTCTAAGTTCTAGGGGACTGATGACCATAGATGTTAAGTCCCATAGTGCTCAGAGCCATATTCTCATATTCTCTAATTTTTTTCTACACCCCATAGAAGCCATGTCATACATTTTTAGAAGAGATTTCCCAGTGTTCCTTTTTAAAACGAATCACTAGTAATTTTTTCTCTTCACAAATTCTTTTGTTTTGTTTATAAAACTCTTGCATTTAGGGTGCTTCATATTTAAAACATGCACACCTCTGTATTATTATTGTTATGTGAGTATTACACGTCACAAACTGCTGATACGGCCTATTTAGTCTCTTTCAAAGGTTCTATTGCAGCAAAGAATAACAGTCTGGTGAACTCAAGAAAAAGTTTCGAAGATTTCAGTAACACCTGACAGAAATGGGGTAACGGCTATATACAATAGTAATAGACGGCTATAAAGCGCTCTCTGACGCTGTGTGTCGTAAATCTCGTAGCAGTTGAGATAGCATCAAGGTAAATGCGTCTGCAACAGTGAAAACAAGAAACCCAAAAGTCGCTATAACTGCAACATAGGATGAGGAATCCATTTGATCATACGAGAGCGACGCAACATACATGTTCACAGTATGTTAACTTTTTTATAGCCAGCTATAAATGCATTGAAATATGTAGCTGAGACCTCAGGCTCACTGTGGAGTTTCAAATGAAGCTTTATTCAAGGAAATATACGTTGAAATACCATTTATGATGCTTCTCCTCTGAAAACGGGTGCTCTATTTTCGTAAAAGAGATATCAGATTAATGACTTAAAATTGCAATGTGCTGATGTATAATTTTGTACCAAAACATTGTTTCAAAGTGAAATGGTAAGAGCAGGATGGAAGTGGTAAGGTGCCAAGCCACTTTATAAACATACTTAGCTAGCCTCTTCTAAACTTTAAACGCTTCAACATAGATGGCCAGTTTAGAAAGTTTGGTAACCAATATTAAAGAACATTATCACCATTGAGACACTGATTGCTGACAGTAAAATAATATTGACAATCAATAAAACGTCCAAAGAATTCCAAGAATCTAAGTATGACCTCGTTATTCTGAAGGAGAGGGTGTTTCATATGTGGATAAACTCTTCGAATTCGTGGTTCCAGTTTTATGAAGGTCTCTCACAAAGAGACATAGTTACGCCAGAAACTGCCATGTTACTTCAATTCGGAGGCCTCTAGCGGTAGGAGGTTGCAACTTTTTTCAGTGAAGCCGGGAAATCGACCGAGTACTATAAAGGCATGTCCTACCTCAATAAATACAAAATTCAGAGGCATCACTTTTCAACACTGCCTCATGTGTTTATTCCTGCCAATAATTATGCCTGTTGGCGTGCCATGTCTTCCCAATTCTCAGATCTTGTTTCCACCTAGACACTTAATAATGCTGGTGACAATCTGCAATCTTGTTTTACTCCTTGATGTATTTGTATTTAAGGTATTATGTCTTTACCCACGTCAATGGTAGGTTTTCTGTTCATGCATAAGCTATCAGCGACTTGGATCAGATATTTTTTAGACGATATCTTCTTATCATAAAGTAGATAACCACTTCCCAAAATATGTCTCCATCCTTATTTAGCAGGATATATCCAGCTTGGACGCCAAGATTCGATATGAGAATATAATACTTAATAGAGTACTCCTTAATGAACCTTTTAAAGAAAATTGAACCAAAGCTTAATTCTATCCTCAAATTTTTCACTCCAACACGAGCACTGTGCAAGGGTAAGGCAATTGATAGGGTTTAGACTCATGTTGCCTGAAGAGTCTACAGAGAAGTAATTCTATATTGGAGGAAACACGTCGTTACCCGATATTTCCTCGACTGGATCGTGTGAGCTCCCTGTACGTGCACACGTCTGCTAGCAGAGTAGCCTGTGTGACTCTGATTTATTTTGCTGTCTAATTGTGGGGCTATATCACCGGAGGAGGAGCGTACATCGCCGGATGATGGGCGAGCTCTGCGGAAATTCTGACCGCAGCGGCGCGGAAGATTAATTGCATTCTTGGAATGCGGCTGGGATGATGGAGAGGCCATTGGCTGGAGACCTTCCAGCTCCCGGCAGAGATAGCCTGCACCGGCCCAGTTCCGGTCTCTACCGGAAGCACTGTGCTACGCTGTAGCCATCGGTGGCGCAGCACAGAGTTGGTAATACTGCGAAACTTCCGGTTCATTATTTCCTATCCCCATTGTTGGAACAGCAGCTTAAAATATAGTCACGCCTCCGTTCCAGTCACCGTGCTTTCTTGATGCCTCCGCCCCTTCAAGGAAGAATCTGAGTGCAAGGGCGATAGTAAACAGTTAAATTCGATACTTTATGTACAAACATTTTTTTCTGGAAGAAGCCAGCCATGATGCGACGGACTGTGGATTGTTTTGAAGCTTCCTAGCACATTAATAGGGTGTACCAGACGGGGACTAGTACCTGCAGAATTGCCTTTTGGGTGTAAAGCTCCTTACGATCCGAAAGTAGCAGATCGGTACTGGAGGCAGGAAAGCTCTGAGGTAGGCATCTGACTCCCACGTGGATTTTTCAGTCATTAAGAGCGTTGCTTATGATAGGCAACGTTCCAGTTTTTAGTTCTGATTTGCCACACGATTTTAGTTAACCATGAAATTTCAAATATCTTACCATTTGTATCAGGAACGTCTTACACTGCAGCAAAATAAATAAATAAATAAATAAACTGTGCACCGTCCTCAAGGATAAGATAATTTTATTGACAAGTAATACGACAGGTAGCTCATACCTGAAGGAGTAAGTTACATAATGACATATGGTATCCGGCGATAGAATGTCTCAAGCACCCAGCGCCATTCGTTGCAATTCGGCAAGGATTCTCGTAGGCTCCACCATGACCTACACATTTTCAAAATTTTCGATGGGTCTGGCGACCTTGCAGGCCAGTGCAGTTCTTTTTCACGACGAAAAGCAAGTTGTGTAGTGGCAGCCTTGTGTGGATGTTTACAGTCATTCTGAAAAAGCACATGACCTTCCTGACGAAGGGATGGCAGTAGGGCTGGTATAGCAGCCTGTACAACATAGTGGACACTTGGCTACTCTGCCCTGCGGGAACACCAAAAGCCATCACGAGTTTAATTATTTTTCACCGCCCACCTCCCTCCCGGCCCCTCTTAGCATTAAGACAGTATGGGACCTGTGTGTCGTGGGCGAATTCATTCTCGAATAGAAAACTTACCAACTGTGCTCCATACACGTCTACACCCATCACTTGCTCACAGACAGATACTACCCCCATCACTGGCGACCATTCCATATACGAGGAGGCCCTTCGGAGCACGAGGGTAGCTATGCTTGGTGGTGCCGTGGTCTCTGTGGTAGCCTGACCAGAGGCACTCATTATCGTAGTCCTCAGCAGACGGTTCCTAATGGTCACTGGAGACAGAGCACATGCCGAATTTTCCCAGACGGTGTTCTGTTGACCACCGCTGGTCGCATAATGAGTTGATTTTACGTGTGCCTATACTAAGCCTTTGTCTAGAAGCTGCTCTACGGGCGTGAGGAAATTCCACACATCACCACTGGAAGCAGCGGCTCACCGCCGATACATTGTGCCCAAAATGTTCAGCAGTCCGTCGATACGCCTATCCGGATACCTGCGGACCCACAGTGTGACCACAGTCAAATGGCCGAACCTGTTCCACATGAGCACGTAATCGTCGATGGGGCATGGTTATGCCCTAGGATGAATATTGTAAACACTGTTCACCTCTTTGGCAAACTCAGCACAACAACTGCCTCCAGAGTCACCTGATCGACGATGACCGTGAAAACTGCGTCACTAACACGGCAACCCCTCACTATACACTTATTCTACCCAGGTGCGACTGAACACAGTCCTTGAGTGAGCTGCAATTTTTTTTCTCTACTTATATGTAAACATGTGTTAAGCATCGAAGTTTAAAGACTTTTTTCTATCAGAATGAGTCAACGAAGATCCTTGAATGAATTTAAATAGTGTATCATTGTTGCGCTTACATGTTCACCACTTTCGAAAAACACAGTCGATAGGAGTGCAACAGATGGAGAAATGGGAAGGCCGAATAAGCAATAACTCCTATATGTCTACGGTATTAACTGATATGGACCTACCAACCCTAATATGTACAACAGAGATCAATTGTAAGAATATTTTCCGGCTCTTACAAAGTAGCAATGAGTGGTAACTATCGTACCATCGTGGGATAAGACGTTACGTGTAAGCTGCGAGCTTTCCTGCACGATTATGGTGGGTCACTGTTTTGTATCATAATAAGTTCCTGGTCACCATGTTCTGCTTTCACATTGACCACAGACGGTTCTGACTGCATCTGTATCGACTACAACTGATTGCCGCACAATTGTGTGATTGTGGAATGGAGGACATTGACAATATCATTTTGAGCCTATCACTACGATATGCACATGACAATTTATTGCAGTGCTTAGTACTTTGTCGACTACAACTTGCACCCAAATAACTACGCTACTTACAACGAATGGGGTGTCACATATAAACATGTACATAACTTTATAGTGGTTGAACAAATTATGATTATATTAACATCATACGCTTGGAACGAGAGTCATTAATGTATATGTGAGAAACTGACATTAGAACAAAACTTTTATCAGTTCAATTAAGAAAACCGGTTACAAGAAGATGGGCTTCCTAGTGTCGTGTGCCCTACAAACATTTTCATGCACCACATAGAAAATCTGTTTTTTAAAAATCTTAGTACAAATAGGTAGAGCATACTGCACTAGATCAGATACAGTGATAATATCCTTTGTTCAGTCGATGAACCACAACAGAAATTGAACAGTTACATGCAGAAAAAAATACACTACACATTAGTGTAAAATTCGCAACAGAAAGAAATGTGACAACCAAATTGGCTTCTTAGATATATCACTTAAAATACGAAGCATTCAGCACAAATATGAAATTCAACATAAACCAACAACAACTGACACAGTCATCTGATTTCAAATATCGACTCAGATACAAGCAGCACGGAGATGCTTGCTCTTCAGCCTCAACAGAGTAATACAACACAGTATTACCAGAAATCTCTAGAGACATCATCACTCAAATAGAAACAAAAAGTTGATATAATATCAGCCTAGTCGCAAATTTACACAAAACCGATTAAATAACATATAAAGTCAATAAACTTTACACATAGCCACGAACAACATCTGAAAAATCCACTCAAGCAAAGTATATGCAGTCAAAGGACAGCTACGACACAAAGAATATGTGACAACATGAAGGAGGGTACCATATGGCACACGATGACATACATGCACGAACGTATACATAAAATAACAAACATTTTCAAAAGACGAGGCACAAACATAGCATCCAGTATAGACTATACGGTTCAAAAGTCCGTTTCAAAAATGGCGATGCGACACAGAGATGTAGCAGAAGCTGGGAATATACCAGCTACTACAAGATATGTTACGGAAGTACGTGGCGCAAACCAGCAGAACATTTGACAACTGATTCAAACAAGATATCAGGCTATGGAACTGTGAGCGAAGTCAAACAAGTTTTGTAGAAAATTTAAGGTAAATGAATCACAACCATACTTCGAATGTGTAAGAATAGTTAATCCAAGTCATTTGCTAACATTACAAAAAAAAGCCATGTACAAAAGAAACTGGAAAGAAATTACTACTAAGGGACCAAGTCAAGTGGATATCATTAAACACTTATTGATCCTACAGCAGACAAACGTCCAAACTGATGAAACTTCCAGACTCAATGTGTCGGAATGAGACTCGTAAGAAGTTTGTAGAGCACTTACTTACCTCTGAATCGCAAAGATCAAGATTTCGAGTCTCGGCCCGGCTTACAGTGTTAATCTGCTAGGAAATTTCATACCAACGCAGATTTCTCAGCAGAGCGAAAAATCCAATCTGGGTCCAAATAAATTATCATAGATCCCATTCGTCTCCTACGTGGCAGTTAAAAGTTTTTTATGTTCTGAAAACGCTGTGACTAGTTGAGAAATAGAAAACTGCCGAGCGGTTTTCTAAATTTTATGTTCTGAAAACGCTGTGACTAGATGAGAAATTGAAAACTTTCGAGCGTTTTTCTACGTGATGTAAAGTGGCTTGATTTCAAATAATAAACTAGATGCCGATCTGCAAGTGTCTTTTCATTTTATTATGAAACACTTTTACGCACTATTTTAAAACTATAACCAATAAGTAACAAAGAAGAAAATTGTGTAACATTCCAGGACAGTCAATGTAGATGCCTCGTTAAAAAGGCGAAACGTGTGTCAATGTGTAAATACAATAAAAAACTAACGTGTATGATGCAAATAACTTTTGGCTGCAGCTTATAACAGCAGCAACGACTGAGTAGACGGCCAAGGCAGTCGGTTGTTGTAATCAAGAATCGAACACCGACGCAGTTCATTTCAGACTCTGTAGTTACAGCGAAACACAGTGACTATACTTGTGCTGCAATTATATAATCCTGCTGTAAGTCCAAAAGAACAGGTCACTGCGCGTATAGAAGAATCCTAATGAGAGGTACACGTGAGAGCCATACAATAAGAGGTGTCTACCCAATAACTCTCGGTGGTCTATTAGGTTCAAAATGGCTCTGAGCACTATGGGACCTAACATCTGTGGTCATCAGTCCCCTAGAACTTAGAACTACTTAAACCTAAGTAACCTAAGGACATCACACACATCCATGCCCGAGGCAGGATTCGAACCTGCGACTGTAGCGGTCACGCGGTTCCAGACTGAAGCGCCTAGAAACGCACGGCCACACTGGCCGGCCGGTCTATTAGGTAAATGCTAGGTTGACCGAAGGTTTTTCTTACACTTATCACCTCATCGACTACTGGAATGTGAAGGAATAGTGCCAAGACTCATCATGGCTATTGTCCCTTATAACCGGCGCGGCAAGTCAGATTAAACGTAAGCAGAGGGCAATGGCACACCACACCCAATAGAACCATGTAGAAGCAGGTCCTGCAATGTTGGAACTAACCTTCGGTTTCATGACGCCTTTTCTCGTCCTCGAGAGGGCAAGATTCCACTTGAGGCTTACGCAATTTCTGAGTTCTCCTGACCCATAACCAGCAAACTACTCTGTCTTGTTCGAATAACTCGTGGTAAAACGATCAGGTGTATTTCGAAAGAAAACAATCATTTTCAAGTAACGAATAACTCTACGATTAGGACATGAGGATGTACCCTGACGGTCACCCGTCGTGTTATCCTTTGCCACAAGGTAGCGTGGAGGGGCATGGGGTCACCCATTGCTGTCACGGCTCTTACCAGCATTCCGAAATACGGAGCAGCTACTTCTCTCTCAAGTACCTTCTCAACTGATATATAGTGGTTCGTTGCGCGGTCCTTTCCAGTTTACCATGGCAAAATGCTTGGGAATACGGGGAATCGAACAAGGATCTTTCACGTAAAGGCACTCTGGAGGCTCAGCTACGGGCGTGGATTTTAAAGCACAAATGCTGAATAGCAGCTGAAATCGATTCGAAGGAATTGTCTTGACTTTTCCTTTAGACATCAGAAACATATGTTATGAAATGCATGTAAAACGAGAAGATATGATACACCGCTGTAGATTTATTCTTCGTTAACGAATTTACCCGGATACAGTACTGCGAAGTATTCGAGTGTTGTATACGCCGGGAAAGAATTATAAGGGGTGAACAAAAAGTATCCTCATGAGGGCATTGCTGCAGCGTATGGTAAGGCAGTGAAACTCGAATGCGGGCGAGCAGGCATAAGCACGGACATGTCGGCAAGGGATTAGTGCGACATTCGTGTCTTTCCGACGTGACTGCGGTAAATGCGGTGAGATTATTACCAAATGAGTTCAAATATAACCAACATAACCGCAAGTCTCTAGAGGAACGGAAGGTTCCAAATGATTGGAAAAGGGCACAGGTAGTTCCATTTTTCAAGGAGGGTCGTCGAGCAAATGCGCAAAACAATAGGCCTATGTCTCTGACATCGATCTGTTGTAGAATTTTAGAAGATGTTTTTTGCTCGCGTATCATGTCATTTCTGGAAACCCAGAATCTACTCTGTAGGAATCAACATGGATTCCGGAAACAGCAATCATGTGAGGCCCAACTCGCTTTATTTGTTCATGAGACCCAGAAAATATTAGATACAGGCTCCCAGGTATTTGCCATTTTCCTTGACTTCCGGACACTGTGTGGCTGCATTGAAGAGCTTTTAGCAAACAAAACACAGAATGTTGTTCTCAATGGAGAGACGTCTACAGACGTAAAAGTAACCTCTGGCGTGCAACAGGGGAGTGTTATGGGACCATTGTTTTTACAATATATATAACCTAGTAGAGAGTGTCGGAAGTTCCATGCGGCTTTTCGCGGATGATGCTGTAGTATACAGAGAAGTTGCAGCATTAGAAAATTGCAGCGAAATCCAGGAACATCTGCAGCGGATAGGCACTTGGTGCAGGGAGTGGCAACTGACCCTTAACATAGACAAATGACATGTATTGCGAATACATACAAAGAAGGATCCTTTATTGTATGATTATATGATAGCAGAACAAACACTCATAGCAGTTACTTCTGTAAAATATCTGGGATTATACGTACGGAACGATTTGAAGTGGGATGATCATATAAAATTAATTGTTCGTAAAGCAAAAAGGTGGAAATCAAAACAAGACATGGTTGTCTCACTGGGAGGTCCGCGATCGTTCATTAAGTAAAATATGGCGTTTCAGTCTTCGATCGCTATTCTTTATTCTTAATAACCGGTTTCGGGCTAGCTGCCCATCTTCAGATCATATGTTGTAGTTACAGAGTAACTTGTCCGTACAGAACACACAGTTTGAGTGAACTGTGTGTTCTGTACGGACAAGTTACTCTGTAACTACAACATATGATCTGAAGATGGGCAGCTAGCCCGAAACCGGTTATTGAGAATAAAGAATAGCGATCGAAGACTGAAACGCCATATTTTACTAAAAAGGTGGAAATTTAAGGAGATGGGACCTGGATAAACTGAAAGAACCAGAGGTTGTACAGAGTTTCGGGGAGAGCATAAGGGAACAATTGACAGGAATGGGGGAAAGAAATACAGTAGAAGAAGAATAGGTAGCTTTGAGGAATGAAATAGCGAAGGCAACAGGTGATCAAATAGGTAAAAAGACGAGGGCTAGTAGAAACCCTTGGGTAACAGAAGGAATATTGAATTTAATTGATGAAAGGAGAAAATATAACACTGCACTAAATGAGGCAGGCAAAAAGGAGTACAAACGTCTCAAAAATGAGATCGACAGGAAGTGCAAAATGGCTAAGCGTGGATGGCTAGAGGACAAATGTAAGGATGTAGGGGCTTATCTCACTAGGGGTAAGATAGATACTGCCTACAGGAAAATTAAAGAGACCTTTGGAGAAAGGAGAACCACTTGCATGAATATCAAGAGCTTTGATGGAAACCCAGTTCTAAGCAAAGAAGGGAAAGCAGAAAGGTGGAAGGAGTATATAGAGGGTCTATACAAGGGTGATGTACTTCAGGACAAGATTATGGAAATGGAAGAGGATGTAGATGAAGATGAAATGGGAGGTATGATACTGCGTGAAGAGTTTGACAGAGCACTGAAGGACCTGAGTCGAAACAAGGCCGCCGGAATAGACAACATTCCATTAGAACTACTGACAGCCGTCGGAGAGCCAGTCCTGACAAAACTGTACCATCTGGTGAGCAATAATTATGACACAGGCGAAATACCCTAAGACTTCAAGGAGAATATAATAATTCCAATCTCAAAGAAAGCAGGTGTTGACAGATGTGAAAATTACCGATCTATCAGTTTAATAAGTCACAACTGCAAAATACTAACACGAATTCTTTACAGACGAATGGAAAAACTGATAGAAGCCGACCTCGGGGAAGATCAGTTTTGATTCCGTAGAAATGTTGGAACACGTGAGGCAATACTGACCCTACGGCTTATCTTAGAAGAAAGATTAAGGAAAGGCAAACCTACGTTTCTAGCATTTGTAGACTTAGAGAAAGCTTTTGACAATGTTGATTGGAGTACTCTCTTTCAAATTCTGAAGATGGCAGGGGTAAAATACCGAGAGCGACAAGCTATTTACAATTTGCACAGAAAGCAGGTGGCAGTTATTACAGTCGAGGGGTATGAAAGGGAAGCAGTGGTTGGGAAGGAAGTGAGACAGGGTTGTAGCCTATCCCCGATGTTATTCAATCTGTATATTGAGCAAGCAATAAAGGAAACAAAAGAAAAATTCGGAGTAGGTATTAAAATCCATAGAGAAGAAATAAAAACTTTGAGTTTCGCCGATGATATTGTAATTCTGTCAGAGACAGCAAAGGACTTGGAAGAGCAGTTGAACGGAATGGACAAGGTCTTGAAAGGAGGATATAAGATGAACATCAACAAAAGCAAAACGAAGATAATGGAATGTAGTCAAATTAAATCGGGCGATGCTGAGGGAATTAGATTAGGAAATGAGACACTTAAAGTAGTAAAGGAATTTTGCTATTTGGGGAGCAAAATAACGGGTGATGGTCGAAGTAGACAGGATATAAAATGTAGACTGTCAATGGCAAGGAAAGCGTTTCTGAAGAAGAAAAATTTTTTAACATCAGGTATAGATTTGAATGTCAGGAAGTCGTTTCTGAAAGTATTTATGTGGAGTGTAGCCATGTATGTAAGTGAAACTTGGACAATAAATAGTTTGGCCAAAGGACAATAGAAGCTTTTGAAATGTGGTGCTACAGAAGAACGCTGAATATTAAATGGGTAGATCACATAAGTAATGAGGAGGTATTGAATAGAATTGGGGAGAAGAGGAGCTTGTGGCACAACTTGACTAGAAGAAGGAATCGGTTGGTAGGACATGTTCTGAGACATCGAGGGGTCACCAATTTAGTATTGGAGGGCAGCGTGGAGGGTAAAAATCGTAGAGGGAGACCGAGAGATGAATGCACTATGCAGATTCAGAAGGATGTAGGCTGCAGTAGGTACTGGGAGATGAAGAAGCTTGCACAGGATAGAGTAGCATGGAGAGCTGCATCAAACCAGTCTCAGGACTGAAGACCACAACGACAACAACAACAAGGCGAGTGCCAGGTTGAAATTGATTGGGAGAGTCTTTAGAAAATTTTGTCCATCAACAGAGAAGGTAGCTTACAAAAGACTCGTTCAACCTGTATTTGAGTATTGCTCATGAGTGTGGGATCCGTACTAGGTCGGGTTGACAGAGGATATAGAGAAGATCCAAAGAAGAGCGGCGCGGTTCGTCACAGGGTTATTTGGTAAGCGTGATAGCGTTACGATTTAGAAAACTCAAGTGGCAGACTCTACAAGAGAGGCGCTCTGCATCGCGGTGTAGCTTGCTGTCCAGGTTTCGAGAGGGTGCGTTTCTGGATGAGGTATCGAATATATTGCTTCTCCCTACTCATACCTCCCGAGGAGATCACGAATGTAAAATTAGAGAGATTCGAGCGCGCACGGAAGCTTTCCGGCAGTCGTTCTTCCCGCGAGCCATACGCGACTGGAACAAGAAAGGGAGGTAATGACAGTGGCACGTAAAGTGACCTCCGTCACACACCGTTGGGTGGCTTGCGGAGTATAGATGTAGATGTAGAGGTAGAGGTAGATTCCTGTCTTGGCAACCGAAGGACACACACCGGTAGACATCGGGGGTGCTGCCTTTTCATGATAACGAACGTGCCCATATCGCAAATATCCTAACGCAGAAGTTACGTCGACTCAAGTGGGAGACACTCGAGCACCCACCTTATAGTCGTGATCTCTCCGCAACAGATTATCTCACCTTCCGTCCTTCGAAAAAGATCTTGAAGAGTCGACGGCTCCCTTAGGTGGAGCAAGTGCAGCAGGATATGGTGTTTCACCAAACTGGCATCCACAAGCTGATACATCGATGGGATGATGGCCTCAGTGCTCGCGTCGGTATTACCGGACTTTCGTACCGATTCTTGTATGTCCTCCTAACGGAAACTTTTTGATTGCGACTAATAATACTGCGCAGTGGTTCAAAGAATATCGGCTAGGTAAGGAGGAGGCTGCGTACTCGTCGTACATTTTCGAGATAAAAAAAGTGTGTTGGCTATCCGTTAAACAAATTTGTCCATACAACTAAAATTAAAAGTTCACTGTGCTTCGCAGCTTTTGCTGTTGGTTATGTATAATTTTCAGGAAAGCATTATCCGAACATGATGAGTTATAGTAGTGGTAGCAAAAGGAACATGTCATACATAGACTAGGCACACGGCTGTTGAGTAACACATTGATCGTAATTTCTTTGGTATTTGTTAGCCTCTGGTCATTGTACGGTTATCATTGCACGTTTCGACTTATTATGAAGTCATCACAAAATTATTGGACCATAAGTGGAAACCTGTAAAGATTACTCAAAATGGCTCTGAGCACTATGCGACTTAACTTCTGAGGTCATTAGTCGCCTAGAACTTAGAACTAATTAAACCTAACTAACCTAAGGACATCACACACATCCATGCCCGAGGCAGGATTCGAACCTGCGACCGTAGCGGTCACGCGGTTCCAGACTGAAGCGCCTTTAACCGCACGGCCACACCGGCCGGCTTGTAAGGATTACCTCAGGATGAAATACATAATAAAACAAAGATACATTATACGCTGCACAGCTGTCTTATGAGTCACAAGAACAAATTTTTACTATTCCTCAATACAAAACTAATGTCTAGCTAAATTTGTTACAGGCAGTAGCACTTGTTGTATTAACTTTTTGAACTGATTTAAGGGAATAAATGTTGAGGTACGAAATAATAGTTACTAAGTATAGATGGTATCTCTATTACATTAAGAGACGTGATAACATTACTACAATAAAACAACACGACGAAAACAAATGAATCTATAGCTGTTTATCATCATTTGTTTTCATCTTACTTCCATTAAAGGACATACATCTCAAGGAAATTTTTTATTTTGCGCATCCAGAATAAAATTCTAATGACTCAAGATTTGAAATGTGAGACATTCCTTTGTCAAGCCGTGCTTCCCTCTGGATTTCTAGAAGTCGAGCAACAAGGTCTCCAACATTTAGCGTGAGATGGTTTGAAGATATATCAAACAAGTATTTGCTCAAAGTGTACAGTATTTTGATCTGCGACAGAGATTTAGCAATTCTAGGGTAAACCAGGGTAGGTAACCAAGGCCTGTGTCCTCCAATATTTACATAAAACTGTTAACTCAACTAAGGCCGTGAACCATTTCCTTTTTATTTCGATCCATACAACTAACTTATATATTATCACACTTCATCACAAAGGCCAGCCACAGGTATCAGTTGCATAACAGGAAGACCTGTTGGTGGTGTTGACGTTTACAGGGAGCTTTGCAATATCTTATCCCAAGGATGGATACAGTGCGAAACAAAAGTGAATAGTGAGGTTTCGTTCCTTGAATGTAATCTCTAGTTCACTTTTAAAAATTTACGAGATTTCAGATACGATTTTTGTTGCCAACAGGTCTGCTAATTAAAATATTATTGCTGTATTTCTCACAATCAAAACGTACTGAAGCACTATTAAGGGCACTCATTGGCACTTCGAACCACTCAGTCCCCTGGTGAGAAACAGAATATTCTTATAGATTATTTATTTTCTAATTTGTCTCGTTATTTTTACAGTCGTGAAGTTATCATGACTTTCGGTTAATTAGCACTTAAATGAACCGTGTATCTAAAGTTTCTTGTTCTGCGGGGAAGGTATCTACTCCGAAGCATAAATGAAATCCGGGAAATGTAGATGAAATTGTAACCGAATCGCCAGTGCTCATTAATTGCAACAAAACACGGTTTAAAGTAATTTCATATAAAATTGGGATGGATGAAATTACAGTGGACTGTTAAATTTGGAAAATAAATTTAATTAATGAATTAATGAAAATTAAAGATCACCAGCAAAATTACCGTCTCTATAATTAGTTTCTTGTACTATTGAGACACTGACGTAAGAAAAATATTACTATACTTATTTACAATCTCTGATTCATAGAAAAATACGACGAAAAGTCACACTGCAACGTAAAATTTTGGTAGCCCACACGGCTGTTGATTTGTAAGGTGAGCAGCATAATTCTCTGAGACTATCTTCTCATTTTTTCCGGTACAAATAAGTTATGTACAAAAAAAGAGATGCACTGTTTTTTGATTCACCTGACGAAAATGAGACATGATACTTCGAACTTTTGACATTTCCACTCTTCATTTAGTTAACTGTGTATTATTATCTGTGTAATTCAACAGTTCATTGGCGCCAAAAACCTTAACACAAAGATGGAGCGTGCATCCATTTTTTTATTACTGACTATAAACAAGCATTTAACGCCGAATCCACTTGAATAAACGGAACGATATTTTCAGACCACTGTCAGTTCTTGCAGTTGAACGTATGTTTGCATTTGATGAGGTCGGGCGTAGACAAATATAGTATATGTTTACTGACTCTGCAGAAGTAAGCTCGTGGCAATGTTGGCACCATAGGTAGTGTACAATTTCATGAATTTAACACTTCTGTAGCTAGTCAATGCAACGTACACTCCCGCCGAGCTCCATACGGAGAAAACATAAAATTGTAACGCCAGAAGTGTCAGTTAACACCGTTCTGAACCTGTCATTCGGTAGTAAAAATTTAATTGCGTTAACTCCAAATCCAATAACATTTCTTTGATTTAAAGAAAAACCATTAAAAATAAGCTTTACCTATTACATTTATTACAGTTACGGTCCTATTTCTGATTCCTGCTTCACTGAAGATACATTATTTCCGTTGAAATCGCTACGAATCTAACATGTGAAGAGGTACGAGTATGGCTACCTAACGTCACTTTCACTGACGGAATAAGAATCGCAGCATCGAGAAGGAGTTGCGCTCCATTAACGAAACTTGGTAGGCCTATTTCCGCATCTGAAAGATAATTTCTATTCAGATTTCACGCCAGTCGTTTAAGGGTGGCTTCACTACCACCACTACATGGAAATCATGTTTGCTTTAAAGACACGCTGTAACGGTCGTGAGCTTTAGTGGCCTTTGAGACTGGACGTGCTAAGTTCCTGTTATTCAATAAGCCATTGTTAATACCTAAAAGAGTTTGAAATATTGCGTAATAGGGCTGGAGAAGCTACATGTTCCTTCTGCAGTATTGCAGAAAGACTTGGCAGGAGTGTTGCAACTACACATGATTGTTGAGAGCGGTGGTCACGAGAATGTACCGTCGCAAGGAGACCGCGTTCCGGACGGCCACATGACAATACGAAGGGGCAAAACCATCGTATTCGGTGTACACTCTAGCGCATCGTACTGCATCTGAAGCAGTAATTTGAGCAGCAGTTACCACCTCAGTGACACAACGAATGGCCACAAATTAGTTACTTTAAGGACCGCTCCGAGCCAGAAATCCTATAGCATGCATTTCACTGACCCCATATCACCGCCATTTCCGATTTCAGTGGTGTCAAGCGAGAGCTAATTGGAGAGCAGGATGGAGGTGTGTTGTGTTTTGTGATAAGATCTGGTTTTGAGTCGGTGTCACTGATGGACATAGGTTAGTTGAGGGACTGAAGTCAATCTATCTGCGTTCTAGACACACTGGATCTTCTACCGCAGACATGGTATAGGGTGCGATTTCTTATGACAGCGAAAGCATTCTCGCGGTTAGAATGAGATTTTCACTCTACAGCGGAGTCTGCGCTCATATCAAACTTTCCTGGGAGATTAAAATCGTGTGCCGGACCGAAACTCGAACTCGGGACCTTTGCCTTTCGTGGGCAAGTGCTCTACCAACTGAGCTACCCAAGCACGACTCACGCACCATCCTCAAAGCTTTACTTCCGCCAGTACCTCGTCTCTTACCTTCCAAACTTTACAGAAGCACTCCTGCGAAAGCTTGCAGGACTAGTACTCCTGAATGAAAGGATATTGCGTAGACATGGCTTAGCCACAGCCTGGGGGATGTTTCCAAAATGAGATTTTCACTCAGCAGCGGAGTGTGCGCTGATATGAAACTTTCCTGGCCGATTAAGATTAAAACTGTGTGCCGGACCGAGACTCGAACTCGGGACCTTCGCCTTTTGCGGGCAAGTGCTCTCCATCCCCCAGGCTGTGGCTAAACCATGTCTCCCCAATATCCTTTCTTTCAGAAGTACTATTCCTGCAAGGTTCCGCAGGAGAGCTTCTGTAAAGCTTGGAAGGTAGAAGACGAGGTACTGGCGGAAGTAAAGCTGTGAGGACGGGGCGTGAGTCGTGCTTGGGTAGCTCAGTTGGTAGAACACTTGCCCGCCAAAGACAAAGGCCCGATTTCGAGTCTCGGACCGGCACACAGTTTTAATCGGCCAGGAAAGTTTCATTCTCGTGGTTGTCCCGCGCACATTGACTGTAAATCTGTACATCAGTCTAGTGATTCGATCTGTTGTGCTACCATTCATGAACAGCATCCCAGGTTATGTTTTCCAACAAGCTAACTCTCACCCATACACCACAGTTGTAGGTAAACATGCTCTACAGTATGTAGATATGTTACATTGGCCTCCTCGATCACCGGATCAGTCTCCAATCGATCCCATACCGGACGTTATCGGACGACATCCAACGTCATCCCCAAATAGCATTGCCGGCCGAAGTGGCCGTGCGGTTAAAGGCGCTGCAGTCTGGAACCGCAAGACCGCTACGGTCGCAGGTTCGAATCCTGCCTCGGGCATGGATGTTTGTGATGTCCTTAGGTTAGTTAGGTTTAACTAGTTCTAAGTTCTAGGGGACTAATGACCTCAGCAGTTGAGTCCCATAGTGCTCAGAGCCATTTGAACCATTTTTGAACCCAAATAGCATTAACCGTCGCTGTATTGACCGATCAAGTGCAACAGCCATAGAGCTTCATCTCACAAGCTGACTTCCAACATCTATACAACACAATGCATGCACGTCTGCACGTTTCCATTCGACATTTTTGCGGTAGCAGCATTTCACATTTTGAATGAGTTACTTCGCACTTACATTAACTTGTGATCTTGTAATGCTAAACACATATGTTACCTATAGAAACGTACCCTGAAGTTTCATTACTATTCATTAATTATTTTTTGGTGTTGCGATTTTTTCCGTCATTGTACGTATTCCTTGATTTCACATGGACACTTGAAAAGCGGAGCATCTCGCATTCAGTTTCGAAATGACTTCAAGATTTCCAGTGAAGGTAATTCTCTACACTGTTGTATCGCATATTACAAGAGCTGTGGAGCTCGTTATTTATATCATTGACAGTGATGAAAGGAACTGTCGTCAGTGGACGTCAGGAATAAAATTGAAGGCAGGTGCCGATTTCAAGTCTTAGCTTGTCGGTTATGGATCACCTTCCCAAAGTCAGTCTCTGATTCTGGTGTAATATATTGTGGAGTGAGTGCATAAGTTATTGTGCACAGGTATCTGAGGGCCATCTGTTAGCATATGCTGCACTGAATAGTATATATTGCTCAATACGTTGCTTTTACCGTTAACATTTGTGTGTACAGAAAATCGTTTATATTTGATCATCATCCTTTTTCACCTTTGAATGGAAACAGCATATCTAAGGATCATAATCGTCCATTACGCAGCATATACTGCTTTCTCGAAGTGTTGCTTTCACCTCAGTACTGCAGCTTTCTGTACAGACAAGTGATCCACGTATCTGTCGAATCCTCCCGAAAGTTTAATGCTTGTTGAGGTCGTGTACTAAATAGACCGAGAAGGAACTTGAGGTGGATTTTAATACCCATCTATGCAGATGTCGTGTTGGTACACGTTTTCGCCTTTGCAGAACTACCCATTAATCTTTAAAACATGAAAGCACATGAAAATCAGTTTACTCGATTCCTCGGTATACGGGTTATATGACTCTCGCCCATCACCGAATAAATTCGGTAGCAGATGAGACAACTGCCAATATGAAAAACACAATGAAGGACAGAGATTGGGGATGAAATAAAGAGTACATTACACAAGCTTCATCTGCTAACGAAGCTGAGACGACGATCAGAACCACTAAAACTGAAGTAATGGCGATATTTTTAATCAATCGTATTATTAATTACGCCTGATATCAAGAATGGAAAAATAGATCCTTGTGAATTTTGATAAAATTTACAAAACAATTTTAGATCCTAGACCGCATTTACATGAAAGAATTATAACATATCATACTAACAGTGTGTTGAAGTCGCCATTGACAATATAACACTAGAACAGTTGCTACGTTTCCAGTATTCAGGGAATTAAATCCATCATGACGAGAATAATCAATATTCATACTAACTCAGAGCAGAGGATACGTGATAATATTTTAGTAATTGTTAAAGAGCGAGCCAGGGAGATTTTGATAATGTGATGCCAGTACCTTGACTGATGCTCGGTTCATTGCGTCCACATAAAGCAAGACTTGAAAGAACTACAAACATTCAGAATGTAGATTCTCGGGGTACCTGCAGTAGGTTACATTCAATCGACTGGACATGTTATGCGTATGCCAGTTGTTCTGTGCCGATACCCATACCCTCAACGAATCGAATACTCACAGATGCATCATCTTCTCTGTACGTGACTGTTGGTCAGTGTGTGAAGTGGGGAGTCGCCGAGTGGAGTCCAAAGCGATAAGGCGTGGATATTATTTCGTAAAGTGCTCAAAAGTGGCGCGTTTTAAAAATGTGAACAGTACAACCAGATGAAGTAATGGTCTACTGATCATTAAACCAGATTGTGCTGAGCTGGTTATCCAGCTTACATGTATGCGCTGCCCTCTATGTATTTACTACAACTTTCGCGCACGCTTGGCGCTTGGGATAGGAGACAAAGAACGACAAATTTACATTTTGAGTGCTACAGAGCCTAAATGACTTACTTACACACACCACAAACAACTGTTCAGCGTCTGATGAAACAAACAATCCGTATTCTGCCACAATTGTTTCTTCTCTCTCTCTTTTTCCCTGTCTTCTGACTCCTGCGCCAACCTCTTCATCGCAGACTAACACTTGCAACCTACATCCTCAATTATTTGCTGGATGTGTTCCAATGTCTGTCTTCCTCTATAGTTTTTGCCCTCTACAACTCCCTCTAGTACCATGGAATTCATACCCTGACGCCTTAACAGAAATCCTACCATCCTGTCCATATGTCTTGTCAGTGATTTCCACATATGCCTTTCCTCTACGATTCCGCACAGAACGTCCTCATTCTTACCATATCAATCCGCCTAGTTTCCAACATTCTTTTGTAGCACCATATCTTAAATGCTTCATTTCTGTTCCGGTTCTCCCACACAATGCTGTGCTCCAAACGAACATTCTCAGAAACTTCTTCCTTAAATCAAGACTTATTTTTGATACTAGTACTCTTGGCCAGGACTACTCTTATATGCCTGTGCTAGTTTGCTTTTGATGTCCTCCTTGCTCCCTCCATCATTGGTTATTTTGCTGCATAGGTAGCAGAATTCCTTAACTACATATATTTCGTGACCATCAATCCTGATGTTAAGACTGTCGCTGTTCTCATTGCTCCAACTTCTTATTACTTTCGTATTTCTTTGATATAATTTCAATCCATACTCTGTACTCATTAGATTGTTCATTCCATTCAGCAGGCTGTGTAATTCTTCTTCACTTTCACTCAGGGTAGCAATGTCATCAACGAATCGTATCATTGACATCCTTTCACCTTGAATTCTAGTTCCACTCCTGAACCTTCCTTTTAATACCATCACTGTTTCTTCATTGTACTAATTGAACAGTAGGGGGGAAAAACTACATCCCTGCCTTACTCCCTTTTTAATGCGAGATTTTCGTTCTTGGTCGTTCAGTCTTATTATTCCCTCTTAGCTTATATATATGTATATATTATTCGTCTCTCCCTACAGGTTAAACCTATTTTTCTCAGAATTTCGAACATCTTGCTCCATTTCATACTGCCGAACGCTTTTTCCAGATCGACAAATCCTTTGAAAGTGTCTTGATTGTCCTTTAGTCTTGCCACCATTATCAACCTCAACGCCATAGTTGTCTATCTCGTGCGTTTACCTTTCCTAAAGCTAATCTGTTTGTCATCTAGCGCATCCTCAATTTTCTTTACCATTCTTGTGTATACTATTCTTGTATGTAACTTTGATGTAAGACCTGTTAAGCTGATTGTACGGTAATTCTCGCACTTGTCAGCTCTTGCGATCTTCGCAATTGTGTGGGTGATGCTTTTCTGAAAGTCAGGTGATATGTCGGCAGACTGATACATTTTACACACCAACTTGACTAGTCGTTTTGTTGCCACTTCCCCCAAAGATTTTAGAAATTCTGATGGAATGTTATCTATCGCTTCTGCTTTATTTGATCTTAAGACTTCCAAAGCTCTCTTCAATTCTGATTCTAATACCGAATCCCCTATGTCTTCTAAATCGACCCTTGTATCACATCAGACAAACGTCTTCCTCATAGAGGCCTTCAGTGTACTCTGTCCACTTATGTCCTCTCTTCCCCGCATTTAACACTGGAATTTATGTTGCACTCTGAATGTTACCACCCTACTTTTAATGTCAGCGAAGGTTGTTTTGACTATCGTATATACTGAGTCAGTCGTTCCGGTAATGGTCTCTTTTTCGATTTCTTTGCATTTTTCATGCAATCATATCGTCTTAGCTTCCCTGCACTTCCTATTTTTTCATTCGTCGGCGACTTGTATTTCTGAATTTTCTTGAATACTTTTGCACTTCATTCTTTCATCGATCAGCTGAAGTATTTGTTCTGTTACTTATGGTCTCTTCGCAGTTATCTTCTTTGTACCTATGTTTTCCTTTCCGGTATCTGTGATTGCCCTTTCTAGAGCTGTTCGTTCCTATTCAATTGTATTACTTACCATACTATTCCTTGCTGTTGAATCTATAGCCTTAGAGAACTACAAGCGTATTTCGTCATTCCTTAGTAATTCCTTAATCCACTTCTTTGCGTATTGATTCTTCGTGACTAATCTGTAAACTTCACCCTACACTTCATCATTAGTCTGAAATCTTCCCGCATCACCCGGCCTTTTCCAAGTTCATATCCTCCTCTTGTGATTCTTGAACAGAGTATTCGCTATTACTAGACGAAATGTATTACAGAATTCCATTCGTGTTTCTCCTCTCTCATTCTTTGTCCGAAGCATATATTCTCCTGTAACCTTTTCTTCTACTCGTTCTCCTGAAACTGCACTCCAGTCTCCATGACTATTACATTTTCATCTCCCTTTTTCGTACTGTATTACCCTTTCAATGTCATCGTATACTTTCTCTATCTCTTCATCTTCAATTTGCGACGTTGGCATGTGCACCTGAACTATCGTTGTCGCTGTTAGTTTGCTGTCGATTCTGATAAAAATAACCCTACCACTGAACTGTTCACAGTAACACACTCACTGACCTATCGTCGTAGTCATAAGGAGTTCTACTCAAGTTAATCGTTTTCTGCTGCTGTTGATATTACCCTATGCTCATCTGACTAGAAATCTTTGCTTTCTTTCCATTTCACTTCGCTGAGCCCTACTATATCTTGCTTGGTCCTTTGCATTTCCCTTTTCAATGGCATATCTACCACGTCGAACCTTCTGCATTCCACACCCCGACTCGTAGAACTTTATCCTTTCGTTGGTTATTCATTCTTTTTCCCATGGTCAGGTCCCCCTTGGCAATACCCTCACAGAGATGCGAATGCGGGATTATTCCGGAATCTATTACTAATGGAGGGATCATTATGACATTTTTTTTTCAATTACAGGTCACATGTCCTGTGGATACACGTTATATCTCTTTAATCTAGTGGTTTCCATAGTCTTCTGCATCCACATGCAGTTGAACATTGCTGATGCTTTCACCATTTAGGGGCAGTTTCCCACCTCAAGGGCAAGAGAGAGCCCTGAACGTCTGTCCGCTGCTCTGCCCTCTTTGACAAGGCCGTTGTCAGAATGACGGTGACATCTTGTGCCGGAAGTCTTCGGCCGCCAATACTGATCATTAATCAAAGTTTAAGCGGTGGCGGATTTCGAACCCGGGACTGAGGAGATTTTATATTACTAATAAAAGACGCTACCCCTAGACCACAGTTGCACTTAACTGTTCCAAACTTCCTAGATAGTGTTTCATTTTCTCTCATAGATTTCCATCACACACACTCGCAGATAGAATCGACAGGTAACAAACCTATCTCCATGTCACTGAATAGCTTCGACGCACCTACAGGTATTCCAGACAACGGAGATTCGGTCAGGCAAGCGTTCTTTGTATGGCGTGGGAGAAAAATCTTCAAGTAAGCTATAGCTGGGAATCTTACAACAGACTTTATGTGCTCATTTTATTTTATGTGGTTTTGGTATCGTACCACTAAAACTATATTCGAATGTTACACCAGCAATCCTCCTACCCACCCGAGTATTTCGAAGCCGATCGTCAAGATTACGAATCTAAGTAGGCTTTATCATGCGCTGGCACTAAACATCAGCGGTGTGGTTACAGTCCGCTTATAAAGTGACAAGAATCCCAAAGCAAGTATAGCACTACAGTCGTTGTAGGTGGAACGACTGTTTCGGTAAAACGTAGGAACATCAAGAGAAAACCACAATATGTACATTTTTCCTCTATAAAAATATTGAAAAGAACTTGTCATTAAAATTGCTGCACCATGAAGGATAGTAAATTAGAAAGGTTCATTTATTTATGGGATTCATTGTTAAATTTGTAGATTATTAGGGCGTGTACAAATCACTAAAAGAACGGCATAGGATTGCGACCATTGGCAACAACAATGACACATCCATATTTGCATCGAGTCAAACTGAGCTTGTTTAAGAAATATGGGTAGTCGATGGCAGAGGTCATGAATCGTAGATACTGGTTATTGGTGGCGTGCCAGTCTCTCGAAAATACAAGACGATATCTTTGTAGTGGGTTCTGCTGACCAGGACACCAGGACAGCACTAGAATATCCAATTAATCGGGCTTAATGCGGTCTTGCGTTTTTTGTTGAAAAGTAATATATTCGATCCTTCTCAATCGTATCAAATAGTAATGTTATGGAATCCTCAAATAAAGGGCACCAGCCTCGAGGTGAACACACCAACGTAATGTAACGACTCCTGTACAAATAACAAGCCATGTGCACTAGAGGTGATCGTGTTGTGTAACTTTTAGCACCCAGTACCAACATGTTCAACCTGTAAGAGAGTGATTGAAGTGTAGCACCGTTCAGGTTGCTCAAAGCCTCTACACAGAGATATGTCCATTGTGATGTTGAATGCAGAACTGGAAACTGACATTCGGAGTCCACTGTGATCATTGAGTGATAAAAATTTCTGCAGCTTCATTCTGCTGCCACACCCAAGGAAAAGTGACAGCTGTCGCCATGCTGACAATAATTTGTGGTCCAGTACGCCGTCGTGTGTAGAATGTATGAGTCTGGCAACATACCATATGACTTTCGAAAAAGCATCATCCACAGAATTTCGACGACGGCAAGGGCTGACAAGTGCGAGAATTATCGCACAATCAGCTTAACAGCTCATGCATCCAAATTGCATACAAGAATACATACAGAAGGATGGAAAAGAAAATTGTGGATGCGCCAGATGACGATCAGTTTGACTTTAGGAAAGGTAAAGGCACGAGAGAGGCAATTTTGAACTTGCGGTTAATAATGGAAGCAAGACTAAAGAAAAATCTAGACACGTTCATAGGATTTGTCTTCCTGGAAAAAGCGTTCGTACAGTGCAAAATGGTGCAAGATGTTCGAAATTGTGAGGAAGGTAGGGGTAAGGTATAGGAAGAGAGGGGTCATATACAATGTGTACAACAGCCAAGAGGAAATTATAAGAGTGGACGACCGAGAACGACGTGTTCGTATTTAAAATAGTGTAAGACAAGTATGTTGTCTTTCACCCCTACTGTTCAATCTGTCATTGATGAAGCAATGATGGAAATAATAGAAAGGTTCAGGAGTGGAATTAGAATTAAAGGTCAAAGGATATCAATGATGCGATTCGCCGATGACATTGCTACCCTGAGTGAAAACGAAGTAGAATTACATGATCTGCTAAACGGAATGAACAGTCTAATGAGTACAGAGTATGGGTTGACAGTAAATCGAAGAAATACGAAGGTAATGAGAAGTAGTAGAAATGAGAACAGTGAGAAACTAAACATCAGGACTGGTGGTCACGAGGTAGACGAGGTTAAAGAATTTTGCTACCTAGGCAGTAAAATAACCAATGACGGAAGGAGCAAGGTGGACATCAAAAGCAGACCAGCAATGGCAAAAAGGGCACTCCTGACCTAGAGAAGTATACTAATATCAAATATCGGCCTTAATTTGAGGAAGAATTTTCGGAGAATGTACATGTGGAGTACATTATTGTATGGTAGTGAAACATGAAGAGGAATTCGAGGCGGGCCGCATCAAGCTAATCTGAAGACTTCTGACCCAAAATAAAAAAAAGAAAAAGAAAAAAGAAAAAGAAAAGCCGTCGTACTGACCACGTGGATACATGTCTTGCTGTAAACAGAGCCAATCATGATTAAAGGAACATGGCATGATTGTACTTTCCTGCACGGCTGAGTGAACAATAGGTCTGTCCTGTCGGACACTAGTGCTTTGGGTCCATTGAGATACTCTATGGCGTTGTGTCCTGCCATAATGTACCTTTAGACGACATACAAATGCATAGGTTCGCACATTGTGAAACTCTGGTAACTCAATGTGCACCCACTTCAGTGTGTTAGTTGTTTTTATTCCAGCGTCTACCAATCTTCCGCAAACACATCACATAATTTACTACGTTGTGTTTTCTGCAGGGCATTAATGCACCGCCTATTTTGAGTCCACGCGTCCACACTTCAGTACCTGATTCGACGCCTAGCGGAAAATAAACATTAAGGGCTTGACTGTGCTACTTGTACTTCCAGATACTAATCAACCTAAAAACATATACCTTTAATAGATGTAATTATTAGCTGGAAAATGAAGTAAATAGTATGCAGTGTTCACTACACTGTCCTCCGTCATCAGTAGAAATTGTGACACCTTCTGCTAGAGATTGTATCTTCTTACAGAAGGCATAACTTGCTCCTCTCACAACCGAAATTCAAACGTCGTATATTGAAAAATGGTTCAAATGGCTCTGAGCACTATGGGACTTAACATCTATGGTCATCAGTCCCCTAGAACTTAGAGCTACTTAAACATAACTAACCTAAGGACAGCACACAACACCCAGTCATCACGAAGCAGAGAAAATCCCTGACCCCGCCGGGAATCGAACCCGGGAACCCGGGCGTGGGACGTATATTGAACTCAAAGCCGCTGCATAACCATTCCTCATAGCGGTCCTTAAAAAAATGTGTTCCGTAGTTTGAGAGGTGGTAGTATGGATCAAAACAAGACAAAAATGTACAGTATATAATGGCTCTAAAATGTGTACCTTAACAACTATGCCGCGCGGTGTAGCCGTGCGGTCTCGGTCGCCTAAATTTCCAAAGAAAATACTATAAAAACTTGCCCGTCTTCGCTACTGTGAAATGCGTATCTTCTGCTGAAGGCTCCTTACTATTACTATCTACAGAATGCAGTACACAAATGAGTAAACAAATAAGAACACATTCTTCGCACAATTATTCAGCCGTCTTTTGAAGCGATTAGCAGAATCTGGCTCCGTGCTCCAACAACAGTGGACTGTGATAGACCTCACTTAATTTGTACTCCTGCTGTGGAGGAGGCAGTATTGCACATTGTGGAAAATGATCCAAGAACTAGCGTACGTAGAACTGTGGCATTTCTCGGGATTAATCAAGATCTGCTCTGAGTGATATATGAAAATTTCGTATACTCATACCATGTGCAGATTGTCCAAGCTCCTCGGCCACAAGAATAGGTGGCCAGAATGCAGTTCTGCCAATGGCTGTTGCAAAGCTGTGGTGAAGATCCATATCCCATAACAAAGATACAGTTCGCAGGTCAGGCTGATATTACACGAGATGAGATTGTAAATTTTCATTACCAGCCTAAGTGAGCCGAGAGAAATCCACACGCAGCTGAAGGAGCAAGGTAGCGGCTTTGACTTTTAATTAATGTATTGGCAGGAACTATCGTGGACAGACTGACCGAAACTTACATACTACCAGACCATATGACTGACGGAAGCTATCGCCAGTTCCTATCAAAACTCTTTCCTGTCCCACTAGAGTAGGTACCAGGTTCCCGAGCAAGCGTACGTGACTTCGATTCTGACACGGGCAGTTGCCCGTCGCAGCCACCGAGCAGGAGAATCCTCATTTCTGCTGACTAGGCGTACCGCCGCCATCGGACCGGTGAGCGCGGCGCAACCGCAGGTCTCTGTGTCTCCTCTCCTCGGTTGGGTACACAAATATATTGCGCCCAGCGGAGGGGAAAACGCGCCCCGAGCGGGGCTGTTCCCGTGGCTCCGTCCGCCGCCGCCGATCCTGCCTCAGACAGCTGCAGCCCCCAGCTGTTTTAGTAGAATCACAATCCAGTGCTGTTCGAAAGGGGGCCCATTTGGTGCGGTCGTCTAAAAAGTTGCCGAAAACGGCTAGTATTAGAGTACAAGAAGGGAAGGTGTCATATCAAGTATATGGAAGATCATTTTCATTTGTCTATAACTTCACTGCGTGACGAAACACCCAGAGCACAAGTCCAGACGTCAAAGTAACGTCAACGTAAATGGATGTAGGAAGTGTAAATATCATGATAAATCACAGTTTCTCTGTTATGTTACAATCTTGGAGTATTTTTGAATGTAAACATCAAGAGAAAGAACACTTGTTAAGAATATTCTCCACTACGAGAATCATTGCATGCCTGCACACATGAGTAACACTTTCTGTGGCAACCGCAGTTGTATTACTGAGCAGACCTCGGGCCAGCGAAGGAATCGGAAACCTTTGTCGTTAAGAGAGGGAAAGAGAGGGTGAGAACTTTGGATTACGGTGGTTCTACACAGAGAGGAAATTTATTTGAGATGCTGCCTGACGTGACTTAGGACTGAAAATTATTCTAATATGATTTTATAGACAGACAACACTTTTCAAAGCTGGTAACATGCATCCAGTTTTATTTGCTGCAAGCGCTAATGGCGAACTATTGTGAAGACTCCTTTGTGTCTGACAGTACCTCCCTGTTGGTATCCAGGGTGTATTATATGTCACATGTGCTGTATTCTAATTAGTTTCCTCCACCACTGTTAGTTAAAAATACTTGATCAGGAAAGCAAAGGGGAAATTTTACGTAATCCAAACATTATATGTAAAAGTAAATCTTATGACAAACTGCAATGGCATAAAATAGATTACCGTTCATGTTAGTTCGATTTTCTTTTGTGTCATTAAAATGATTAAATATAATTGCAGGATACTTTCTTCTGAATTTATAGCTATTTCGTGAAGGTTATCCCCGTTACCAGATGAAAAGTTAGGTTTAGCAAAACCTGCTCTGTCACGCTTTGGGCTATTGCGTGAACAGTGAACCATATTTTCAGAAAAGGAACAAAGGTTTAATTTCCAGAAAACAGCTCAAAAATAAGATAAAAAGCAAACATCCGCGCAATGGTTTATTTGAGCTCATAATTCTTGGGGTGCCGACAAAGCAGACCCAAGTAATTCGTTGCAAGGTAAGAATCTATTGTAGGGTCTAAATGAGCCTTTTCGGAGACAATTAAGGTCAATTTCTGATACCGGAATTTCAGGTCAATGCAGTAGATGCGCTTTGATAACTGGGCCAATTCTCGTTATGAAAGAGTTAGTCGTTGTGTGTGATTCTTTCACGACAAAACCATTCTGAGCTTTAATGATAATCATTCTTCATTTTCCGTTTAACTTACAATCAGATGCCTTTCATATTAATGAAAATCACATACTTAAAAACTAATTTGCGTAATTGCTTTGACGATAAAATTGCAACGAGAAAAAAGTGTCATGTGGAATAATGAGATTTCGGGCAAACATTTATCTAGGTAACATATTCATGTGATTAACTTTGGAACATCACAGGTTAATGTAAGCGTGAGATAACCCATTGCAAATGTGAAGTGCTGGTACATTAATAACAGGTGTAAGCGCCATAATGTTGAAGCAAGCATTCAAACATGCATGTGTTGTGTTGTACAGTGCCGGATATCAGTTTGTGGGATGGAGTCCCAAGCCTGTTGCACTTGGCCAGTCTAGGGACGGCTAATGTAGTTTCTGGATGGCGCCGGATGTGTCGTTCGATGATTTCCCATACATGTTCGATTGATGACCGCTCAGGTGATCGAGCAGGTCGAAGGTACATTTCGGCAATGTGTAGAGCATTTTGGATTACAAGGGTGGTGTGTGGGAGACGTTTATTTTGTTGGCATTAACTCGCTGAATGCTGTTCGTGAAGGGCAGCACAACCGGTCGAATCATCAGTCAGAGTGCGCAAAATAACCGCGAGAGTGCTGTCATACGAAATAATAGCCCAACCTCCACTCTATCCGTCAATGAGATTTCGATTGACATCCCTGAAGTCGCAAATGGCTGTGGTTTGTTTTCAGTGGAATGTACGCTGTAGGGCGTCTGGCTCGGAGCCAGTTCGCTATGTCACTCTGGTGCTAACAGCTGCTCAGATTCCTGCTGCAGATGCTGTATGACACGACAGAACGGTGCACAAAACACGATGGTCTTCCCTCTCGGCACTTCCATGTTGCCTTCCGGTGCCCGGTCTTCTTGTGACCACATTCTTGTGACCACTGCTGCCATCAGTGAACATCCAGCTTCCAGTAACTCTACTACATGACCTTGTTCGAACTCAGTGAGTTGTTGATTATGTTGTCCTTGTTTCCTTAAAGGCATTCTCGACTAACATAACCTCACCACGTCCAGTCTTAAAGCTAACTAACGCTCACGAACCGTTGCAGCGTGTATTTAAATCAAACCTGATTTGCATCCTTATAGCGGCGCTACTAACGCCACACTTCGGCAACTGGTACGAAAAGTGGATAGATATCATCTTTCAGATGTAGAAACGTGCCTACCAACACCTTCCTCGTGCTGCAATTTTTTTCCGTCACTTTATATTCGCGTTGAAAAGTAGGATAGCAATGGAGAATCTATGTCAGCCACGGTAATTTGAATTTAATTGAAATGCTTTCACATTGCTGACCAGAGGCTGTGTCCCACACTTAGTTTCCATTTAGTAAAACTCGAAGCACATTAGTTCCAAACAAACATAACATCTGCCGGCATGAAAATGTTTAGAGTCGCAATTGTTTGTGGCAGGTACAACGGCCACAAACGTGTATTAATGTCGTTTATGTTTAGTGTTGTCAGATGTTGTGTGATCGCCGTGAAGGACACAGACCGGCTGCGTGCTCGTGTGAGGCTGCTTTATCAGTACCTGACATTTCGAAAGTGGCCTCACTGCGGGTCTTCATTTTGTCGGCTAGTTGAATCTTGCAATATCCAGATTTGTGGCACATTCGGATGTGACAATGGCCCGATGTTGGAACACATGGGAAGCTGTGAGCAGCCATTTTCGTCATCCAGGTTGCGGTCGATCACGCTTGACCACCACAATGCAGGACTGCAATACTGTGCGCCAAGCACAGCACAGTCCATTCACAATTGCGCCTGCTATGCGAAGACGCGTAATGGACTCCCGTCATCTTTCTCTGTCACCGTACGGACAAAATAATTTCGATTAGAGCTCTTACAGTGGTATACAGGCTATGAAATTTCTGTATCCCCATCCGCGTGTAGAAAAGGGATAGGAATCCTAGCAATGGTGCGATGTATCTTCGTCATGCAATGTTCAGTAGTTTATGTAGTACGGACGCAGATGTTAATCGGAGGAAGAAATTACTGGCCTTATTTTTAAATTCTCATGAACTCTCTTAGTTGGAACAGGTAGACATTTTGCACAGCCTGCTTGGAATACCGGCTAACGAAATTGTCAACCATGTTTTAGTGAGAATGATGTTTCCCTTATTACAGTGATTTCTATTTAAGTATGTTGCTTACGCTTTTGTATTACACAGGCTACATCTCCAAAGCAGCGCGTTTCTGCATTTATTCACAGCCTGATCTCTGGCCTTCTACACAGGGATCCCAGATACTTGCACAGAGAATTACGTAAGGTCCCGGAAGTGTATTTTATTTGGTTAACAAATACAATGAACTTACGCGAGTCCAATAAACGAATCTACTCTTCTGTTCGTCTTACCTATTAATTTCAAGTCTTCATTCTCTTTTATATCGCTTTGTAGTCCTGTATCACGTCATTTAAACAATGTGGCATTGTTCGGAAGTTTTTTTTCTAGCGCTTTTAAGGGGAACAAGTTTACTAGTTTTATGGCGTTCATATTTCCACAGACATATAATATAGTGTCACTCATCAACCAGTACAGAAATGTACCTACTCTGCATTTCCTTCCGCTCACACAATGGCACTAACTTTCCTTAGACAATAGGATGCCCAGAAAGGGGTCTGTGTGTCCTATTGACTGTGAAATTACCTAGTAACAGGTAAAATGTAAATGTAAACCGTTCTGCTCTACTGTCCTTTACTATAACCTACCCTCACACTTTCACAGAGAAGCATGAAATACATAAGGCTGTAAAATCCATTTTTAAAATGCAGAGTGGTCGGAAATTCCCGTTACAGACTTCTAGGACTTGTAGAGGGGAGTGAGTTCATCGTATTTTGAATAGCAACCCCTGGCCGGAAACGTCATCTAACGAGACTACAGAGCGTCAAAGTTATAGGCCCAGGCATCTGTAACTGTACGAATACACAGGGTGATTCCATGACGATGTTACAGACTTTCTAGGATGATGGAGAACGGTAAACGATAAATGTATTAATTTGAAGTAAGGATCCCTGTACCGGAAAAGAACGAGTCGAAAGTTACAAACGAAAACCGTTCTAACACCTCTGACAGTTGAATACATGTACCGGTTCTTGTGCTGTGAAGAGTGTAGGGCTGGTACCTTTCAGTGGTGGTAGTGTGGACAAAAACAAGAGAAAATGTCCAGTAAACGTGGGCTCTAAATTGCATACCTGAGGAGCTATGACCATTCGTTCATCTTCGCTAATGTGAAACACATCTCCTCTACTGAGCAATTGTTCATAGCTGTTAAGGTATGCACTTTAGAGCCCAATAAAACCTTATGATGCGCTGTTCATGTACAATGGGTGCTTTATGTCTATACAAATACGGCTCAAGTTTTTTTGCAGTGGCAACAAATGGACCCAATAGGGTCTTAATATGACTGGAGAGAACTTAAATGACTACCAAAAATTATTTAAAGCTGAAAAGTCATCAATATGTGTCAAAGTATATAAATATGACGTATGCAAACAAATTGTTGGAACTTTACTGACCCACAGAATTCGTTTTACACCGAATGGTCTGATACAGTCTGGAAAACGTATAGGAAATAAATATTGTGGAAAAATCCTGTACGTTGCGCCATTGAGTTAATTAGCACTGACGTTAACCCACCAGGCTGTTGCCCACGCAAATTCAAGCGGTCCTCCAGATACTTCTAGTGTCATAGTGTAGATGATAACGCGCGAGACTGCTCAGTCTTTGGCTAGTTTTCCATTCTTACTACCGTCCCATATCCAATTTTTGTTTCATTCTATTGTTCGGTTTAAGGGAACCAATCGAAGAACACGTGTAGGGACACTGTTTCTGGCGAGCCACTTAATTCACACGCGCGACGGCCTGATTGGCTAACTTCAGGTAACTAGCTCGAACAGGGTGTAACGTATCGAATTTTTCCTTAAAATTTATTTCTCAGCATAACCTAACCAGTAACAAACTTACAAGCTTTTCATGTAGTTTGTGTCCATCTTATATAAGCAGCACACCCTGATGCAGCAGGGAGAAGAAGGGAACGAGCGATAGAATTGTCCTGCACGTGCACAAAAGTGATGAATCTTTAAAAGACTCTCACAGGTAAGCGGGAAACCAGATGCCTCAATCCTGATCCCACCTTCCTCCCCAAAAGATTTCCCGCTGAAATGTGACCATTTATTATCAAGCTGTAGGCAGTACTACACAGTATTTGCGTGGCTAATGTTTTGTTCCATTTGCTTGTCTATTCAAACCCTTGTTTTGTTGTATAAATAAAAGAGTTCAGAATTTTTGACTCGTTATCGTACTGTAGATTAGATTAGATTAGATTAAAACTTGTTCCATAGATCGTGAATACGACACTTCGTAATGATGTGGAACGTGTCAGGTTAATAAAAGATGTCTGTACAAGATATTACGTTACACAAAATATTGCATGACACTAATGTTTAAGTTTTTTTCCCCTTAATTTATATCTAAAAATTCAGCCAATGAGTAGAAGGAGTTGTCATCTAGAAATTCTTTTAATTTATTTTCAAATGTTAGTTGGCTATCTGTCAGGCTTTTGATGCTGTTTGATTGGTTGGTTGGTTGGTTGTTTTGGGGAAGGAGACCAGACAGCGAGGTCATCGGTCTCATCGGATTAGGGAAGGATGGGGAAGGAAGTCGGCCGTGCCCTCTCAAAGGAACCATCCCGGCATTGGCCTGGAGCGATTTAGGGAAATCACGGAAAACCTAAATCAGGATGGCCGGACTGCTGTTTGGTAGGTGACCAAAGACTTTCTGTGCCAAAGTCAGATTTAACCCTGCATAGTGAAGATCATCATTTCTCCTGGTGTTATAGCTATGCACACTGCTATTACTTTTGAACTGGGTTGGATTATTAACAACAAATTTCATAAGTGAATATATATACTGTGAGGTTACTGTGAGGATCCCTAGATCCTTAAATAGATGTCTGCAGGATGACCGTGGGTGGGCTCCAGCAATTATTCTGATTACACGTTTTTGAGCAATGAATACTTTTCTACTCAACGATGAATTACCCCAGAATATGATGCCATACGAAAGCAGTGAATGAAAGTAGGCATAGTTGACGAGGAAACAAAAAGACGTTGTGCAAATGACATCCATTTAATCAGCTGATAAAATGAAATAATTAAAATGCGGTCCGTGTGTATTTAATATGATCTGACATGTTGGTGCTTCCTTTTCAAGTAATAGAACAAGCACAACGTACTGGGTTCTATTAGTTGAAAACGAAGCACTAACATGTACGTTGTACTGGGGAGCAAGTGGTCGTCAGAGGCAAAGATATGGTGGGAGTGCCCCAGGCATCGCTTTTGGTCTTTAGACACATGAGCGATGTGATAAACAGGGTGATCAGCTATCCTGCACCGTTTGCTAATGACGCTATAGTGTACGGACTGTGTCGTCCTTAACTTACTGTACTTGGTTACAGAATTACTTGGACGGAATTTCTATTTGGTCCGATAAATGGCAGCTCGCTTTAAATGTTCATCGGCGTCTTCCTCGTCATCATCATCATCATCATTATTGTTCTGCCTGTTGACAGGTTGTCACATGATAATTCTCCATGCTCTCGTGCCTTCAAGTCCACGTTCTTTCCGCTTCCCTCGATGCCGTCTTTCTTCTTATATCTCCTGCTTCCTCTCAATCTCTTCCCAGAAGATAAACCTTCCAAGGGATCTGTGGCAAGCACTCCTATCTCAACGAATATCCGATCCAATTTCTCTTCCTTTCTCTTATACCCTGCACGAGCCTTATCCACTACCCAAACCTTTGCAACACTCTTCCGTAGGTTATTTTTTCCCCGCCTATTACTCTTTAAATCCACCTCGACATCCACATCTCATATGCCTCTAGGTTTATTCCATCCTCTCTTGTCCCAAATAGTGTGCCACACTCCAGAAAAGACGCTTGCCAAGTCTTTTCCTCAGACCTTTTTCAAATTTGCCTCATAATATTTTCCTCTTTCTATTGCACGCCTACTTCGCTATAGCAATGCGAGTTCTCACTTCCAGATACTGTCTCAAGACTTTAGTGATTGTTCTTCCATGATATTTAAATACTCTTATTTGGCAAATAATAACTTGTCCTGTCCTACTGGAAAAATATAATGCACCTAGAAAGACGATGTCAATTTTACTCCGATGAAAATAGCATAGTTACCACAGTGCCATCTTCGTCTACTCACAGCCAGAAGGCTCAGTGTGGTGCAGACTTGTGAACAAGCAGACAGCAACGCCACGGCGACGCGCTGGTGCTTCCCACAGCCAACTCAGCGAGTTCGAAACGATGTCGAAATGGTCTTTTCGGAGATTTGCCACACAAATTGGACGTGCTGCGTAATTTTTGTACTGATGCTGGTCACGTGAACATTCTTCCACTATACGCGATGTTCTGAACTAAAATGCTAATAAGTTCTGTAAAACATACTAATGTAGCATAGATGCCTGCCACGGTCGTCGTATTGTAAGGGCAGCAGTGGCAGACCGTACGGCTACCACACCACACGTAAGAGTGCCTGTGAGCCCTGACGTGTCTACGCAAACTGTTCCGAACCGGTTGTTACCAATGGGACCACGGGTACCCCCACCTGTAGCCGGTCTTCCACTCATACCACATCGTCGACAGGCACATCTGAATTGGTGGCGTCAGAGAAAAACTTGAAAGGTGGAATGGCGCACCGTGGCCTGTAGCGATGAAATCATATTCGGCCTACACGCAATTGATGGTCGTTTGCGCATACCACATAGACCTGATGAGCACTGTCTCTGACAGTGCATTCGTCCAAGACACGCTGGCCCCACCCTGAGTCCTCAGGTCCGGAATATGATAAGCTATAATGTTCGTTCAAGGTTTGGTGTTTCTGAAGGGAACGGTAACAGTGCTCGTTAGATTCACAATATTGTTACAGCCGTTTTTTTGCCATTCTTGCAGAAAAATATAGCTCATCCGCCCTCTGCCCGTGAAACTCAACGTGCTCTGCAAGACATGCAACACTTTCCTGGCCAGCATCCTCTCCGGACTTGTTCCCAATCGAGTGAGTATGGGGTATGATGGGACGAGAAGTGACTCGTGCGACTCATCAAACAATACTTCTTACAGAACTACGCGAATACATCGAGCAGGTATCGCTTAACGTATGTCAGGACGGATTCACCACGTGTACGAACGACTGGATGCCCGTGTCAGCGTTCGTGAAGGCTACACAAAGTACTAATATGATTGTTTCAACGTGAGTTTATATCTGGTAGCTCACAACCACCTGAGCTATTTATCTGCAAATGTAACAATTTCTTGTACTCCACATGCATTGTCGCAAAAATAAATATCGAGTGATACGGAAAACACTGAGAGGGTGCATTATTTTTCTTTCAGTAGTGTATTTGCCTGTCTCCATCCCTTATTAGTCAACATAACCTTTGGTTTTGCCGTAATGATTCTCAATGGTTCAAATGCCTCTAAGCACTATTGGAATTAACATCTGAGGTCATCAGTCCCCTAGTCTTACAACTACTGAAACCAAACTAACCTAAGGACATCACACAGATCCTTGCCCGAGGCACGATTCGAACCTGCGACCGTACCAGCCTCGTGTTTCCGGACTGAAGCGCCTAGAACCGCTCGGCCACCTCGGTCGGCTACTGATTCTCATCCTACATGCAACACAAGCTTCATTCAAGTCGTCTAGCATTTTATTTACACTGCTTTCAAAAATTGAAATGGCTCTGAGCACTATGGGACTTAACTGCTGAGGTCATCAGTCCCCTAGAACTTAGAACTACTTAAACCTAACTAACCTAAGGACATCACACACATCCATGCCCGAGGCAGGACTCGAACCTGCGACCGTAGCGGTCGCGCGCACTACTTTCACTTTTTTCACTTTCTTCCACTAATACCACGCCATCAGCAAATCTAATGTATTATTTTCTCTTTGCACCAATACATACACCTTTTTTTTTATTTTACCTGGTGGGCCTTCCGCAGTAATCTCTTCCAGGTATAAGTCGAACAATGAAGAGGAGAGAAAACGAAGTTGTCTGATGCCTGATCCAGTGCTGCTCCCTTCCGACTGTTCATTTCCAGTCCTTATTCTTAATTCATCTTGTAAATATAGGTTATGCACCAGATACTTAGGGAAAACAATTCAGTCATGTTCGACTACAGCATTAGTGATGTGCCGGTTAAACACAGTCACATCGACTGAATCTCTATGTGTGAAGTCGCAAAGCGACACAGAATGCAGCGAGTATGTTAGATCGTTAGCAGAGAGGGCGAAAGGTCTACTTCGGTTTATTGAAAGAACTCTGTGAAATGTGTAGGTCATCTATGAAAGAGAGCACTTAGAGAAAACTTTTGCTAATCACTTTTATGTACCAGTCGAGTGTTTGGGAACTTACCGAGTCGGATTAAAGGAAGACATCGAAAAAATTCGGAAGCTTGCTGCTAGATATTTACCGTAGGTTCGATCAACACGTGAGCGTTACGAAATACTCCCTGGCGGAAAGAAGAACTTTTGTTGGAACCCTATTGAGAAAGTGTACAGAACCATATTTTTCGACAGTCTGCAGAACGATACTACTGCCAAAAGGTCATGTAGGGGAATGGAAATGACCGGCAGCGGTGTAAGTTACTCTCCGCCAAGCACCATATGATTACTTTAAAAAAAAAGAATATAAATGTAGATCAAGAATTGACATAGCGATATCTCTACCTTCTTCCTACAAACTATAAATGGAATCACATTGTAAGGCTGCCCAACCAGTATTATGAGCCACTGTTATTCAATAGTCACAATGTGCTCTATGTCAGTCTTGTTACATCCGCGAGATGTACGAAAGAAGACGTACAGCAGATGTTCGTTTACGAGTGCTTCAGCTGCTTCAAAATGCGCAACCTTTTGCGTGCAAGTGGTACGTGGTGAGAGATGGCGACTGCCATGAGCACATCGTGTGAGACCGCAGTACGGACGGCGAAACACGTCAACTGCGAGCGCAGCTTGGTGTTCGCGTCACGTCCGCTCCTACGGGCCATCATGGTGTGTAGAAACTGGCTGTTCGCCGGGATTGCCCAACTCCCAGGCGCCGAGTCCGTGTTCCCTTAACAACAGCTGCGGCGCATTCTGTTTCGCGTCGTGCTGTTCTGTTTTCGTTATTTCATTTGTTTTGTCAGTCTTATGACTTGTTTGATGCGTGTGGCCACGACTGACTAAACTTTTTTTCCAATCTTCTTCCTGCAGCTATATGGTTACGAAAAGTACTTAATAGAACATAGTATAAAATATGTTTATTAATACAAGAAAACTGTTACATTTAGTGGATACAAGTAAATAATATAAACAACAGTAGTTCAGAGGCATGAGGTATGAGTACATCAGATCTCTTAAGCCGGGTTCCTTGTTGTAGTGTCACATGCACCACTTGTATTTCAAGCGTAAACCGTTTTTATGCTCTACTAACATAAGGTCACATGTTTAATACATAAATTTTACCTAAATATATGATACCACATTGGCTTGGGGCCCTTACCCCTCTACTACGCACGAACCCGAATTTGTCGTCCTACATGTTTCCAAGTGAATAGTAATATTTAACCATTGCCTACAATATATTTTCGCTCGATTTATGTTTCTTCCGTAGTTGTATATTAACATTAATTATGTTCCTCTTTAGAACTTTTGATGACACTACTTCGTCAACTTGACAGTGAGATGTTATATAATTGTTAATATTTTAGTGCATACCTCCTTTCTAGTAATCATGATTATAATTTTACTGTTACTTATCTTAATTACCTTTTATATGTCCAGAGTGCATATTACATTACAAGCACATTCACAACAATAAAAAAAAGGTTTTATCACCTCGGTTCCGAGAGTTCCGGAACCTGTACAGAAAATTCGAATAGAGATAAACATAAACATCATTTCCGCCATTTTTATTGCTCATGAATACCACGCATTGCTTCTTGTACCACCATACAGCGAAACCTTCAGAGGTGGTGGTCCACATTGCTGTACACCGGTACCTCTAATACCCAGTAGCACATCCTCTTGCATTGATGCTTGCCTGTATTCGTCGTGGCATACTAAGAAGGCACTGTTGGTCCAGATTGTCCCATTCCTCAACGGCAATTCGGCGTAGATCTCTCATAGTGTTTGGTGGGTCACGTCACCCACAAACAGCCCTTTTAAATCTATCCCAGGCATGTTCCTTAGGGTTCATGTCTGGCGAACATGCTGGCCACTCTAGTCGAGAGATGTCGTTATCCTGAAGGAAGTCATTCACAAGATGAGCACAATGTAGGCGCGAATTGTCGTCCAGGAAGACGAAAGCCTCACCAATATGCTGCCGACACGGTTGTACTATCGGTCGGAGGATGGCATTCACGTATCGTACATCCGTTACGGCGCCTTCCATGGCCACCAGCGGCATACGTCGGCCCCATGTAATGCTACCCCAACACAACAGGGAACTTTCATCTTGCTGCACTCCCTGGACGGTGTGTCCAAGGCGTTCAGCCTCACTCGCATCCCTCCATACACGTCTCCGACAGTTGTGTGGTTGAAGGCATATGCGATACACATCGGTGAGGAGAACATGATGGCAGTCCTGAGCGGCACATTCGGCATGTTGTTGGGCCACCTGTACCGCGCTGCATGGTGTCGTGGTTGCAAAGATGGACATTTCCAAGGACGTTGGGAGTGAAGCTGCGCATCATGCACCCTATTGCGCACAGTTTGAGTCGTAAAGCGACGTCCCGTGGCTGCACGAAAAGCATTATTCAACATGGTGGCGTTGCTGTCTGGGCTCCTCCGAGCCATAATCCGTAGGTAGCGGTCATCCACTGCAACAGTAGCCCTTGGGCGGCCTGAGCGAGGCATGTCATCGACAGTTCCCGTTTCTCTGTATCTCCTCAACGTCCGTACAACATCTCTTTGGTTCACTCCGAGGCCCCTGGACACTTCCCTTGTTGAAGGCCTTCCTGGCACAGAGTATCAATGTGGGTACGATCGAACTGCGGTATTGACCTTCTAGACATGCTTGAACTACAGACAACACGAGCCGCGTACGTCCGTCCCGGTGGAATGACTGGAACTGATCGGCTGTCGGACCCCCTCCGTCTAATAGGCGCTGCTCATTCATAGTTCTTTAGATCTTTGGGCGGGTTTATGACATCTCTGAACAGTCAAAAAGTCTGTGTCTGTGATACAATATCCACAGTCAACGTCTGTCTTCAGGAGTTCTAGGAACTTTGGTGATGGAAAACTTTTTTGATGTGTAAATCCTTTACACGGTGTTTCATAATTTTGAGTTGGCTCTTTCCTTGCATACCATCACGGTCGTTATTAAGTTGATTTAATGTCTTTCTTGCAGCTTCATATGTAAACCTGCTACTTTGTTGTTGCCCTTTCATGACGGAGCAGCTATTTTAATCCAGCTCCCATTTAATTTTCATGATTTCTTCTATTTGAGATGGTGTTCCTTTGTTCCGTTGGATAATACATTTTCTCAATAATAAGGTAAAATGAACCACCTTTTTTATGACGTTCCATCATTCTAAAGGTTAACGAATTCTCATCCTGCTAGTTTCCATCCGGTATTTCTTATATTACATAACTTGAAAGGTACCCTATACCTTTCTTACGGATGCCACTGAGTGGCCGTTGTTTCTTACTGTCTGTTTACATGGTTTCACAGTATTCTGCATGTATACCAACTTCTACGGTTTTCACGGCATAGCTTGGCATATTTTTGTTCTTGAGGCGATTTGTTTCTCTTTTCTTTTTGATCTAAGAAATAATTCATGTTGACGCTACACAATCGAATCTCAAACAATTTCACATTGCAGTTAAGTATTATCATTTTTTCTACTGTACTACGTTGCATATTTTTTCATACTATATGATTATATGTTTTTACACCATCCCTATTACATCTTATTTATGATATTTCTTATTTCTTACAACATGTGCTTCATATGTTGTACATTGAATACGTAGGTTCGCTACATCCCATTGCAATGACACCATTGTGTTCTACAGTTATCTTAAGAGACCTGATGCACTTATACCTACGGTAGTTCATCTTATTTTTAGTTCAGAATTATTTACTCGTATCTATTTAATGCAACAATATTATTGTATTATTGAATTTTTTATAGTTGTTGTTTTAAATACCTTTCTTAATCACGTAGGTGCCTGAAGGAGATGCTACTGAGCTATTGGACCTACTAGCCTATTCATCACTCCACAATTTTTATGATGCATTTATGATTAATCTTCCTTCCCTGTTTCCCACTACCAGTGATTAATGTGAATACAAATTATTGTTTCGTATGCACGTACTCACAAATATATTTCTGTAAGTAAGACCTATATTTGATACTATTAGTATTCTTCACACAAGGAATTCTTCTCTCTCTCTCTGTGCTAGTCTTTTCGTTATATAATATTTGGTTTTGCGCTATTCTTTATTTTGCTTGCGAGGTAGCAGAATCCCTTCACTTCTAATCCCCAGTTTTAATTTTTGGTGTTGTGGCTGACCTCATTTCCGCTACTCCTCAATACTTCGGTTTTCCTTTGGTTTCCTCTCAATCCATACTCCGTGCTCAGTAAATACTTCATTCCGTATGGCAGATCCCGTAACTGGTTCTCACTTGCACTTGCGATATCGACATCATCAAGGAACCTTAAATTCATGACCAAAATTTTTAACACACATCTGAACCATGATTTTATTTTTATCATTGTTTCTTTTATGCATATGGGCAGTCGAATGAAGGCGAAACAGATGGAAAAAAGTAAGTAAACTGTTTATTATATCAAAAGTAATCGAGATAACTGTTAATATATTTATCCCAGTGTGAGATAGGATAGTCAGTGCCGTCTTGGCAAAATGTTTGCTGTTGGATACGGAAGCAAACCGACTGCCATGAAAATATTTCATCAGGTCTCCAAAAATTTGGAAATCATGTGAGGAGAGATCGAGACTGTAACAGGACGTGTAAGGGCTATCCAGTAAGACTTTCGCAATGCGGTCGGAACAATTTTGATAACATTTTGGAGGGCATTACCTTACCACAGAATGGTGCCCTCCATCAACATTTCTGGGCGTTTCGACTTGAACGCGTGCTTAAATTTTTACAGAGTGCCCTTGTACTGATCTGTGTCAATTGAGACACCGTGTTCCAGAAAGTTAATGAATATCTGACCCATGAAGTCAAACGAAAAATTCGTCATGACTTTTTCGGAGCTGCTGTGCCTGTTGTTTCGCTGGGAAGCCCATATACATCCTTCTTACAGTCCCGATCTTCCCCATGCGATTTCCATATTTTCGGAGCCCTGAAGAAAGACATCGCCGATTTTATTCGAATGAAAAGGTGCGTACCTGAGTACAGTAATGCTTCCGTAGGAGACTGCAAACATTTTTCCGTGAAGACATTGACTAACCAGTGAGAAAGATATTAATGAATGCTTGTCTACAATCCTTTTCACCCTAACCAGGAGGAACTGGGATGTTACGTTTAGCTCTACTGCCAATATTAATTCCATTATATGTCCGGACACTTAGGTGAATGATAAAATTTGAAGGCACTAACCAAAAGAGAAAATCTTGCTACTATTTACTAATCTAGCACTAATTCTAACCCTCGTGAGCTGGTGACAGCCTCGGGATTTGTCCTGTTATCTTTCCCTCATATGCTCAGTATACTACAGCTAATTCAACTGACTACAATTACAGACTTTATACCTATGTGATTCTAGGCAGAATTCTAGGAGACAGAAGTTCCTATGGGTCTATTCCTAAACTATATACACTTATTATCGGAACTAGTTAGAACAGTGAGAAAAGCACAGTAATCGACACGACCGCAGTGTGGTAAACTAGCGGATTGTAATCATACGTGAATGGTTACAGCTGGAAATCGCATACCTGAAGAAAGATGGGGCCTCGGATACCGCATTGAGGTCATTATCAAGGCTACACATGACGTTACTCGGTATTGGCATGATGTCTCCTGTGGATTTCACAGAGGAATTAAGAGTCCATATACATTTTTACTTCCTAGGACGATATTACATACTAAAGTATGTGGTGGATCGTAATCACACATTATCTCGGTAAAGCTCGTTTGGACCACTTGTACATGATGTCCCACAAATGTTGCGACATATTTCGAGAGGCTGTAGAGAGTGTCTTGAAGAACAAATTGAGGGCAGGAATCAGTGTCAGGAAACTTCATGCAACGACGCTAGTGTCGAAATTGTAGGTGCCAGCGCAGACCTGAGTTTGTACGCTGACAGATCATAGGTAGAACATCTCGCAATGTAGGTTTTTATTCAGTGATTGCCACGAGAAAATGGAGCTAGTTTCTGCGTAGAAAGGCTCTGTCTGCTATGAGTGCGATGCTCTATTATCCCGGTGGATGATCATTTCAGACATGGGTTTCCACCCGTAGTTTATTAATCTTCTGGAACCCTCTTATTTCTCCATTGTTTTTCGGTACGCAGAAGAAAATAATCAGCAGGTAACCTGTGCCCGAAGCCGTCATCCACGAAGGCAACAGATCATTGCATTCTTAGGCGACAAGGCCTGTCCGCACAGGATCTAGCTCCATCTCTCCACTGGGGATCGTGAGCAACAAACAACATTGCCGTATGTTCCGTCAATGGTCTGTGAGCCTACAATGTCACGTTTGTTGCCGAAGGGGAAGTTTGGTGACAGTCACCAGCGCCTGCAACTTCGACGCTCTGTTACGTCGTTGGATGACGTTTCCTGACACGGGTTCCTATAGTTTGTTCCTCAAGACACACTCTACAGCCTCTCGGAAATTGTCGATGCCATTTTGTAACGCCCTGAATATAAATGAGGCTACTTTCAGCACAAGATAACTGTGTTTGCTCTGAGGTCTGTTAAACCACAAATATGATGTTAGCTTACTGGGACATAGTTATTGCAAGCAAACAATGAAATACGTGGAAACGATAGTGCAGTATGGGATAAGCTCAACTTGGTGACACATACTGCGTCACTGATCACGAACTCGATGCTTGGTACATCACGTGAAAAGAGTGAGAAACTGTTTTATGGTCTCCAGTTATCTGTCCGGAGCACGCCCTTATAAGAAAATGTCTGACTTCTGAGTAGCTAATTTTTCAGAACAGACGCCAGCTAAAACGGCCTGGCACTACCGGGTGGTTTCAGTCTGACGAAAGGAGACAGACGCACGCAGTGCCAGGGTGCCTTTCATTACACATCAAATGTGAGTCTTTATTTTTCAAAGCGCTTGTGATTACGAGTGTTACGAGTTCCACAAGGATAGTCTTCTTCTTCTTCTTCCCATAAAGGTTAGGCCGTAGTGACTTGTTCCAGCTTCACAGGATTCATCCCTATCTTTTCTTTGTTCTTCCCACAATTCTTCTTGCGACTAGCTTTTATCTACTAGCTACTTTTCTTCATCATATGCGGTCTGGATGGTATTACTATTTTTATGTAGAAACGTTTTTCTTTTAGGATACATATTTCAGCTCTGCTCTAATCTGTTCATTTTTAAATAGATCCTTTTACAGATCTTGGAAATTTTTGCACTGTTTGTACGCGGCTTGTATTTATCTCTTTATCTATTATGGTGCAAATGGCTCTGAGCACTATGGGACTTAACATCTGAGGTCATCATTCCCCTAGAACTTAGAACTACGTAAACCTAACTAACCTAAGGACATCACACACATACATGCCCGAGGCAGGATTCGAACCTGCGACCGTAGAAGTCGCGCGGTTCCGGACTGCAGCGCCTAGAACCGCGTGACCACCGCGGTCGGCTATCTATTATCCACGGCCAAGGCAACACAGGGACTGCCATTACATTATAGAAACTAAACTCGATGTGGTTCCAGTTTTTTTCTGTCATTCTTCTGGCGCTACATATCATTCTGAACTTATTGAGCCGTGGCGCCATTGAGATAGTAGACTGTTCTGTCTGGCGCCACTGGCTCAGATGTAGTATCGACTGTCCCTCTGCCCTCTGGAGGCCCCTCTGTCAATATCTATGAGGATGGGTTGGTATCTGTGGGTTGTGTACTTAGAAGGTCTTCGCTTGCCGATACATATACGGGTTTCGCTGGCCCCAGAGGGAGGTAGGAAATTCGGGGATTGGCAGTAGCGTAGCGACAAGAGGTGGTCACGGGGTCCGAGCGGCCGAAGCCACGAGCTGCGCAAGGAGGGTCTGCGCAGAGCGCGGATACCGGAGTACTTCACCGGGGTCAGCGTCGACTACAAGCAGCAGGCCAATATCCCGTCGGTTGGTTGGCAACATCCGTGGCTTGGCTTCCCTCTTCTATCTAGCTTACATCGGCGCTACTCAGTATCCACTGCGACGCACCATGAATCCATAGAACTGCTTGCTGATAATGGGGACTAACATTCTGTAATCCTCGTGGTGATTTGTTTCATTGTCTATCTGCCCTCCTTATTATTTTCTGGTTTGTACCCGACCGTCAGGGTTTTACTCGGTCGGCACTTTAGTCATATTTATAGGCACTAGTATTGTAATAAGACACTAGTTGTCGTTTCAAAATTTGTCCCGCTAATGTATTGCCTTTCCTTTCTGGTTTCTACCCGACAACTAATGTTCTAATTATTAGCTCCTGGTCGTAAATACAACCGAAATAATTGTACTAAGTCACAGGTTGCCGTTAAACAAAAAGTGACCTTGTGGTTAGATTTAGCTGTTGACCGGTTCAATTTTTTGATTGTAATTACATTTGTCAGTCATTAGTTTAAATCTGAACGACCTGCAGTACTAAGCTGTTCGTTTCTGTGTTTGAAGACCGAGGCATTATTGGTATATTTAGCTGGATCTTGTGGTTCCGTCGAGTGAGTTCTCTTGTATTAAATGTTCACAAGTAATATTTTAAAACCTTCCTTCACAGCGGTCTTAATAACTGACAATCAGTGTAACTTGGAAGACATTAACAGCTAAGTGTCACCAGGGCTTTAGTTAAAATGAAATTGTCAGAAGGGACGGGTTGGGATCCAGTCTCACCTTGGTTGCCAATTGAAATTATGAGGTTGGTTGCTTTGAAGTAAGCCTTATCATTGTCATGTTGTTTCTAATCTGTTTAACCTTGAAGCACAGGTGCGCATCTTAACCCCGAACCTTTCGACATACAGCTTTCAAATTAAAAGTTAAGTCATATTTTTTGATTAATTGTATTAGTATTGTCATCAATGGTGCTTCTGTAGTTTGCATGTGTTGCAGAGAGGCTTTTAATAAGACAGACTGTGTCCAGCGCGGTAGTAAACAAGGCTGTCTCACCCTATAACGGGCGGGCTGCATGTCCCTCCGTTTTGTAATCATTCTCATAGTGTTTGCTGTTTTGCAATACATGACTTCATATTTCATTGCAAAAATTAGAAGCCTATTGAACTTAGGGTTTAAGGTCAAAAGAATTTTGCAGATTTTTTGATTTCATTAAAGAAAATTTTATGGTTAAATGCTTCGATTATCTGTACAACACAGTTTGTATATTGTTAAATAAACATGTTATGTGAAAAGAAAGTTATGTTGGAGGGTCCGCCCTTCCAAGTGGTTCTTAATTCCAGTAAGTACCACTTACCACTTATTTCACTTAAAAATTATTCCTTTCCGTTATGACACGGTGCTACAGCAATTTGAGAACAAAAAGCTGTTTGTTGCGAAATTATTTAATGTCAGTGACATGTTTCACCTCTTTGTAAAAACAAGAAACTCAAGTAGTAACAAATAGAGGAAAGGGGCTAAAATAGACTGAAAGTAATACAAACTTACGAAAAGGTACGTGGATGCTTATATGGCTATATGACGGATGATTCTCATATTTAACTACTTTTAGGTTAGTTTTTGTTACTTTCAATTCATTTTACCTGCATAGCCGTACGAGACAGAACCATACCCCTTCCACTATTTGTAACTAATTGATTGGTTTCTTGTTTTTCATAGACAGTCTGATGATGCTACGACAGGGTGAAACGAGTCATTGACACTAAACAGTTTCGCAACCAAGATTGTTTTTATTCTGAAGTATGTAATTTAATACCGATATCTCTGTTGTCGTCAAAGCATACTCTTGTATTACTGCCGAGTTCGAGACTTGTTCTGTTAGTACATTATCATCATTAATTGAAAATTAGTTTGGCTCTTCAGGGAAAAGCTTGTGTCCGTGTTATGTAGGCCTGTTTCTTAAATTCAGGGTTCAAACTCGCGGATCCCCCAGTTTCACACAAAACATGATGGCATAACGTTGAGATAAATGCCGCTGTTCCATTTCCGTAACACACAACAAAAACGGAACTTAACTTACAGCACTCCAAAGATCACGAGGTGGCGGTTCGGAACTGAAACTCGGACTGAGCATCTGGAAGGGATGAACACACCGCCTACTCAAGTACAAGGACACAGCGTCGCCAGATGTCCTGTAGCGTTGTCAGTCTCATTGCTTGTCTCCCACTCCTTTTACACTAGAGTCGCAGACAGCTCCTATGTTTTTCGGTATACATGACAAAAACAAACTGCAGACAGAAACCCGTGCCCCAAACCATCACCCATCAAGGCAACAGAGTATCGCGGAGAGAAGGCCCGTCCACACAGCAGCATCCCCCCCCCCCTCTCCCTCCCGCAGCTAATTGCGGCTGTCACACGCGATCACTGAACAACTAACAATATTTCCAGGAGGGAGCGGCCAATTGACACGATTCAGGCCCATCAGCTTCGAAGCTCCGCAGCGCTGCCGGAAGACGCTCGCAGACACGGGATCCCATCTTCGGCCCGTCCCGTAAGACACCCTCCACAACCGAACGATTCACATCGCAACATTTCTGCGATACACTGTATAATTACTACCCCAATGCAAATCTGTTTTGCCCGTCTAGCGGATTTTCATAAGTAAAACAATCTGCAAATAAATCCATATACGTTGATGTTGGTTGGTGCTTGAAGGACACACAGGATTTACAGTTTCGGAGGGACGCACGAAGCGTCACCAAACTAATTGCCATCTCCCACCTTCACACAATTAAGCAAAAGAAGTTGCGCCCCAATACGGCAATCACAAACTCCTCTCACACATAAACCACCCAGTCTAAGACAGCCGCCACTGAAAGATTCTTCAGTTGTTTGAATAAACTACTCTTTAAACAAGACCGTGTTAAATTTTCAAATATAGCAAATATGTCGTCTCCGACATGCCGCACTGCGTGGGCACTCACAGACGGACAAGGGGCCCCTCTCTGGTATTCGCAAATTCCTATTCACAAGTCTCCCATGCAAAACACAATGGTTAAAAGTAGATGCGTTTCTACACCCTCTGCGCGTTCGATCATCTATGCAATCGGGCCTACAATCAGCGTCACACAAAGCAAGTGAAACGACTGAACAATCATTTTCACAGTCATATCGAAGTGAGACCGAATAATGTGATTGTTCGATGTGTTTCCATTTATAACGGATCTTTTACTATGGGATAAATTTATTTTATTTTTTGTTAGATGTTTTCGTTAAATAGCTGAATAAATTGTATTTAGGAATAATTTAACTAAGAAAAGTCTGAGATGTTCATTGGGCGGACATTGTTGTAATGTAACGCCATTGCGTTGTTCGGTTGTTAGAAAAAGTAGTTTGTGTTCCGTTCTGCTATTCGGTCGTGCGCGTATCTGAAAGGAATTAATTCGGGGACTAGAATAAAGTTTCGCATAATGGTTACGATTCGATGTTCCGACAAAAGGGGTTAACTTCAGTGTTAATTTGAATTGTGGGCGACAGGATTAGTTTTGACAGATACGTGAAAATGGACGTAACGAAAGTTGTTCGCATATCATCCTTGAACGTGACTTTTTATTTAATTAACGATTGCGGGCTCATTAAAAGCTATTATCTCATGATTAGGATCAATCCCTCTTTCCTCCTAGATAGTGATCATTCATTAACATTTACGTCATATGCAAAAGATTATTAATAAAAGTTATGTTAAATGACAATTACGTGTTATTCCGTTAGTGTGGAACCGACGTAATATCTCTGAAATGACATTGATATATAATTTGTGTTAGATACTGAACTGAGATAGGAAGTAAATTGAAATTTGTGTACATTTGATACTGAGACTATAGAAGCAGAAGCGCTTAAGGTTTCTTTTCTCTAAAATGGCAAAGTAGGTACGAACTTTAACTCAGTAGTCGACATTATGTATTGAAAATACATTAGCATTTCATACTTATTTTGACGAAGCGCTGTTAAACAAAGGAACGTTGGGTCTCTGTACCAGTAATAAAATTAAATCTAAAAACATAATTAATAACGGCGAACTCCGCTTTAACAAACTGTATTGCGTGTCGTCATCGGGCAATAACTGCTCAACCCTGGAGACTCGTGTGGTGAAATTAGAAGTCGGGCATATAAAAGAAACTTAAAAATCCATTCAAACTACAGTGGAGTCGGCACAACACGACGTGGGCAGTTATACCTTCTATGGCAGAAATAAAACTGGGAAAGTCTGTATTTTAATTAAAGCCGTTTGTTGTCTCAGTCCATCTTTTCTCATTTAATTCTTGAAACTCTGTTTATCTTTCGTTCTCCCAAATCGTCAAACAAGTTACATATACGACTTCTCAGATAGTAGCGCAACCAATCCCAAAATTCAATGATGCCTTAGTACATACTGTAGCCAGAATGCGATACTCCTCCTCCGAGACAGGGTCCTTCGGTAGTCGTAGACATCTGCCGGAGACCCACTGCAGACGCTTCCGTCGCGCGTTACATCGACGCGCCACAGCCGGAGTTCGGGACGCGGCCGTCGGAGGGCGCGGCGGTGCGGCGTCGGCGCGCCCGGCCTGCCACCTGGCGGGGGGCGGCGGCGTCGCGGCGCGGCGGCGCCGGCAGTGCGCTGGCCGCTGCCCGCGCGGTGCCCGACCGTCGGCGCGTGCTGTGTGCGTACGCGGGCGCGTGCCTGCTGGTTTGGCACGCGGGTGCTGCGTGCCCCCGGCTAGATGCGGGGCTGGGGGCGCCCCCCTGCCGCCCCCCGCTGCTGCCGCTGCTGGTGTCGCGGTCGCGGTCGCTGCCGCTGCCGCCGCCGCCGACGCCGCTGTTGGTGCCGGAACGGCTGGCCCGACAGGAGCAGCCGCCCCCGCAGCCGCCCCCGCTGAGCCGCACGCCCCCGCCTTCGCCGGCGTCCGTCTCGGAGGCGGCCGTCTGGACGACGCGCTCTTCGGGATGCTCCACCGGTAGCAGTGTGGGTGGCAGCGACGCCGGCCCTCCGCAGGTAAACCCCGCCACGGCAGCGGCCGCCTCCACAGACCGACGGACAACGCTGAAACCCTCTTGCGAACGCGAATTTCGCAAGACAAAGAATTTCGAGTGACCAGTTTCCAAGGAAAATCGTCCGAGTGGTTCTGCAGCTTCTTTCATCACCATTAGCAAGCATATAGTCTATCAGCCAGGAAGTCCTATATCCATTTACAAATCTGGCCCGATTCTCCATAACCTCGTATTTGTTCAGTAAGCAACAGTGTCGAACTGTACCGTATGTCTTTCAAAAGCCAAGGATCACGAGATCTAAGGCTATCCGGATTACACGGACGAAGAGAGCATGTTGAGATTTGGAAGATCTCCGTTTACGTAATCCTGTTGTTCCGATTTTCGTTACTCAAAAACGTCGCTGTTAAACAAAGGAACGTTGTGTCTCTGTACGAGTAATAAAATTAAATCTAAAAACATAATTAATAACGGCTTTATGATCGTAACTTTGCTACAAATAGGTGACAAGCACAATTTGTAGACATTACTTGACAGCTTTGTAGAGCCTTTGTTACGTATAATCGTACGTAGGTTGTTGTTGCATGCAGTGAAACGTTATGCAAATACGAGGGCTAATGCGATACATTCGTCCCAAAAGTACAACTAATCGCACAGAATTAAAGGCTGCAGATTCAACTAAATTCTGTACCAACGGATTACAAACACATGTCACTTGAATAGAAACCATCATGTAAAATATATCGTGCGAAAGTCCAACAAAGACGGCGTTCTATTGGCAGAGTACTGAAAAAAGTGCGACAAGTTTACTACAGAAACTAACTACACTAAGACCGTCCGCCCTCACCCGCACTGTTATTGCGCAGTATGGGATCGTTGTAATGCAGGAATGACCAAGTATACGTAAACAGTTTAACGAAAAGAGCAGTTTGTTTTATGTTATCACGAAATAGAGGAAAAATTGTCGCTGGTACGATAAGCGAGATAGTGGTCACAATATCTTAAAAACAATGGGACGAATGTATCGCATTAGCCCTCGTATTTGCATAACGTTTCACTGCATGCAACAACACCCTACGTACGATTATACGTAACAAAGGCTCTTCAAAGCTGTCAAGTAATGTCTACAAATTGTGCTTGTCACCTACTTGTAACAAAGTTACGATCATAAAACATTTAAGGAATCCCACTACTTTGTACTTCTGACATATCTAAACCTATCCTCGACAATTTATTAAGGATACACTATTTCCTACATATTGTATAGTATTAGTGCTGGCTGATTCATGCGTGGCACGAGTCTTAACTGATTTCTAGATGACTCTGGATGTCAGTACTCCAGTGTCTGACAGAGATCTCCCGGTACTTCATACCAACTACTGAGGATCAATCTGCATCGCTTTACAAAAAGTAACCTGCGTTCACACTTTTCGTATAACTAGTACGTCACTTCCTTCAGCAGTGCTTCACACATTCAGTCTTTTTTCTACCAAGGATAAGTTCGTGGCGCACTGGAAGCAAACGACGTTAGGAAATGCTCTAGATATAAACCCATTCTTACGAAAACATTCGTGGTTACTATTAGGCCGCTACTTGGCAGAGGCATGCACGATTCTAACCTGTTCATGTAAATCCATTTTCGTTTACTTAACTGTAGTCCTTAGAAGATGACAAAAAAGACATTCAAATGGTTCAAATGGCTCTGAGCACTATGGGACTCAACTGCTGAGGTCATTAGTCCCCTAGAACTTAGAACTAGTTAAACCTAACTAACCTAAGGACATCACAAACATCCATGCCCGAGGCAGGATTCGAACCTGCGACCGTAGCGGTCTTGCGGTTCCAGACTGCAGCGCCTTTAACCGCACGGCCACTTCGACCGGCAAAAAAGACATTCGCTCACCGAAATGTCCTGTTAAACAAAGGTAAAATAGCATAAGACTGCTACGAATGGATGATTTTTTTTTACAAAATTGAAAATATGTAACAGGAATAAATTATGTCTTGTAGAACTTATTCGTAAAATAAATCTAAAAGGTTGTATGTATAAGACTTTCAAATACGTCGTCCAGAAATGGATCCAAGTGAGGTTAACTGAACGAGATTTCATTAATCCTTGATGGTAAGTCTGATGATGTTTAAACCACAGCTACCATCGAAGATGCATCTCACATACGCAATGACAAAATTAAGGGAGGTGTACTTAGGAGATAAAATAACTGGCACTGTCAATCGGCTCATCGGAATTTCGTCTTAAACACCTTCTGCGGTGTACTGGAGGCAGACGTGCAGTGTCGATACACGAACCCGGACGATGGCTCTCTGAAAAGTGTGACACCCTTCCGTGGCGTCAATGGGCGATACTCATCGTGATCAATTCAGTTCAACTATCTTGCAATGAGCTGGTTCACATTTTACAGAAAGTCTTTGTATGAATAGGAGAGAGCGTTATACCAATAATTAGCTCTGCGATAGGAGTTTAAGATTTCCTTTCTTAGTACAGGTCTTAAATTATAGCATTCGCTGTCTGTGTTCTGCTTTCCTTTTTCTCAGATTACAAGACTTACTCGAGGAAAGAAAGGTTTTTCCGAATGTGAAAAGCTTTTTCGAGGTTAAACATGTGATCTACATACATAGGAACAAACATTCTTAGGAATTCATAAGCATTACAATAAATACATCTGGTCTATTCTGCATTTAATAGTCGACTGTTTTATTACCACTCTTCTACATACCGGTATCAGTAAGTGAAATCAAATTAAGTAGAAATTTTATCAGAAACCATTTACGAGTTAAACACATTTTGAAATACATGCTATTGAAAACTGACACAAATTTCTGTTTTGAAACAGGTAAGAATGTTGGGACATTAAAGAAACGCATTTCATTTTCAAGTACCGCGCTTTCCATGCTAGAAGGTCTTCCATACATTAAGCAGGAATGAGGCTTTCAACCATTTGCAAAAGAAATGAGTTTCTTTAATACGTTAACAGTGTGACATGCCTTGAAATTTAAATAATGCACAACGACGAAGTTTGGCATAACCGTCCCACATTAGACCACTGTTTTAAAAAAAATATGTAGAATTTTACTTAACGTGATATTATACAACTGAAAGATTAACAATATATTCGAAATAGCTTTAATACATTACACCGCAATTAAATGTTTAGAACTCGAAATATTTACAAAATGCTGCAAAAATATATCATTACTCACAAAAAAGTTGAAAATGCCGGAAATTGCTTATGGCGGTCACTAGTTCGCATTGTTTTGTGTGATTCTAAAATCGGTTGAACATAGATTGAACATAGGCCATTAAACATCATGTTGGCGTGCTATTCTTTTATACTACACCCCTCCTCCCCCCTGCTAACTATAGAAACATCACCTGTTTTCCATGCGACAGTTCCAACCGAGTTTTGTATGTTGCACGCTTTGCGACAAAATATGTGTTCTTGCATAATTGTTCCAGAAAATGTTTCTCTCCTTAAAGGAGATGAAGACGCCCTTCTGTTTCAATGTAGTATCGGCACAGCTACATTCCATTTAATATCCAGGTCGACAACCTCGACTGCTAAGTTTATCCACCTAAGACAGCCTTCACAACCAACCTGATATATTTGTTTGTGCTAGTTTCATATGCGATGTGCTTGTACACCTTTCTGCAATCTAGCTGCTGGTGATTTATAGGTACCTTGAGCAAGTAGTTGTAGCGTTGTGGATCCGTCGTAGTGTGAATAACCTAAAACATGTAGCAACAGAATTCTCTCTATATCCTTGTTGGAATGGAGCTTGTGTTCCGTTTTAAAGACTAGACCATGCAGATATCTCAGCAGTAAAATTAGTTTAGGCAGTATACGACAACCGCAACCTATCACTAACTCCACAGATATAAATGATCTTGTAATAAAGAATCCTACTACTACTCTGAAACAGAAGTCAGTAATACACACTGCGCATTACTTACATTCCTTCCAAAACCGTAAGACGCAAGGGAGGGCCACGACGTTCGGATCACGGATTTGCTTCACTGTTTGTACACTTTTGATAGTCCCGCAGGCCAACATAATGTGCAAGCAGTAAGGCGTACCGCTTAGGCGATTTCGAGAAAGCCGCTACAGGAAGTTTTACTCGTCAATGATGCACTCTGATCACGAGCTGGCGGCGGTAATGTGGTGACGTTCAAGATCCGTAATTACTGGATCACTGGGTCGAGTCCCTCTCATCTTTCTTTTTAATTTATATTCTTTTCAACACTTGTCATATTACTTCGTACATATTACATTTACAAGGTAATAAGACCAAAATACATGTGTGTTTCCATGAATTTCTGAGAATTTTTAATGTTATACCCCTGCCTAATAATTTTTACTATTGCAAAAAACATTATGCGACTTTTATTGCTATAGGGAAGTTAAAAACTTTGTCAGGAGCCTTCAAACTAGTTCATAACAAACGAGAAACTTCTCCTCATTAAGATGCTATTAAAATATATTCAATCGTACGTCACCCATTTTCGGCGCTGATCATTACGGAAACATTGTGTTGCGCGTGGCTTGCATGCAAATGGTCGCAAGAAAGAGATATCTTTCGGAATGTCAAATTTTTTCCTTAGGATGAAGATTTCTTGTTCATGCGGGACAGTTGCATTCATTCGATGTAGTAGATGTCATTTAAATTTATTTCCCATTTTGTATGGACAAATCTCATCCTGCAAATTGCAATGTTGAAAGCACATCGGACGATTAATAGTACATTACCCTCATATTTTGGGATAATGTAACTGCATTATTGAATAATACTATTTACGGTATTTTGATAATTTGTTTACACTTTTATGTATCTTTCACTTGGGTTTTCCAAGTCTGTCCCTCGTCCTTGAAACCTGTTCTTGCAGATCGAAGCGCCAGATACAAAGCGGTTCTCAGTACCGTATTGAATTCAGATATAAGACACTTCGCAAATCACGACAGGCATTCATTATTAGGTTTGTTATGATAGCAAAAATTATCAAACAACCGAATAACATTAGATATTCAATAAAATTTCATGCTGATGCACGTGTATTTTCATCATATTACCTTACAAATGTAATATAAATAAAACAATACGGATAGTGTTGAAAAAAACATCCACCGACAACGGAGTTTGAATGCTAACCGTATCACCGCCGTCATCTCGTGCTGAAAGTCACAACGCACCCATTCATCACTGACGTGTAAGACTTCCCTTGCTATTTTCTCGCAACCGCCTAAGAAGTACACCTTACCCTTGCACATTTTGTTGTCCCAATGGACTACTAAAAGTGTACGAAGTTTGAAGTGAATTTGTGATCCGAGCGTCGTGACTTCCTCTTCCGTGACTTCCCCTTGTCAGTTGCATTTCAGTCCTGTGATTCCAACACTGGACTCCAACTCTGGAGGAACAAGGTTTCATATCCCATCCAATCATTTCTGTTTTCTTAATCAATAAAGACCAGTGTGGGGAGGATGGCATCCGAGATCTTTCCAGGGTTCACATTAGATGCTCCATTTGCAATGGAGAATAACTATTAAATTTAATTATGAGTATGCGTTAGTCAATTATTTACATTTGGATCCTGTACACAATACCCCGCTATGATGCCAAATACGTCGTCTGATTTAGGTATATCAGAAACTTTATCATTAAATAAACTGCATACACACGATTAATGTGGATGAACTTATTTAAGTATTACGAAAAAGTGTTGTGCTGGATTAAGGATGTAATTACGAGAAATGTGACCGTTAGTAAGAGTTTTCATGTGAGTAGATTGCTTGTTCTGTCAGTTATCAGCTTTCTAAGAAGTGAAACAATACTTCGGTGGTCAAGGATTTTTATACTCAAGGTACTTTACTGGAACGGAACTGTTCTTCATATACGTTACCTGGTATCAAAAAATGGCTCTGAGCACTATGGGACTTAACATCTATGGTCATCAGTCCCCTAGAACTTAGAACTACTTAAACCTAACTAACCTAAGGACAGCACACAACACCCAGCCATCACGAGGCAGAGAAAATCCCTGACCCCGCCGGGAATCGAACCCGGGAACCCGGGCGTGGGAAGCGAGAACGCTACCGCACGACCACGAGATGCGGGCTACCTGGTATCATTGGGCGTTTTCATTAACGTGAGACTTTACTGGTCAAACATCTTTTTCCAACTTTTCCGGTTAATCGTTCATGCTGTCAACATTAAATTGATTGACTTCTCGATTCGCTCGATTTTTGCAGAGAAAAATTACTGTCATTTTAATTTTCTGCATGATAACTTGGCTCCGCATTGACAGTAGGGGAGCAGAATTCGTCACTTGAAGAGTTCAGGACCTGTATAAGTCCCGAGGGGTTGTGGGGAAAGCTACAGATTTGTATATTCCTGAATTTACTCCACACTCGTAGGAAACTTACAGTTAAATTATTATAACACACTGAAGTCAATATTTGTCATAAAAACACAAATACAAAAACAGAAATACAAAAAAGGGTTCGTAATTTCGTCCCCCATAAAAGTTCTCAAAAACACAATTAATTTCAATGTTTTTCCCGTTATATCATTGCAAAACACGATCAGTATTATAAATCACTTGAAACCACTAATGTATAGTTTTTCATGTAAATTTCAGCCTTCTAAACATGTGTCACATATAATTTTCATGATTTGGTGGATGAAGAGCATGTTTCGTCATAACAAACCAAGTATTTTGTGCAACGAATCGATTTCTCTCTGCGTGCCTTTTTCAGTAGTGAAAAGTAAAATATTATCTATAAATAGCAAAGAAAAGGAGTTTTCAATCAATTTTCGAAATGTCGTAGTCGGGACGAAAATAGGAACTACAAAGGGGACAAAATTATAAACATTCGCAGTTTTATTACAATGGCAGCTAGAACAACAAAGGCAAAATCGTTGACAAATAGCGATTACACGCCAGAAACAACAACACATGACTAAAATAAAGCCCGATACCTGAACACAAACCAGCTTTCACACTAAGTATAGCAGGATTGTTAATCTGACTACTGCATTAACTCATCACAATGCAGGAACATGAATTCCCTCGACGCGTGCTGCATATAGTAGACTCTCTCAAAAAACTATGAACTGAAGTCGTGAATGCACGATTACTTAAACATTTCTTACCAACTGTGGGAACAGAAAAATTCCTAAGAGGATGAAATTGATGGGGAGACGATATTAACGATATTAGGGCCCGCTACCTTATATTCGCATGACACTGTTTTTAACGGAGTAATGTCGGTGCCAAAGGAACGTCACCATCATCAATATGCGGCAACTCAGGGTGCCTCAAATTATCATGATTCCTAGGAAAGTACCGAACAGGAAAAGAGTGTATTATCTCATTATGAGAAGCTTGATATATCAAAGTTCAAAGACTTATTCTCTATAAGATCGAAACTGTACTTCGGCTTTCACGTTCAATAATTAATTTGACAGAGACTCTTTCTCACTTCTTCGGAGAATGGCATGCAGTTTGTCGTTACAGTGGATATAGCTAACTAATTTATTCATGTAAGTAGCACAGGCTAACTGTACATGCCGTAGCATCTTGCTTACTTAAGAACACGTTAATAATTTAAATCTACTCGTAGCAGTAGAAAGAAAACTGTTTCCGCTGAAAGAGTAGTGACTAAATAAATAAAAATAAAGATAACATCAGTTTCAGTCTCTGCTGCAGCCCGCATCTCTTGGTCGTGCGGTAGCGTTCTCGCTTCCCACGCCCGGGTTCCCGGGTTCGATTCCCGGCGGGGTCAGGGATTTTCTCTGCCTCGTGATGGCTGGGTGTTGTGTGATGTCCTTAGGTTAGTTAGGTTTAAGTAGTTCTAAGTTCTAGGGTACTGATGACCATAGATGTTAAGTCCCATAGTGCTCAGAGCCATCAGTCTCTGCTCTTACATATTTTCCCTCTTATATTATTATCTCCTCTCAAAATATAATCACACTTGGGTAAGATACATGGATATTAATATTGCAGCTTTCATTTAGTCTCTTTCCTGATAAGCTTCAAATTAAGTTATCAAGAGCCTGCGGAGATATCTTAGTCCGTTTAAAGTTCTGACGATTTATACTTAAAAGGACATTCTGTCTGCAGGTCTTCTCTTTTAATAGGAGAAGATGTTATTTCACGTACTGGACTCCTTGTATCTACTCTGTTAGAAACTTCACTTTTCTACAATACTGTCAAAAACTCTGCGTAAATAAATTTAAATTCTACGTTCGTGTTGCTTTTCTTTCGTGTGGAAACAGAGATTTGGGAGTTGATGTTAGAGATGGACGTAATCCAATTTACAATTGTATATGATGCCGAGAGTCGTTGTGCGATCTCTACCGTGCTGCGAATTTTGTATAAAGCTCGAGTGTAAAGAGAAAAGGACTCATCGCCGACGGAGACGAGTCGAGTGCCGTTTGGTGTTCGGAGTAATGGCTAGACCTTCCGCCACTATTAAACTGTGAAATCAATGTTAGCTAACTCCGCAGAGAGCACCAAGGGGGCGTTTACGTGTGTGTGGTGCTCCAAGTGCACGAGTGTGTGTGTGTGTGTGTGTGTGTGTGTGTGTGTGTGGGAGAGAGAGAGAGAGAGAGAGAGAGAGAGAGAGAGAGAGAGAGAGAAAGGGTGGGAGAGGAGGGGGTAACTTTAGGGCAGGAGGCGGGCTGAAGAGGATGCTGTGAGAGACAGAAGCTTCTGCTGTCATAGCACATTTCAGGGGCAGAAATTTTGACACTCCGAAATGCGCTGATGTCCATGGTGAAACATTTCAAATGTTCTCTTGAATAAGTAAAACAAAAGAACGTTAGCCTGCATCGACAGTCAAGGTAGCTTGCATGTCAAATTTACTTTTCTTCCCACAACATTTCCAAGCCATTTCCATGTTTTCCCGCATAGTACCCTATCATATAAACACGCGCCCGATACAGCATTATTGTTGAAAATGAAAAGACGGGAAGACTAGATTTTAACGTTTCGCTGACGAGGTGGAACGTACAGACTGGGGAGACTTTTCAAAAGAGCCATTTCGCCCTATGCGGTAAGCGACTTGGGGAAACCACGAAGACTCTAGAAATGTATGGCGCGACAGGGACTCGAATCATCGTCCTACCAACTGCCAGTCTTGTCTTACCCACTACGCCACCTCACTCGGTAGTATGTATGCACTTCAGGTAAACGGATAGCATTAATTCGTAACCGCTACGTAGTGATTACTGGTCGGTGTGTAAAGCGTATATTACCATTGGTTATAATTAAAGTGGAGCTACTCACAGAAGTCCAATGTTGGCTGGAACTATCGTTTGGTAGCGAAACATGGTATATTTACTTATGTGTTAATGTGGAACCGATTCATTCTGGAAAAACTTAGTTCCGTGTGGCAACCAGGTGCAAATCTGGCGCTGTGATTGCAAGAAAGACGGCCGGCCGTGGTGGTCGAGCGGTTCTAGGCGATTCAGTCTGGAACCGCGCGACCGCTACGGTCGCAGGTTCGAATCCTGTCTCGGCCATGGATGTGTGTGATGTCCTTAGGTTAGTTAGGTTTAAGTAGTTCTGAGTTCTAGGGGACTGATGACCTCAGATGTTAAGTCCCATAGTGCTCAGAGCCATTTGAACCATTTTTTCAAGAAAGACGTATAGAAATGTTTCAATGTGTAATGGACTAGAAACGGAGCGTGTTCAGAAAAAGATAAACAAACCAGAAGGTCATAATGTTTATTTTATTGTTAACCGGCGCTTCCACAATTTGTTTAATATGAGCACTGGAGTCGTCGAGGAGATGTTGCATCTGCAGAACGATGTGATCTACACTTGCTCGCAACAGTTCAGACGGAGTCAGAGCAACGAGCTCCTGTATACTGGCCTGAATATCAGGTAGAGGCCGACCGTCTCCCTGGTGAATGTGTTCCTTTAGATATCCCTAGAGACAAATGTCACAAAGATTCAGATCAAGTGCTGTTGTAGGCCACGCATCTTGGAAACCTCTGGAGATAAAACGTTTGTGGAAGGATTGCCTTAAGCAGACCTTCACTGGGCGATCTACATGAGGTGTTGCCCCTTCTGGCATGAAAACAGTGGTTTCTACGCAGTTGTGGTCTTCCAAACTAGGAGTCGCTTCAATACAACGAGGTCTCGCTAACACGAATACGTCACGGTACATCTGACAGGCCACCTAGATGTATGGTCTTTAATGAAGAACGGATCTAGAATAAAAGTGCTAGTGAATCCACACCACATTGTCATATACGACGTGCGCAAGGGCTATTCGTGCACAGCACGTGGTTTAACAATACCCCAAATTTGGCAATTCTGTGTTCACTACGTCCTGCAGCACAGTCAACATCAACTTCGAACAGCGCCAAAAAACGAAGAGCAAATTGAGAACGCTGCTGCTGATAATGAAGTTTCAGTCTCTGCAGCGCCTGGATCTTGTACTGGTACCCGTGTAAAATAGATCGCAGATATTTCGTAGTATGTTGGCCATGGGACGGACAACTCTCGCGACACTGCACTGCACACTAGCAAACTGGCACGTCCTGCATGGTCGGTTACAGCAACAGCAGCCTCGTCAATAACTTCCACAGGGAAGGGACGTCCTCCTCTTCCAGGTGCCACAGCAAGTTCACTCTTGCTTGCCATTTTCAGTTATGTCTTCTTTCAACTATTTAGTGGCATCGGGCATCTCCTCAGATGTTTCATTCGGCGATACACCCTCAATACAGCACTGTAATTTCTGCCGTTTACATAAAACAGTTGCACCAACAGCACACGGTCTCTCATCAGATAACTGCTCACTCATGTTATAACTTCTTAAATTTTAACAGCGTGGAGGTCATACCTTTATACATACAGTGAATACCACCAGATATGTACATGGTGGCCTCAGCTGGAAGTAATCTCTTTTCGACCGTAAATTGGTTCCGAATTAACGCATTGGCATATCTACCAAGTTTCTCTACCATACGATAGGTTACGACTCACCCTCCACGTCCGTGAGTTACTTACACTATGTGATCAAAAGTACCCGGACACCACCAAAAATATACGTTTTTCATATCACACGCATTGTGCTGCCACCTACTGCCAGTTACTCGATATCAGTGACATCGTGAGAGATCAGAATGATGCGCCCCGCGGAATTCACGGCTTTCGAACGTGGTCAGGTGATTGGGTGTCACTTGTGTCATACGTCTGTACACGAGATTTCCACAATCCTAAACATCCATAGTGTAGTGGACTGTTAAGGCAGCCAGTCCACAGTGACGGGTAGCCGAAAGGCACACGTACACACACGCCGACTGGCGTGAAGTCTGAAACAGGATACGTGATGAAAGCTATAAAGAAAAGAAAGGAGCTTCTCGTATACTTAACTTTAATTTCTTGTTGTATATTGCTCTTGATAATACAAGTGAGACTCTCTCCAGATATGGTTAATGGCGCCTTGCTAGGTCGTAGCCATGGACTTAGCTGAAGGCTATTCTAACTGTCTCTCGGCAATTGAGAGAAAGGCTTCGTACGTGTAGTCGCTAGCAATGTCGTCCGTACAACTGGGCGAGTGCTAGTACGTCTCTCGAGACCTGCCTTGTGGTGGCGCTCGGTCTGCGATCCTGACAGTGGTGACACGCGGGTCCGACATGTACTAATGGACCGCGGCCGATTTAAGCTACCACCCAGCAAGTGTGGTGTCTGGCGGTGACACCACACATAGGCCCACTGTTTCCGAAGTGATAGTGAAGTGGAAACGTGAAGGGACACATACAGCATAAAAGCGTACAGGCCGACCTCGTCTATTGACTGACAGACACCGCCGTCAATTGAAGAGGGTCGTAATGTGCAATAGGCAGACTTCTATCCAGACCATCACACAGGAATTCCAAACTGCATCAGGGTCCACTGCAAGTACTATGACAATTAGGCGGGAGGTGAGAGAACTTGGATTTCATAGTAGAGCGGCTGCTCATAAGCCACACATCATGCCTGTAAATGCCAAAAGACGCCTCGCTTATTGTAAGGAGCGTAAACATTGGAGGAGTGAACAGTGGAAAAACATTGTATGGAGTGACGAATCACGGTACACAATGTGGCGAACAGATGGGAGGGTGTGGGTATGGCGAATGCCCGGTAAACGTCATCTGCTAGCGTGTGTAGTGCCAACAGTAAAATTCGGAGGCTGGGGTGTTATGGTGTGGTAGTGTTTTTCATAGTGGGGCTTGCTCCCCTTATTGTTTTGCGTGGCACTATGACAGCACAGGGCTAAAAATTCAAATGGCTCTGAGCACTATGAGACTTAACATCTGAGGTCATCAGCCCCCAAGAACATAGAACTACTTACACCTAACTAACCTAAGGACATCACACACATCCATACCCGAGGCAGTACTCGAACCTGCAACTGTAGCGGTCGCGCGGTTCCAGACTGCAGCGCCCTGAACCGCTGGGCCACAACGGCCGCCGCACAGTGCTACATTGATGTTTTAAGCATCTTCTTGCTTCCCACTGTTGAAGAGGAGTTCGGGGGTGGCGATTGCATCTTTGAACACGATGGAGCACCTGTTCATATTACACGGCCTGTGACGGAAAGGTTACACGACAGTAACATCCCTGTAATGTACTAGCCTACATCGAGTCCTAAATCCTACAGAACACCTTTGGGATGTTCTATAACGCAGACTTCGTGCCAGACCTCACCGACCGACATCAATACCTTTCCTCAGCGCAGCACTCTGTGAAGAATGGGCTGCCATTCCCCAAGAAACCGTCCTGCACCTGATTGAACATATGCCTGGGTGAGTGGAAGCTGTCATCAAGGCTAAGGTGTCCCAACACCATACTAAATTCAAGCATTACCGATGGAGAGCGCCACGAACTTGTAAGTCATTTTCAGCCAGGTGTCCGGATACTTTTGATCACGTAGTGTATAAACGCCCGTAACTGACGCCCGTAACTGAAAACTATATTTTGCAGACGATGGCCTCCTACATTTACATTCACTACTCCGCAAGCTGCTTTACTTTGTATGGCGGAGTGTAGTTTTGGGACCACTAACTGGACATTGGATTTCATTAACGCGATGCTTTAAGCTACGGAAGTCTTTTACTTCGTTTTTTCTTTTCCATTCTCTAATGGCTCGTGGCAAGAATGGTACTTGATATACATCCGTATTGGCTCTGATTCCTCGGATGTTCTCGTTGAGGTGATTTCGTGCAACATACTCTCTCGGGATTTCAATAATATACCTCCCTGTGAAGCACAAAGCAGCCAACACCCACCCCCTCTTTGAAACTCCTACATAATGCCCTTTTACAGACTAAACAATCCCGTGACGAAATGCGTCGCTCTTCCTTGGATCTTTCGTATTTATTCTATTAATCCAATATGGGAAGGGCCCAGAGTGACGAGCAATACTTAACAATCGGTGAAATAAATGTTTTGTGAACCGTATCACCAAATTGGTTCAAATGGCTCTAAGCACTATGGGACTTAACATCTGAGGTCATGAGTCTCCTGGACTTAGAACTACTTAAACCCCACTAACCTAAGGACATTATACACATCCAAGCCCCGCTGATGCATTAACGGTCCTTCACATTCTTCCAGCGAATCTCAATCTACTTATCCTACTATTTGTTTTATGTCCTTATTCCATTTTAGTATGCTGTGAATTGTTATTTCTAGGTATTTTGCAGTAATTCATTGCCAACAGTGTGATCGGCTTTTCCTATTTATGTGCAATAATATTTCTTTGCAGCGATTACCGATCATCTGTAGGACTTACTGCACTTCCCTACAATCTTCTGACGTTACTGGCTTCTTACAAGCAACCGCAACGTCTGTCACCAGTGTTATCAGCCCTCCAGTGCTATCACTAAATTAGTTACAGATACTGTAAACCAGGAGGACCTATTAAACTTCCATGGGATATTACTGAAATTACCTCTGCGATTGTGTTCCGTTAACACCGATAAATTGAAACCTATTTGCAGGGGACTTCTGAATCCGATCACAATTCTGGTCCGATACTCGATAAGCTCATATTTTGTTTACTATACGACAGCGAGAAACCTGAAGTCAAGCAACTGCAAGCAGAATTTCATGGGCGCATTGAGTGAGTTACATATCGCCTGATCTGTGTTTGCGGAATCATTATTTATTTTTTACAGAGACGATTTTCGTTCTCGATAAACGTCCTAATACTGGAGCGTTTCTAACTTAATGCTGAGTGAGTCGACCTTTTCATAACTACGGATATTGCGAAGCGGGAAGACACATTTGTAATTTAAAGTGTAGAAGTGACATCACACAGAAAAACGAACATGTGTATGTAACACGCTTCAGCCGACGATGAACAGTCTTTCCTCTGTAATGTAATTTGATAGCTGGTAATACATGTGTCCGCCGCCTATGTTGGACGTGAGCGTGCAACAACCACTCAAAGACGTCTGGTGGCAGCACTAGCAGTGGAGGGTATACAAAGCGAGACGGGGGAAGCGCAAAACAGTGTGTTCATTTCCAGGAATGAAATTTTTCACTTTGCAGCGGAGTATGCGCTGATATGAGACTTCTTGGCAAATCAATACAGTGTGTCGCACCGAGACTCGAAATGGGGCCTTTGCCTTTCGCGCACAAGTGCTCTACCGTTTGAGTTACCCAAAGACGACTCACGGCCCGTCTGCACAGTTGTACTTTCGCCAGTACCTCGTCTCCTACCTTCCAAACTTCACAGAAGCTCTCCTACGAATCTCAGAAGACTAGCACTCCTGGAAGAAAGGATGCTGCGAGACGTGGCTTAGCCACAGCCTGGGGGAAGTTTCCGGAATGAAATTTTCACTCTTCAGAGTAGTGGGCGCTGAAATGAAACTTCCTGGCAGATCAAAATTGTGTGCCGGAGCGAGACTCGAACTCGGAAGCTTTGCCTTTTACCAGCAAGTGCTCTACTGACTGGGCTACCCGAGCACGACTCACGACCCCTCCTCACAACCGCACTTCCACCAGTATTTTGTCTCCTACGATAGAGCACCTCCCCACGAAAGGCAAAGGTTCCGCGTTCGAGTCTCAGCCCGGCACAAATTTCTCATCTGCCGCGAAGTGTCAGTGTACACATTTTCGTAGTGCGGAAACAGAGCGATTTATCTGAGGTCCAAAAGGGCCAAGAGTGGAAGTACTTCCGAAAAGGTTGTTTGTAATCCGTTCGCTTGCTGCCGTTGTTAGAGTACATTGTGCCAAATGGCGGTATCCCAAACCTGCGCTAGGGCATCTTTGGTGCCCAACGATCTCTTAATGATAAGGTTGAACGACGGATCTGGAGATTTGTATGGGCGAATAGACGTGCAACTATTGAGCAACTGAACGTCCAGATGAGTCGAGGGGCTATCAACAGCGTCTCCTCAACGATCGTTGGTGCTTATGAGCCTCTGCAACAGATGTTTGGTTCATGTAAAGATGCTACTGTTCATCGGCGACGGAGGCTGGAACTTACATGCAACGCAATTGGACGTCCTGTGAGTGTCGACAGATGGCCTTATCAGATGAATCATGTTTTATGCTCCACCGGAGAGACGGCTGCTGCTGTGTACGATGCGAACTGTCTGAAGTAAAACAACCTGCAAGAACCGTCGGAAAGGTCCAGACAGGAGGAGAGATCGTTATGGTTTGCGGAACGTTTTTGTGGCGTTCCCCATTATTCTGAAAGGCGAAATGTATCAAGGCACCTATGCCCCTGAATGCAGTTTGTTTTTTTCTCTGCCATCTACTAGCAGGATAATGCGAAGTATGTTGCAACTCACAGCATAAGTGCGTGGTTCGAAGAACACCAGGGTTAGTTTACCATATTCTCCTGGTCACGAAGTTCTACAACTTTAAGCACAATCGAGAATCGGTCTGACTACCTGGACTGGGCTGTTTGCCCCGTGGATCCTCATCCGAGAAACCTATAGGCCATTTAAAATTATTCGACAGTTGGCAACTCTCACTTTACACTACAGTGTTGCCACATCAGCTACCGTTCGGTTAAAGCAGACTTTTAAACAAGGAGGATTACTTCAGAAGTGCTGAAATGCTATTCATATAACGAGGAGCAATGTTGAAAACTGCTGCCATCAGGTATGGCGTGAACGCGAGATGCTCTGACACACCTGATTTTAAATGCCCAATGACTGAACTGCGGCAGACAACGCATTATGTAGCCCTGAATTTACATTCTGCCCTAACCTGACCACAACTTCTTGACGTGCAATGTGCCCGAGAAAACGGCGGTCATTAATCTGCTGCAGAACTTTGCTCACGGCTAACCTGTCCGAGAGATCTTAAGACAGAAAAAATTTCTGTTTCAGCGATAAAATTAACTTCTCGCTTTTGCTACGCGAGCTCACACAATGGAGACCGATGAGTAATCCTGGTTGGAACTCATTTACCGGTTAAAAGGGACACAAGCAGATTCCAGAAGAAAGAAGAATGATAGGAAGAAAAATAAGAGCAAATAAAAATCGATACGATGACGAAAATGATGCAGCAAAAATTAAAAATATCAAAATTGGAACCAATTAACTGAAAAACTGAAAGTAATAGTAATGTCATTTTGATAAACATTTTTTTAAAAATTACAAAATGCCTTATCATTAGGCGATACTCGAACCCATATCGTTTTGCACAATAGACTACGAAATTACCACGACATTACGGAAGAAGTTCTTATTATGTTGTTGTATTTATTTATCTGTAAAAACAGTTGCAGCAATTATTTTTTGCCTTCAAAAAGTTCGGTTTTACACCATGTCGTATGAGGTTTACCCACTGCTGTACGATGTCTGTGATGGTAATTGAGTTTCTGAAGCCGAATTGCATCTTGTGCTAAAGAATCCAGTAGTCTTTCGCTGGTGGTGTGTAGGAAATGTTTGTATTTCTTTACCATTGGTTCTTGTGCATTGTGTGTATGTGTTGTTTTGGATGTGTTTATCACGTGTGATAAAATTCGAAACGAAATAGCTAGACTCAGCATTCGGCATCCAAACAACGAATAGGAAGGTAACTAACATTTTTGTGAGAGTTTGGTAACGGGGTACAGGCGTGACGTTGAGCACTCTATTTGTAGGAAGTCAACTCGAACACTTGAAGTGTCAACTATCAAGTAATTTTAATCAAACTATAGCGCAACCGACCACAGTATTGGAGATGGAAAGCTGCAAGAGCATCATCCAGTCCGTGCGGCTCCCCCCGTCGGAGGTTCGAGTCCTCCCTCGGTCATGGGTGTGTATGTTGTCCTTAGCGTAAGTTAGTTTAAGTGAGGTTAAGTAGTGTGTAGGCTTAGGTACCAATGACCTCAGCAGTTTGGGCTCTTCAGAATTCACACACATTTTAATTTGAGCGTCATCGACGTTCGTCCTCCGCACCTGCACTGCTAAAGGTGGTTATTCATGTTTATGACAGGTCGTCACACTAATGTCACCGTATAAAATAGGTAAGCCTACTGGCCTGATTTTGAACATTTGGACATTAGACCGGTGCGCTTCCCTACGTATTATAAAGTAAGCCACTACATTTTACTGTCTGTAAATAAAAGATAGCGTATGGAAATATCAATGGAATTTTGATAGTTTTCAATAACAGATAGAATGAACCACAATGAAGGCTTGTGTATATCATTTATAATTTATAATGATGATAGTGATGGCTCTATAAGAAATGTGTTGCTACCTATTCCTTTTTTAGTGGCATTTGCAGAGACAACTCGTGCAATGATGAGTGTAGCGAGATGGAAAGCCAAAGAAGAGGTGGCACCTAGTGGAAACGCATTAAAGCAAACAAAGGCCAGAACGCCAAAGAATGGCCCACCATTACTAGAATCTCTGCATGTCTTATGTATCTATACGTATTGTAAATTAAAGTCCCCCGCAGCGTTTTTCTGTTTGTATGTAAAGACGAATCTCAGGAGCTACTGTGGGGATTTTGGTACGATTTTCAGTAATAGTGTATAATGACGTGGATGCGTAGTGATGTCTGTGCGAAGTCGTCGTGAGTCGCTAGTAACAAGTGTTCGAAGTGGTGCATTGTTAAAGCAGTTGTCTTGCACTCGTCGGGATCGGGAGTCGGATCACGCTCCGGATATCTGTTGTTTCTCGAGTCCTGTTACATCAAATGTTGCATAATGGCTATAGCATAAGGATACGTCCAATTTCCTTTCCCATCCACACACCATCCAAACTGAGAACACTGTCGCCCACATGACGTTAATCTTTAAATTCTCTTCTTCATTCGTATCATTGAAATTTTAGCGCATTTGCATGCAGTTGATTAAGATGACTGGTAATAGGCATTTGTCGTACGGAATCAATGTTTTATGTACAGAATCAGATCCCATTGCACTGATAATCGATCTGGAAAGCATGATCTAGCTGCAAGAAGAAGCCCAAAGCAAGAGTCTGGTCCAAAATAGTTTCTGTAGACAGTTTTGTACAGATTTCGTCTATTTAAAAAACAGGATAGTGGCGCCACTAAAAGTTGTTGTACTGTGTATTCATTCAGAGACAACGAGATTTAATCAAGCGACCAATTTCGAGACACGAATGAACACGCATTAGGTTTGTCTCTATTGCTAAACGTAAAATATGACACTGAGTTTACTCTCATTCTAGTCCAAATTTCGATCTTACACCATTTTCATTGTCGAACGGTTTTGCCAAATCGACAAATCCTGTGACCATACCTTAATATTCATTAAGTCTTTCTTCTATTATCGATCTCAACGTCTGAACTGTCCCTGGGGTGCCATTACCTCTTCGGAAGCCAAGTTGGTCATCTAACAGATCTTCAGTATTCTTTTCTGTTCTTCCGTATATTATTTTTATCAGCAACTTCGATGTATGAATTATTAATCTGTGAGCTATCAAGTTTTCTGACAGATTATAAATGCGCTTCCGAACTTTCAATCGAATTGCTGAGCACTCGGAAGCTCACTATTAGTTTTTAAGCTGATTATGTGGTCGTTTTTGTTTTGGTTGGCTAGAGAGCCAACACCGTGTTACTAGAAGGAGGCCGAAAGGCACGCGTTTTAGCTCACGCAGGCTGGCGTGAGGTCTGGAACAGGACAAGGAAATTAGAATTTAGAAAAACGGACGTAGCTGGTGGAATACTAAACTTTAATCCGTTAATGAAGAACGTCGGTCTTGACGGAACATGAATCAATATCAATAGTAACTGATAATGGCGCCTTGCTAGGTCGTAGCAAATGACGTAGCTGAAGGCTATGCTAAACTATCGTCTCGGCTAATGAGGTCGTATTTTGTCAGTGAAACATCGCTAGCAAAGTCGGTTGTACAACTGGGGCGAGTGCTGGGAAGTCTCTCTAGACCTTCCGTGTGGCGGCGCTCGGTCTGCAATCACTGATAGTGGCGACACGCGGGTCCGACGTATACTAACGGACCGCGGCCGATTTAAAGGCTACCACCTAGCAAGTGTGTTGTCTGGCAGTGACACCACATTCCTCCCCCGCAAATCGGCGTACGGTGGTGGCATCCGCCCGCCGTGGGGAGGACCCCATGTGGACGTATGCGACGAGTTGGGGAGTCTAACAACAGGCGAGGCTGTGCCACCCGCACCCTGCCATTCGGACCGCGGGGAGCTAGGAAACGCCTGAAAACCTGCTCCAGGGTGCACGCCAACATGCGGTGTATGCGCCCGCAGAGAGACAGGAGGGGCCGAAGGGTCGACCTCCATCGGGTCGGGGCACCCGACGGGCGAAGACGACATATGTTCCAGAGCGGGCAAGAGTTCCATGTCGGAAGACATCCGGTCACGGGAAGCGATCGGCAGCGCGTGACCCAGGGAGGCGCCCGGCGGTTGCAGCGAAGCGTCCACTGCGGGAGTCGCCGGCGGGAGAACAGGCGGCGGCGGCGGCGGCGGCGGCGGCGCGTCGCCATGGGGCAAAATGGAAGGCAGCGTCGGTAACACCTGAGGCTGAGGCGAGCCAGTAGATGGGTCCCCAGGGCGCTGACCGGACGGCACAGTCGCTGAAAGCAGACGACGAGCGGCAGATTACATGCGACGACAGAGGCGCAGCTGGTTGAGATGCCGGCGCACCTCACCAGAGGCCCCCAAAACCAGATACATAGCGCGTCCAAGGCAGCGAAGAATGCGCCCTTCGAGCCAACGCCGTGAACCTCGGTAGTGACGATAGTAGACAACGTCGCCTGGAGCAAAAGCAGGTGTCTGCCGCTGCACAGGAACCTGATGCGGCGGATGTAGCAAAGACATCAAGGTTCGATGATGACGACCGTGGAGCAACTCAGCCGGAGAGCGACCATCTCGGGGCTGAGAGCGATACGAAGACAAAAAGAGCAATAACGTGTCCTCCCGAGAATGCGACTCTTTTAACTTCAACATCTGGGACTTGAAAGTCCTGACGAATCGTTCAGTGGCACCGTTTGACTGTGGCGAAACCGGCGCGGACGTCAGATGTTGAATACCGTTGGCCTTGCAGAATGACTGAATCTTTGCGGACATGAATTGTGGGCCATTGTCGGAAACAATAGTCTGTGGAAGACCTTCAATGCAAAAGATAGCAGATAACGCTTGGATGGTGGCAGATGACGTCGTGGAAGACATCTGGATAACAAAAGGAAACTTACTGAATGAATCTACCACAACCAACCATCGAGCATTCCAGAATGGACCAGCAAAATCGATATGTAAGCGTTGCCAAGGGGAAGTGGCTTTTGGCCATGCAAAGAATTTCCGCGGTGGGGCTGATTGTTGTTCGGCCCACACCATGCAAGAAGAGCACATATTCGTAATCGCGGCATCGATTCCGAACCAAGTACAGTGCTGACAAGCAAATTGTTTCGTTCTCAGTATACCCCAATGTCCTTGGTGGAGAAGCTGTAAGACAGAGGACTGTAACGAACGTGGGACCACGACCCTGGACTGATCATTATCAGAACGCAACAGCAAAACACCACGTCGAACAAAAAGTCTCTCCTGGTGAGCAAAAAATCGGCGATCCAACGGATCCGCGATCCGTGACTTTGACAAGGGCCATTGCGAAGCAACAAAACGCAGAACGGTAGGAAGGATAGGGTCGGCAGCTGTGGCAGTAGCTACACGACAAAAATCAATCGGAAAGGATTCGACCACGTCATCGGTTGACGAATCGATGAACATGCAAGAAAGTTCGGAGGAATCGAATGCTCTATCCTCAGCAACAGGCAAATGGGTCAACGCATCAGCGTTTCCATGCTTAGCAGTGGACCGATACAAGATATCGTAGCGGTACTGCGAGAGGAAAATAGACCAGCGAATGAATTTCTGCACTGTGCGTGGAGGTACAGGCTTGTTCGGATTAAAAAGCGATGTCAAAGGTTTGTGATCTGTGAAGATGGTAAAGTGACAACCATACAAGAAATCATGAAACTTTGTAACACCAAATACGAGAGCCAATGCTTCTTTCTCGATCTGTGAATAATTTCTTTGCGCAGACGAGAGAAATTTCGACGCAAAGCCAATAGGGCGATCGTGCGACCCATCTTTGTGCGCAAGCACAGCATCGATCCCGAAATCCGATGCATCCATCATCAACAAAAGGGGCTTCTGTGGATCGAATGGCGTAAGGCAAGTATTGGAAAGCAACGCCGATTTCAACTGACAAAAGGCGCGTTCGCATTCCGTCGTCCAGACGAACGGAACACCTTTACGGCGTAAGCGATGAAGCGGAGCTGAAATGGAAGAGGCATGCGGCACATATTTATGATAATAGCTGATTTTTCACAGCACACTCTGTAGCTGCTTCAAATTCTGCGGCGAAGGCAAGTCTTGTATGGCACGGAGGTGCTCGGGACTAGGATGTATGCCTTGGGCATTGACTACATGTCCCAGCAAGGGCAAGTCACGAGCAAAAAACACACATTTGTCCTTCCGCAAGCAAAGACCATTTTGTCGCAAGACCTGAAACAATGTTCTCAGATTGGCTAAATGTTCTTCTTCCGTCTTTCCGGAGATCACAATATCGTCCAGATAGTTTGCTGCAGTAGAGACCGATGCACAAACAGTTTGTAGATATTGCTGAAACAATGCAGGGGCGGTTGCACACCCGAATGGCAGTCGTTTGAATCGATACAACCCAAAATGCGTGTTAACCACCAAAACGCGCTGGGAGTCTTCATCGACCGGTATTTGCAAGTACGCATCTGCTAGGTCCAACTTCGAAAAATATTTATCCGGGCACAGTTTGTCAAAGAGATCTTCCGGCTGGGGTAAAGGAAAAGTTGCAATCACTAGTTGCGGATTCACTGTTGCCTTGAAGTCCACACAAAGCCTCCATTTTCCGGAAGGTTTTGGCAATATTAATAAGGGTGATGCCCAGAGAGAAGCCTGCACACGTTCAATTACACCTTGCGATTCCAAATCGTGTAATGTTTTTGCGACCTCATCACGCAATGCATGGGAAGCATTGCGCGCTCTGAAAAATTTCGGTTGCGCGTTTACTTTCAGTCCCAAATGTGCTTTATAGTTCTTAGCGCAACCAAGGCCCAGTGGAAAAATGTCTGCAAATTCTTCACATAGACGAGAAACATTGTCTGAAGGCACAGTCTGGTTCACTGATAGGACCTGATTTACTATAGACAAGTTAAACAACTGAAATAAATCGAAACCAAACAAGTTCACTGCAGAAGAAGAACGAAGGACGTAAAATGACACAAGTTTTGTGTGTCCTTTGTATGTTGCAAGAAGGCTGCACTGTCCTAACACAGGGATCATTTGACCTGAATAGCTAGTTAGCTTAACATTTGTGGCACACAACGGAGGTGTGCCCAGCTGTTTGTAAGTGTCTTGATTGATCAGTGAAACTGCAGCTCCAGTATCGAGCTGGAATGGTATCACTTTGCCGTTAATGTCCAAGTCTACAAAAAGTTTATTGTACTGCTGACGACAAGAGCGATTGTCTCGTGCAACGTGAACTGACACTGGTACATAATCACTTGCGACTTGACGGGATTTCCGGCGATGTCGATGCACACTATTTGTGGGACGAACACAGTCACTGTTAGAGAGAGTGGCACTGAGCGGAGTGGAATGAACTACATGAATTTCCATTGGTGAAGTTTCACGAGCCTGAGTATCCTTGGTTCGAATTCGGCGCGAAGCAAATGGCCTGGAATGGTTGTGAGTGTCCGATCTGAGCTTTTTCTGGCAAACACTCTGAACATGTCCTTTTTTATTACAGAAATAGCAAATAGCCTGGCATGACGGGCAATTCTCACGCGAATGTCTAGTAGCACACCGTGGGCATGATTTTAGCACTGCATTTGCTTGCCTGCGCAGCACACGTGGCTAAGAGCCTAGTGGCAGCGGCGAATCCGGGCGCAAGGGCTGTTTACTGCTCCGTGCAGCTCGCCCGGCGGGCCGGTTAACCTGACACACGGCTGGTGTAGTTTCAAATGATTCCTGAGCAAAGTCAATTGTGTCCTGCCGATCCAATATGTCCATCACTTGTTGAAGGGAGGGATTGACTAGTTTCAAAATCTGTTCCCATATACGAACATCAGAAACGTTCTGTTCAATTGCATCACGTACCATAGTATCTGAATAAGGGAGTCCACATTGACACTCAAAAGCACAATCCCTAGTAAGGCCTTGCACAGTTGCAACCCACTCCTGATTAGTCTGACCTGCCGTAAGTTTTGTACGAAAGAAGGTATACCTTTTCGCAACTACATTGACTGATACTTTGAAATATGCATCTAATGCAGACAAAATTTCGTCGTAGGACAGAGTTGCTACGTCGCGTTGGGGAAATAATTTGACTACCATACGGTACGTTTTCACCCCTACTGAGGACAACAAAAAAGGCAGCCACTCGTTACCTTGAATTCTGTAGGCGGCGAGATGGAATCCAAATTGGTGAGACCACTTCGTCCAGCTTTCCAGTGCAGCATCAAAACGTCGATAAGTTGGTGCAGCAGCGGTTTTGTGGCTGTGATAGCGCTGGAGCGGCGGCTGTCGCATCGTTTTGCAGCGCACATTGACCCTGGACGAGCTGGCCAAGGGCATCCAGTAAGGCCTGTGTCTGCTGATTCTGTAAGCGATAAAATTCGTACAGTACATCTGGAGATTGTGGCGAAGCCATTACACAAGTAAATCAGAGCAATATCGATAAGAACGCGGATTTGCCTCGTCGCCATTGTCTTGGTTGGCAGGAGAGCCAACACCCTGTTACTAGAAGGAGGCCGAAAGGCACGCGTTTTAGCTCACGCAGGCTGGCGTGAGGTCTGGAACAGGAGAGGAAATTAGAATTTAGAAAAATGGACGTAGCTGGTGGAATACGTAACTTTAATCCGTCGGTCTTGACGGTACATGAATCAATATCAATAGTAACTGATAATGGCGCATTGCTAGGTCCTAGCAAATGACGTAGCTGAAGGCTATGCTAAAGTATCGTCTCGGCAAATGAGAGCGTATTTTGCCAGTGAACCATCCTAGCAAAGTCGGTTGTACACCTGGGGCGAGTGCTAGGAAGTCTTTCTAGACCTTCTTTGTGGCGGCGCTCGGTCTGCAATCACTGACAGTGGCGACACGCGGGTCCGACGTATACTAACGGACCGCGGCCGATTTAAAGGCTACCACCTAGCAAGTGTGGTGTCTGTCGGTGACACCACAGTTTTCGCTCTTAACTGACCTTGATATCTTTGAGATCTTGGGGATGATGTCACTATGTCTCCAGTATCGTAGATTTCACTCTCCCGTTTGGTTGCTACTTACCCCAATGGTTTTAGCAGTTCTGAAGAAATGTTATCCATCCCATCCGCCTTATTCTATCGCATTTCTAAAATTGTTGTTGTTGTTGTGGTCTTCAGTCCTGAGACTGGTTTGATGCAGCTCTCCACGCTACTCAATCCTGTGCAAGCTTCTTCATCTCCAAGTACCTACTGCAACCTACATCCTTCTGAATCTCCTTAGTGTATTCATCTCTTGGTCTCCCTCTACGATTTTTACCCTCCACGTTGCCCTCCAATACTAAATTTGTGATCCCTTGATGCCTCAGAACGTGTCCTGCCAACCGATCCCATCTACTAGTCAAGTTGTGACACAAACTTCTCTTCTCCCCAATCCTATTCAGTACCTCCTCATTCGTTATGCGATCTACCCATCTAATCTTCAGCATTCTTCTGTAGCACCACATTTCGAAAGCTTCTATTCTCTATTTATCGTCCATGTTTCACTTCCATACATGGCTACACTCCATACACATACTTTCAGAAACGACTTCCTGACACTTAAATCTATATCCGATGTTAACAAATTTCTCTTCTTCAGAAACGATTTCCTTGCCATTACCAGTCTACATTTTATATCCTTCTACTTCGACCATCATCAGTTATTTTGCTCCCAAAATAGCAAAACCCCTTTACTGCTTTAAGTGTCTCAATTCCTAATCTAATTCCCTCAGCATCACCCGACTTAATTCGACTACATTCCATTACTCTCGTTTTACTTTTGTTGATGTTCATCTTCTATCCTCCTTTCCAGACAATGTCCATTCCGTTCAACTGCTCTTCCAAGTCCTTTGCTGTCTCTGACAGAATTACAATGTCATCGGCAAACCTCAAAGTTCTTATTTCTTCTCCATTGATTTTAATACCTACTCCGAATTTTTCTTATGTTTCCTTTACTGCTTGCTCAATATACAGGTTGAATAACATCGGGGAGAAGCTACAAACCCATCTCACTCCCTTCCCAACCACTGCTTCCCTTTCATGTCCCTCGACTCTTATAACTGCCTTCTGGTTTCTGTACAAATTCTAAATAGCCTTTCGCTTCCTGTATTTTACTCCTGCCACCTTCAGAATTTGAAACAGAGTATTCCAGTCAACATTGTCAAAAGCTTTCTCTAAGTCCACAAATGCTAGAAACGTAGGTTTGCCTTTTCTTAATCTAACTTCTAAGATAAGTCGTAGGGTCAGTATTGCCTCACGTGTCCCCATATTTCTATGGAATCCAAACTGATCTTCCCAAAGATCGGCTACTACCAGTTTTTCCATTCGTCTGTAAAGAATTCGCGTTAGTATTTTGCAGCTGTGACTTATTGAACTGACAGTTCGGTAATTTTCACATCTGTCAACGCCTGTCTTCTATGGGATTGGAATTATTTTATTCTTCTTGAAGTCTGAGGGTATTTCGTCTGTCTCATAAATTTTGCTCACCAGATGATTGAGTTTTGTCAGGACTGGCTCTCCCAAGGCTGTCAGTAGTTCTAATGGAATGTTGTCTACTCCCGGGGCCTTGTTTCGACTCAGGTCTTTCAGTGCTCTGTCAAACTCTTCACGCAGTATCATATCTCCCATTTCATCTTCTTCTACATCCTCTTCCATTTCCATAATATTGTCCTCAAGTACATCGCCCTTGTATAAACCCTGAATATACTCCTTCCACCTTTCTGTTTTCCCTTCTTTGCTTAGAACTGGCATTCCATCTGAGTTCTTGATATTCATACAAGTCGCTCTCTTTCCTTCAAAGGCCTCTTTAATTTTCCTGTAGGCAGTATCTATCTGACCTCTAGTGAGATAAGCCTCTATATCCTTACATTTGTCCTCTAGCCATGCCTGCTTAGCCATTTTGCACTTCCTGTCGATCTCATTTTTGAGACGTTAGTATTACTTTTTGCCTGCTTCATTTACTGCATTTTTATATTTTCTCCTTTCGTTAATTAAATTCAATATTTCTTCTGTCACCCAAGGATTTCTATTAGCCCTCGTCTTTTTACCTACTTGATCCTTTGCTGCCTTCACTACTTCATCACTCAAAGCTACCCATTCTTCTTTTACTGTATTTCTTTCCCCAATTCTTGTCAATTGTTCCCTTATGTTCTCCCTGAAACGCTGTTCAACCTCTGGTTCTTTCAGTTTATCCAGGTCCCATCTCCTTAAATTCCCACCTTTTTGCAGTTTCTTCAGTTTTAATCTACAGATCATAACCAATAGATTGTGGTCAGAGTCCACATCTGCACCTGGAAATGTCTTACAAATTAAATCTGGTTCCTAAATCTCTGACTTACCATTATAGAATCTATCTGATACCTTTTAGTATCTCCAGGGTTCTTCCATGTATACAACCTTCTTTCATGATTCTTGAACCAAGTGTTAGCTATGATTAAGTTATACTCTGCGAAAAATTCTACCAGGCGGCTTCCTCTTTCATTTCTTACCGCCAATCTATATTCACCTACTACGTTTCCTTCCCTTACTTTTCCTACTACCGAATTCCAGTCACCCATGACTATTAAATTTTCGTCTCCCTTCACTATCTGAATAATTTCTTTCATTTCATCATACATTTCTACAATTTCTTCGTCATCCGCAGAGCTAGTTGGCATATAGACTTATACTACTGTTGTAGGCGTGGGCTTCGTGTCTATCTTGGCCACAACAATGCGTTCGCTGTGCTGTTTGTCGTAGCTTAAACCTACTCCTGCATTACTCCTATTTGATTTTGTATTTATAACCCTGTATTCGCCTGACCAAATGTCTTGTTCCTCCTGCCACCGAACTTCACTAATTCCCACTATATCCAACTTTAACCTATCAATTTCCCTTTTTACATTTTCCAACTTACCTGCCCGATTAAGGGATCTGACATTCCACGCTCCGATCCGTAGAACGCCAGTTTTCTTTCTCCTGATAACGACGTCCTCCTGAGTAGTCCCCGCCCGGAGTTCCGAATGGGGGACTATTTTACCTCCGGAATATTTCTCCCAAGAGGACGACATCATCATTTATTCATACAGTAAAGCTGCATGCCCTCTGGAAAAATTACGGCCGTATTTTCCCCTTGCTTTCAGCCGTTCGCAGTACCAGTACAGCAAGGCCGTTTTGGTTAGTGTTACAAGGCCAGATCAGTCAATCATCCAGACTGTTGCCCCTGAAACTACTGAAAAGGCTGCTGCCCCTCTTCAGGAACCACACGTTTGTCTTGCCTCTCAACAGATAGCCCTCCGTTGTGGTTGCACGTACGGTACGGCTATCTGTCTCGCTGAGGCACGCGAGCCTCCCCACCAACTGCAAGGTCTATTGTTTATAGGGGGGGCATTTCTACAAAGCTCTGTTAAACTCAGTCTCTAGCACTAGATGCCCTATTTTATCCATATTGACTCCCATTTCTTCGTCTATCGAGTCATCAGGCAGTTATCTGTTCTTGCTTTTAATTTCACCTAAGGTTATTTCACGTTACTACATTGTGCATCTGTCCATCTATTATTTCCTTTGTGATTTCTTCGCATTTTTCCTGCAGCATTTTGTCTTGACTTCCGTGCCCCTTGAATTTATATAGTTCATGGGTGACATACTGCTGTAATCGTATTTTGTCCTCAATATTTTTGTAGTTCCTTCTTTCGTCGATTAACTAAAGTATTTCTTTCATTACCCTAGACTTACTCGCAGTTACCTCCTATGTTCTTTAGTATGCCTGTCCAACTTCTGCAATAATCCATTTAAGAGATATCCATTCTTCCTCAACTTCATTATTGCAGTGTCTAATGTCATAGATAACTTCAAACGAAGTTCTTCATTCCCAGCACTTCGGTATCGCACTTCATTTCACATCTATTCTCCATACGATTCTCTTACGGTTCCTTGTACTTTTGGTCATTACTAAATGACACAATCACCTTCTAGATATGACTTACAATCCAGTAATTAATTTAGAAATTTTTGTCTGACAATGATGTAATGCAGTAACGATCTTTCCGCGTCTCCAAATCTCTTCCAAGTATGCCTACTACTCCTGTGACTTTTGAACACTTTGTTCGCTATTACTAACTGAAATTTATTGCAGAGCTTGGTTAGTCTTTCATATCTTTTCTTACTACTGCCAAGTCCGTATTCTTCCGTGACCTTTCTTCTATTCAGAATAACTGTGTCACAGGCAAACCTCACAGTTTATATTTATTCTCTCTGATTTTTAATTCTCTTTGCAGATTTCTCGTTGGCTTCTTATACTGCTTGCCCCACATACAAATTTAATATTGGAGATAGGGTACATTACCATCTCATTCCCGTCTCAACCACTGAGTTGTATGGCCTCGACTTTTAAATCTGCATCTGGTTTCTTTACTACCTGTAGGTAGATTTTTGCTTGCCGTATTTTATTCATGCTGTTTTCACTACTTCAAAGAGGGTAGTCAAGTCTACTTTGTCAAAGACTTTTTCAGATACTACGAATGCTATAAGCGTATGTTTGGCGTTTTTCAGTAACTTCTAAGATAAGTCTTAGTGATTACGTTACCTAGCGTGTTAATACATTTCTCCGTAATTCAAAGTAAAAATCCCCGTACTCGGCTTTTACCGGTTTTTGCATTCTTCTACAGATGACTTATTAGTAATATTCACACTTGTCAGCACCTCCTTCCTTTGGACTTGGAATTATTACATTCTGCATGAAGTCAGATTATTTCGCATGTCTCTTGCACAGCCGGTCGAACAGTTATGGCGTGGATGGCTCTCCCAAGGATCTCAAAAATTCTGAGAGAATGTTGACTACTCCAGGGTCATAGTTATGCCTAGTTTAATATTGGCATGGAGGTATAATACAAGAACTTGTAATGATCCCATGTGTCTTGCGCTAGAAGTTAGCTTCTGATGGGCGTTTTACGAACAAAACTGCCAGCTTGCGTCATTTACGGGCCTACTAATCGTTCCGATTGTAGTCTAAAGTGCGAGGTAATCATATTTCAATCCTAAGTGAATACTTTCAAGTGATACTTTCTTTTACAAGGATGAATTTTGGTTGAACTAATTACTGTTACTGGTATTGGATTCATATCTGTCGTTTGACTTTTGATTTTCTATCAGTTCAACCCGAAAAGATCTCTCGGTGAGTAATGTGAGACGGAAAGTTTGAAACCGACAAAACGTAGCACAATATGTTCCCAGCATTTTCTGGAAGTGAACATAGAACGAACATCAGCTACAGCAGTCCGTACTAAGAAAAATGCTGGATTACGAAAATAGTTCTCATTTCCAGACAAAATAATCCTAATTTCTGAACGAAATACTTGGTTTTGTCCATCATCATACCCACAAGACAAATAAGGTTAAAAGTAACGCGAATTATCTCAAAATTAACGTAAGGTAAAACGAAGAGCTTCCATGTCATAAAACAGATGTGATAGGTTCCCAAATGTACGTTAACTACATTAACTTTGAACAGACTTCAGAAACGTGTCTTGCTAATGGACTACTGACTGTGCCATATTCCAATAAAAATTTTAACCGAATTTAGTACGTTATTTAATAAAATTTATTAAAGGGCTTTACAAATACTGTAATTAGTGTGACAGGAACATTTCTAGATTATCAGACTGTCCTATACCATCACTGGGTGGAAGCGCTACAAATGACGTCTAAAGAGCACTTTTAAATGTGCTGCAGACGATAATAATTTTTACAGACTTCTGAAAAACATCATACACAATAGAGCGACGTGCTCACAAAACTAGATGGAAAATTACACGTTATCTACTGTAATATTACTAAAACAGAAGGCGAAGAAAAATGCAAAACAATACTTCTCTCAATATGACTTACCAACAGCAGAATATGGTATCTCTGAATTCTACGCAGAAAGTCTCCTTACATTGAAAATTCAAGTATGTGGGACTAGAACCTACTGGAAAATTCTCTCTCCCCCCCTCCCTCCCTCCCTATATCCTGGTGAAGCACGTCGCTTTTCACCTTATTCCGTGTTGAATTCGACATATGTATGTTCTGTGGTTACGCAATGAACAGTGGTTTCTACGTGTGGTTGGATGGTACCGTTCTCCATGTTATTCTAGACCAGCCCGCACTTCCTCCTTTCTGGCAGCGACCGTAACAAAATTTCTTTTGGCCATCGTCCTTGCTCCGTTCGCAGTACATGGCCTTCAAGAGCTCTTTCAAATAACTTCCGGGAATTCAGCCAGGTAAGACTTTCAGCGACCGCGGTCGCTGAAAGTGTTACCTGGCTGAATTCCCGGAAGTTATTTGAAAGTTGTATACGCCAGGAGAAACTCAGGTTTCAAGAGCTCTGTTTTCAAAGCTATGCTGCCAGAGATAAATTTTCGCACGATGCCAATCCGGGAAGTCAAGTCCGAGAATCGCGGAAATCTCTGTACCACAACTGGCAACATTTCCATGCGCTCACGAAACCCTTTAGTTTCTAACTTAAGGCTGACTTGTGTTGTTCCCAATGCCTCGACATCATTATTTCCTATTACACGTAATCTGTACCTTGGACTGTGCAGTCTCCTCCTGCCAAAGAGGTCCAGACTTACAACAGACACACACGCACTAGTGTCTAACAGAAATTTATATTCTCTGCCTAGCACTAAACCCATCAAACAGCAATACGTCTCTGCACACATATTTTCAGTATTATGGATTACTTGGATTGTTCCCTGGCGGACTCCCGTTTGCGTTTAACGATTGCATTTTTTTTCTTTTGTATTACCTGTATCCTGCTTCTACAATCGCTTGCCTTGTAGCCAAAGCGTTCACATCTGTAACACTGTGGCTGTCGACATTGTACCTTGAAATGTCCTTTCTCCCCACACCGACAACATTAATTTTCTGAAGCAAAGTTTCGTCATTTGTAGCGTACTTCCGTAACAATGTAGATTTTCTGCAAGTGCGTGACAATGCGAAGCGCTCCAGCTAAATCGTCCTGATTTTTCCAGGCGAACTCTATGTAAATATTCCACAGGAATTCCCCATAGAAAGACGTCTAGAGCACTAATTTCCGCTCCTCTGAATGTGCCTCGATTCGCTTCTGGATTCATTGCCAACACGTATACCTGCGCATTCACTTTTCCAATTCCATCATAAAAGGATTCGACAGAGTCATTGACTTCCTGCTGTAATCCACTCAACTTTTCTCTAAAAAAGATCCCGGACTGTTCTGTTTACAAAATCTCTACCTTGAACCCTCCCTCTGCTAATTGCTCGAACGTGCAGGCTTTATTAGTAGCTCGTGGTACAACACATACGTTTTAGCCTGACCCATTAGACCTAATTTGCCATCCGCTGACTAATTTCGTCTGACCAACTACTCAGTTCGGCTATGACAAGAACATCATTTATGAACTTACTATCACATCGTCTGTTGTTTTGCCGGAGAAAGTCGTTATTAGGTGCTGAAGGATCTATGGAGCAGGAGCATACACTGACAATAGCCTTTACCTCATCTGAATCTGACTGTGACTGTTGCGTTGCTTGAAAAGCTTCTGGCTGCTTACTGCACTCGTCATAATACTATTTCTGCTGAGAACTATTCTCTACCAATTTCGATACCTGCTCTACCAGAGCGGCTATAGTCTCAGTCGTGCTACCTGATGGTCTTTCCGGCATCTTTGTGCAATTTATTACTACCTTTGCAATTAAAAAAGTAATACGAATGAAACACTTCCTTTGTAAATAATAAAACTCAACGGACATAATTGCCCCAAAACTTAAAACAATCTTGACTTACGGCTGACCATTGCCCAGCGACATTCGGTACAATTGTGTGACGCGTGATCATAAGTGGTGCAAGTTACACGGTACGCTATGTCCAGTTAAAAATAGCTCTTATATCTCACCAGTACAAAATAAGTTTCCTACAATTTCATATGTACAGGTTCTTCGCGGGTACCAAAATCGCTTTCCCCAATGTCTGCCAATATCTGTGATAAATCCGGGACATAACAAAACAAGAACGGCAGCAAAAAATATTCTTTGGACTCAGTGCGTTGCGGTTATGGATGAGACGTGTCAATGCCGATCGAGACGTCGGAAGGCTGTTGCTGACGCTGTGTCGTACTCTCCTGATTTCTCAACTACTCGAGGGCATCAATGTCGTATTGATGTCAGCGAAAAACCTGTTTTGGCACTTGTTTGCAGTGGTGCCGAGCGGAGTACCTCTACGTTGTCAGGATCGTATTGTGGAATCCGTAGAGCAGCTTTCGGCAATGATAAAATATGATTAGCGAGTTAATATTTATTCTTTCAGCTGTTAATTTTGGTGCCCTGTCGTCAGCCTCAGCAGACGGCGCGTGCCAGAAACATGGAGGAATTCCGCCGACTCCTGTTTTCGCTAGGCTGTGTTGGGGAGGCAGCTGCTCATCAATTCATCTGAAGTCTTCCGGGCTGCTATCTCGCCGTCTGCAGATGAGGCCGTAACGTGAGATTATGCCCTCACACAGAGGTAGAGCGAGCTCGATCCTGCTCCGCGAGAAGGTGATGACCCATCGGGATGTATAGCGCGATCGGATGTCGAATGCTCCTTGCCCCACAGGACCTGTACGCCTTGGGACTCGGAAGTGCCTGCAGCTATGATCAGGAACGAAGGCACAAGATGATCCTCTCATCCATCAGAGATGATGATGTTAATGCGATAATCACAACGATGTGTAACGGTGTTGGAAGGCCCTCAGTCTCCCCGTTGGCGGTGTCGTAGGCAACTATTATGAAGTTCTGCGAGTGGCAAATCGTGGTTACTTGGATGTTGCCGTTTTGGGAATGGCAAGTAACGCGTTGATGAAAAGTGATGGAATATCTAATACACAAAATTAACATCACTCCGTTCTACGACTGCCGCAGTGGCACTGGTGCAGCAAACGTTATAGGTCTTTGAAACAGAAAAAAGTGTCTTGTTTGTACAAGACAGATTTATTTAACCTTCGCCGGTCGGTCTGGCTGAGCTGTTCTATGCGCTTCAGTCTGGAACCGCGCGACCGCTACGGTCGCAGGTAGTTTCGAATCCTGCCTCGGGCATGGATGTTAGTTAGGTATAAGTAGTTCTACGTTCTAGGGGACTGATGAACTCAGATGTTAAGTCCCATTGTTCTCAGAGAAATTTGAACCATTTTTTATTTAATCTTCACATTTGACGTGTCTCGGCTGTTCTAGGCATCATCAGACAATCTTGGGAAACTAAAAACAGGTATAACTATTAACTGCTATTAAAGGGAATAAGAAATTAATAAATTAAAAATAACAAAAGGAAGACATACACCGACTCTTCTACAGTGCCACATTTGTATTGTAGCGGGTAGTGAGGAAATTACTGGAAATTTTTGGTAAGTTCATATGGGACCAAACTGCTGAGGTCATCGGTCACTTGGCTTACATCCTACTTAACCTAACTTACGCTAAGGACAACACGCACACCCATGCCCGAGGGAGGACTAAAACATCCGACGGGGGAAGCCACGCGAACCGGCTCAAGGCGCCTCAGACCACGCGGCTACCACGCGCGAGTGGGTGGTGATGGATATAAATTCCAACTCGTAAAATATTGCACTGTAACTGAGCTTACCGATAAAAGTATTTGATACTCGTGACCGAGACGTCGAACGTGATTAAAAGTCCATTAAAATCCGAGTTAACAGATAACCACTGTCGATGCTTCATAACATTATCGATAAAATTCTGCCTAATGTTAACCGAGACTTAAAACGTGATTAAGAGTCCCAAAGAACTAGGAGGTAACAGTGAAACGGCCACTATCAATGTTTCGTTGTATCACCTAGAACTAACACGAAGAAAGTTACTGACAGTAGCGAAAAGAAAGCTACTAAAGCGTGTAGGGGGTTCCTAACTTATGAAAATAGACAAATTCAGTTTGGAGAGAAAACTGGAGAGTGCAAAATACCCACGTATAGTGGCTAAGCTATACAACTTCGGCAAATGAATGGACATTAATGAGAATAAAGAAACAGCTAAAAATTTTGTAAAAATTTTGAGCAACGAAGTAATAAGCAACGCTAAACCGGAAAACTATCTGTAATTACGAAGAAGCCTCCCCATGAACACAAACATGTTGTGGTTACAAGACTGTGAGAATGCAATGTCATGGCGGTAACTAGACTACGAAGCAAGTTTAACCGCTCTCATACGTGGATACCAGTAATAATCCTAGAAACCAGTTCTTCATTGCGAATTCCATCAATTCTAATGCCCAAATGAATTCAGAGCTAGAAATCTGAGGTATTTGTGGTGACTGCAGGGGTGTAACGACGTGTAGGTCTGTTCGTTATGACCGAATGTGACCTACTTCTTTACTAGTGGTCGGACGTTCTCGTCCCACTGTGTGCGTAACGGTTTTACACACACTCTTAACTGCACTGTCAAGTCTCCGATAACTGTTATTGCATCCGACGTGTAGATTGTTGCTGCACGTAATAAGAGATAGCGAATATATCTTTGTCTCTCTATCTCAGTGGGCGTTTCACTAAATGTGTTACTTGTGTCTGGTGACTGGTGCAGGTGCTCCAGCGTCTGTTAATGCCCGCGACTGACTTACAGAGATAATTCTTTCGTCCTGCTGCATAGCTATCTCACCACCACTGATTGGTGTCGTCTGTGACTGTGCTAATGTCACCCTTTGAAAAATTGTAATTTCTTCCTCTTTTCTACCTGTGGTGAAACACTGCATTACAGTTTTAATAGTTCCTTGCGGCTGTTCTATGCCCTTCCATCTCCCCTGCAACTGGATATGCTGTTTTGTTCATATTGATTACAAGCCCGCCCCCGTCAAATGCTTCCATTACCTTCTTTCCCATAAACGTGACCTCCTTCTTACTGTCTGCTACCAATAATTTATCAACATCAAGTAATTATAAGTAGATAGTACCATGCTGGAAAGGAATCCCCAAATACCTACAAAGGACTGATTTCACCGTTCCATTACAATCAGCATGTGTATTTTAATCAGGTTCAAATGGCTCTGAGCACTATGGGACTCAACTTCTCAGGTCATTAGTCCCCTAGAACTTAGAACTAGTTAAACCTAACTAACCTGAGGACATCACACACATCCATGCCCGAGGCAGGATTCGAACCTGCGACCGTAGCGGACTCGCGGTTCCAGACTGCAGCGCCTAGAACCGCACGGCCACTTCGGCCGGCTTTAAACAGGTCTTGCGACGTATTCGGCCGGTCGGCCGACCGGTTCTAGGCGCTTCAGTCTGGATCCGCGCGACCGCTACGGTCGCAGGTTCGAATCCTGCCTCGGGTATTGATGTGTGTGATGTTCTTAGGTTAGTTAGTTTTACGTAGTTATAAGTTCTAGGGTACTGATGACCTGGGATGTTAAGTCCCATAGTGCTAAGAGCCATTTGAACCATTTGGCGACGTATTGCAACACTATCTACGAGTAGCTACTTTCGACGCTCGGAGGGACTCATTCCACTTTCACCCCACTTCAAATGCTGGGTGCGACTGCTGGTGACGAAAGTTGTGGGGCAGCGATATGTTCATATACAAATGGCGATAACATAGCGTACAAAAGATGTAAAGGAATAGTGCACTGGCGGAGCTATCATTTGTGCTCAAGCAGAACATGAAAAGGTTTCCCACGTCATTATGGTCGTACGATAACATTTAAAAGAATTTGAAAGCGGAATGGTAGTTGTAGCTAAACACAAGGAACTTTCCTTTTAGGAAATCGTTAGGGAATTCAGTGTTCCGACATCTACGATATCAAGAGAGTGCCGATAATACCAGAATCCAGGTATTACCTCTCACCAAGGAAAACGCAGTGACCGAACGTCTTCACGTAACGATCGACAACAGCGACGTATGCGTAGAGATGTCAGCGCTACCGGGGAAGCAACCTTGCTTGGAATAATGGTAGAAATCAATGTGGGAAGAAAGACGAACGTATCCATTACGACGGTGTGGTGAAATCTAGCGTTAACGGGCTATGGCAGCAGTCGACCGACATGAGTACCTTAGCTAACAGCGCAACACAGCCTACAGAGCCTCTCCTGGGCTCGTGACGATATCGATTGGATCCTAGACGACTGGAAAAATGTGGATAGATGAATCCCAGATTCGGTTGATAAGAGCTGATGGTGGCTCCATAATGCTGTGGGCTGTGTTTATATGGATCATTGACTGAAAATAGTTATGGTCGAGTACTTGGAGACCACTTGCAGCCATTCATGTTCTCAAACCTCGAGCTATTCACGAACTTCATGTCCCCAAACCCCTATGGAATTTTATGGATGACAATACGTCATGTCGCTGGGCCATAATTGTTTGCGACTGGTTTGAAGAATAATCTGAACAATTACAGCGAATGATTTGGCCATCCAGATCGCCAACGTGAATATCATCTAACATTTATGCGACGTGATCGAGAGGTCAGTTCATGCACAAAATCGTGCACCGGCAACGTTTTTCGCAAGTATGGTTGGCTATAGAGGCAGCATGGCTGAATATTTCCGGAGGGCCTTCCAACTTGTTGAGTCCATGCTGCATCGAGTTACTGCACTACGCCAAGCTAAACGAGGTCTGACATGATAGTAGTTGATATGCCAAGACTTTTGTCACCTCAGTGTATTCTCCGAATTAGGGATATTTGCTGTGCTTCTTCAACTTTATACTAATAGCTTCTTATAGTGCGTTGACGGGTACCGAATCATACACTTTTTCTAAATGTGGCAAAATGAAGTGCATTTCCTTTACCCTGGAATATGCTTTAACACTTATTGTCTAAGGCTAAAAATATAATCCACGTAAGATCGTCCAACCGTAAACCCTACTTGGTCCACTACCATCTTTCCCTCAATCTCATTCTCCTATAAGTTTTTCAGTAGAGCGCTAAAAAGTCAGCTAGTAGATGCCACAACACCATCTCCCCTGTAATTATTTTTGTACTTACAGTTTCCTTTTTTATTATTCACTTTATTATGTATTCCAGTTTGGAGGGTAAATAAATTTACTTTGCTTTTCCTTCTTTGTGTTTAATTTTCGTTGCTCCCAGACTTCCTTCATTCTTCGAGAGTGCCGTTCTTTTTTCCCAGGATCTAATTTCTTCCTTTTGCATAACAATTTATTTCGTGAAATCTTGGAAGTCTACCTTTTGAGTAGCTTCTATCACTATTATTGTTCATCTGTTATATTCATTGTAGCTCCGATGTTTTTCATAACTTTGTCGATTTCAGTGAGCCATGTGGATTTGTAGCTATTTATTAAGTTGAAGATTTGCTTAGTTAGTCCGTTACTATCCATTCCGTGTATGTATACATAAAACTGCAGTCCTATTTTCCTCATTAAATTATTTATATGTCCCATTTTCAATTATAGCTTTCTGTTTGATTTTAATTTGTATTAAATATCTACTTCTAGGTCCCAGTACTTTCCGGGGAATGCTTCTTTCATCTTTTTCCAGTTTTTCCAGATCCACTAATCTTGTTAGTTTAAATATTTCTGCTGCACACAGCTTTTCAGGTCTTACTACTGTTCGATAGTGTCTTAGTCTTGTGTTCCAGGACAAAGTTCTTTGTACGTTTTTGTTACTTGGAATGCCCACTTTACATATATTTTCTATGGCTAGGTTTTCTTTGTATTATTTGTTATCCATTCTCTATTTAAAACAGTTTGTTTCAAGTATTGTGTGTTTATGAATTTTAAGATTTGGAGGGATATTATTAGCAACTCTCACGAAGCGTGCTTTTCTAAGTGATGTTTTTAGTCCTATTTTGTTTGCTCGTTACTATAGCTCTGTGACATGGTCTTTGGCACTATTCAGTATGTTAGTAATTAATGATATGTCATCGGCAAAAGCCATACATTTTTTGGTGATTTTTTCGGGTTTCTTCCTAGATTAACATCCTTAGTGTTGACGGATTTTCTTCACGATCTACGTTCCCTAAGGCGCAGTTGAAATGTAGGGATGATAAGACATCTCCATGTTTTACTGCTTACTTTATTTCAAAAGGCTTTGACAGTTCCCAAATACATTTTACTTTCAATGTTGTGTTAGTTAAAGCTTCTTTCATTATTCCTGCTGTTTTGCTCTCTAGTCGAATGCCTTTATAATGTGATTCGGTGCATTTATTTTGAATGAGTCCTACGCCATTTTAAAATCTACGAAATTTATCACATATTTCATATTTCTCGCTTTCCTCATCTCTATTATGTTATTTAGATTCAGCATACCCTCTGCACAGAACCTTCCTTTCCTAAATCCTGGCCAGCCGCGGTGGTCTAGCGGTTCTGGCGCTGCAGTCCGGAACCGCGGGACTGCTACGGTCGCAGGTTCGAATCCTGCCTCGGGCATGGGTATGTGTGATGTCCTTAGGTTAGTTAGGTTTAAGTAGTTCTAAGTTCTAGGGGACTTATGACCTAAGATGTTGAGTCCCATAGTGCTCAGAGCCATTTGAACCATTTTTTTTTTCCTAAATCCTGTTTGCTACCCTCCTAGAATTCCTTCAGGTCTCTTTAAAAGGAAAGTAAAGAAATATGTGCGATACATAGCACTCTCTTGGTATTTCCTCTCCATCCAGAGATCTGATTTAACAGTTTCTTTGTAAGTGGTCAAACTAATTTCAAGCTTAGAGGCGATCGTTGTTTAGTTCATCGCACGATATTTCGACTGGGCACCTGCCAGTCGTCCTTCGGTGGGTCATCGAACACTGACGAAGATTGCCCTGTTCCGCAATACGTAACGCGTTGCGAGTCATACGCGCATGCGACAAAATCAAATTGGTCGACGGGCCGCAAATCCTGGTGGCAGCTCCCTCGCTGATGGAACAGCGGAACTCAGCTGTCGTCAGCATTACCGCCTGTATTAGCCGATGGAGCACTGTGTCGTTTTCGGTTAGGTAAAATCGTTTCGATAATGGGGTTCCATGCACTGTCGAACTGGTAAACACTATCATAGGTTCAAAAATGTTCAAATGGCTCTGAACACTATGGGACTTAACTTCTATGGCCATCAGTCCCCTACAACGCAGAACTACTTAAACCTAACTAACCTAAGGACAGTACACACATTCATGCCCGAGGCAGGATTCGAACCTGCGACCGTAGCGGACTCGTGTTTCCAGACTGTAGCGCCTAGAACCGCTCGGCCGCGCCGGTCAGCCACTATCATGTCATCAGCTTTTCCGCCAGGTGTATTTTCTCGGATCCTTCAACAATGGAGTCTAAAAATGGCGTTGCTGTGATTGAAATCGTAGTTCCATCATACTCCTTAGAATTTCCAGGGGAAATACAGTCTTCGGCGATAGCGGACTTGCTTGGTTGCAAAAGGCGATTCTAACGTTGATATTCAGTTCCGCGTTCTTTCACAGTACGTTTGGTCTGCATTTTGGAAATACCGCCCTTCCTCAATAAAAATTAGTCTTTCACCGATCCTACAGGCTGTGCAACCTTAGATGGTGGACAGAAAATAACTTTCATCTGAAATTTATACAACATTCTTGCTATTTTAAACGAAATGTTCCCACAAAAGGAAGAAAAGCTAAAAATTTTGCTGACGTGTTCTCCTCTTTTTTACATTTCTTAATACTTTGGTTTTAACTAACAGAGCCGGCTGGTGTGGCCTAGTGGTTCTAGGCGCTTCAGTTTGGAACCGCGCGACCGCTGCGGGCGCAGGTTCGAATTCTGCCTCGGGAATGGATGTGTGTGATGTCCTTAGGTTATTTAGGTTTAAGTAGTTCTAAGTTCTGGGGGACTGATGACCTCAGATGTTATGTCCCATAGTGCTCAGAGCCATTTGAACCATTTTAACTGACAGAGCCCTGTTTATCTGCTGGTTGGAATATCTATTTTGTTCTGAACACTATCTATATAGGTGGGCAAGGCCTCAGGCAAACTATCTGTATCTGAGACAGTGTGAGCTATGAGTATGAGCGTGTTAAGCACGCTCATTGTTCGCGAAAGTTTATGACAATTTGACGCTTGCAAACACAAATCAGTGTGAGTGGACATACGGTGAACTGAATTTCCGAGAGAGCCATCTTTCTTTCGTCTAACCAAGATATCCAAGAAAGGTAGGCAACCATCTTCCTCTAATTACGTAGTGAAACGATTGTTGTTATCAACGAAGTTGAGGTGGTGAAGAAACTCCATCAATTTATCTTCTCCATGAGACCATGCTATGAAAGTATCGCCTACATTCCTCCAAAATACAAGGAGAACTGATTCAAGCGCTCTTTCCTAGAAATCTTCCGTAAAAATGTAGGTCACTAAGGAAGAAAGAGGGGTGCCCACGGCTACGCCGTCAGTCTTTGATGGCGTACCTGAAGATGACTGGCATATGGCCAGTCGAAATATTGTGCGATGGATTTAACGACGACCGGTAGCAATCTCAAATTTGTAGAAACATTCAGTTCGCTGCGAAAACCTTAAAATCCACAATTTACCTGTAAGTCTCCTATTTGAGAGGGCCCATATTTCCATAGTTCCATTACGGCTCCTCCCGGTCCACATTGCTTTACATTTCTAGAATTCACTCAATGTAAAGTAGCTTGTCAGTGGCATAGACAGCCGTCAGCTCTAGTTACTAACTCACGTAGCTCAGCAGTCGATGACGTTGCTGGACGTAGTCAGCGACCGCACACTCGGCGGAGGCCGTGTCGTGCAGGATGCCTGCCCCTAAGTCTGCAGGCGTCACCCGTCCACCCCGCACGCTAACAGCTTGGCGAACGATCCACCGACGGGCTCTGGTGCTCGGCAGCCAACAGCTCCACGCGGGATGACGGAAGCCGTGCTGAAGTATGCCCTGGCCTCCCAACAAGGTTATCTTACAAGACTGTTACACCAACTGATCCTATGCTTCAGAAGTCTTAGTATTTATACTGGTTAGTTCGTGCGTATGATGTTACACAGCCATGGCGATGAGCAAATTTGTCCCCCAATTTTAGGCTTGTCATCAATCTGTACAACACCGCGTTGGCTTTCATGTATTGAGCGTGGTACTGCCAACTATGTCTGGATGATGCGTTGGCGGCCCTTCATGCTTGTTGCACTGTCTTACGTCGCTTTGTAATGCTGTCAGATTTATGTTTTTGTTTAGTCGTTCTGCTGCGATAGCATTCTGCGCTCTCTGCTCAAGTGTAGCCTCTCAATGCCCCATTGGTAGGGATTGCTATCTGCTGCATTGGAGTTTCTTCTGGGTTTACATTCAGACTGAGCGACAATGTTCGAGCCTGTCTTAGCTTGGCCATGTGGTTGCCAGTGAAAAAGTTTTTAAAAATTTACATACACCCACAATTCCATTATGTATTTCAAAAATTCACTGATTTCGAAACACAATCCGTCGACTATAACATACCATCACTAAATTCGAAAACTGGCTGAATTATTATAACTGTGGCTGTACCCAAATCCAAGCAGTAGTACAGCGAAACATTGTATACTTTGCTCCACAAAACGTGAAAGAAGCCAATTTCTGTAGATGAGCACAGGAAGAAACAATATTTCTTCAGCCAAGAAATGAAATTTTTCTTGTTACACGAATTTTGTTTCTAGTTATATTGGGGAAAGTACTATGTTACTGACAAGGGAACCTACCCATCGCACCACCCTCAGATGTAGTTATAAGTCGGCACAGTGGATAGGCCGTGAAAAACTGAACACAAATCAATCGAGAAAATAGGAAGAAGTTGTATGGAACTATGAAAAAAAGGCAAAATATACAAACTGAGTAGTCCATGTGCAAGATATGCAACATCAAGGACAACATGAACTGAGGAGCGCCGTGGTTCCATTATCAGCGTGAGCAGCTGCGGAACGAGAGGTCCATGGTTCAAGTCACTCCTCGAGTGAAAAAATTTATATTTTCACACAATTATCACGGTTCAGGCACTCACACATAATCAACTTCGCTCTCCAAAATTCCAGGACATGTTCAGATTTGCTTGGACATATGCAGGATTTGACGGTCTACACAAGGAAGAATTTGAAAACTTTAAAAACATATGTTTTGACAGAGCACAGGGAAAACTGTGCGACTGTGAAACTGTTGCATTCATTTGTTGCAGTTTATGTGACAAACTCTTATGTTTTAATCACTTTTTTGGGAGTGATTATCACATCCACAAGAAACCCTCAATTTGGCAAGGTAGAAGAATCTTTTTACCCATTCGCCAAGTGTACAAGTTAGGTGGGTCGACAACATATTCCTGTCATGTGACGCACATGCCGTCACCAGTGTCGTATAGAATATATCAGACGTGTTTTCTGTGGAGGAATCGGTTGACCTATGACCTTGCGATCAAATGATTTCGGTTCCCATTGGAGAGGCACGTCCTTTCGTCTACTAATAGCACGGTTTTGCGGTGCGGTCGCAAAACACAGACACTAAACTTATTGCAATGAACAGAGACGTCAATGAACGAACGGACAGATCATAACTTTGCGAAAATAAAGAAAGTAAACTTTTCACTCAACGGAAGACTTGAACCAGGGACCTCTTGCTCCGCAGCTGCTCACGCTAACCACGGGACCACGGCGCTCCTGAGCTCAGAATGTTCTTGATGTTGCCTATCTTGCACATGGACTACTCAATTTGTATATTTTGCTTATTTTTTTTTTCATAGTTCCACACAACTTCTTCCTGTTTTCTCGATTGATCTGTGTTCAGTTTTTCAAGGCCTATCCACTGTGCCAACTTATAACTAAATCTGAGCGGGGTGCGATGGGGAGGTTCCCTTGTGAGTAGTTGTTCGGAATGGCACTTTCATTTCATACCTGCGAACTTTTAGCATGCTGCAGGTGAAAAATAGGTCCGAAACTTGTTATATAATTGAAATAAATGGTTGTAGCTCCACAATAAGTTGCATTTAATAGTATCTTTTCTTTATTTGTTGATGGTGGTTAGTTTAGGACAGCAGTGTCCATTTTCAAACCATCCGTATCGTCCTATGTGATTTACTGTTGTTGTTGTGCTGCTTCGATCATTGTTGCAAGTACAGTTTTTGCATATAAGCTATCGCCTGCGTTGTCGCACTTACAACATACGAATGATTTTAAAAACGGACAGATGTGTCCTAAACTAGTCACCATTAAGAAACAAAAAAAAAGGAAGATACTTCTCAATGGAACTTAGGAGGGCCTACAACCATTTAGTTCAGCTTTCATTTCATATTAATCTTTTTTGTGTTAAGAGCTATTTACTGAACTTAATGTGCAGTATGAAGTTAATTACAAGTTGAATTTGATTTTGAGTTTATGATAGATGTTTGTATCAGGAATAAGACAGAAGGGAACTATAGCTGTGTTTAAGAAAAGACCTTACAGTTCTTAGTGAATAAGGACACTACATTTTAAGTACTTATAAACTACGGAACTGTTATAAAACAGGCAGAAAAATTTTAATACGTAGGAGCCTATCGTCACAAAAGTGGAATAGGTAATACAGAAGGAAACTACACAATACAACAAACCACAAAAGTAATATAGTGGATGAGTGCCTTTTGCTGTGACAAGAGCTTTTCCAACAACAACAACAAGAAAAGATTGGGTAGGCTAATGGTTGAGTCTGTTATATGGTATGTATCAGAGCTATGGGTTTTAAATTGTGACCTGATAGCCGTGGAAATGAATCATTTACGTAAGGGTGCCATAATATCGAGAATAGAGAAAAAAGCTAATGATGAATCAATGACAGGATAGGAAAATATCGTTGAAGTTGTTTGGGCATTTGTTAAGAACAACAAATCATCAATGACCAAAGAGAATTTCTGAATGGAAGCCATGTGGGGGACAGAAACATGGCAGATCACAACTTTCTCGCAAACACCATGTCAATAAAATAATCGAGATGTACGTAAGGAGGATGGCCTGGAGAGAGATGCTCGACAGAAGATAACAGGATTAGAGCAAAATATTGATACTCATTGTAGTCTGTATTAATTATTCCTGTATAATAGTAATAATAATATTAAAAATAATTTCTTCTCAGTGCACTGTATTAGCAATTTGCACAAACATTAGTGTAAACGGACGTCACAAAATTTACCAACTCTTATAGGTAGTTGGTAAAACATTGTAATAATTGCATTGTCACATTCGTTTATATGCAACGTTCAACAATACTGTTATTTTAATATGTTCTAGTGTATGAGTTATTTACTCACTTCATGTACGTATGATGTAGTGTCAAGTCCTGGTACGAGAGTAACACAATATTTATCTAATATTGTACAATTTTTCACAACAATTCAATATTTAACACTGGGATGTTATTCTTGCCATAACAAGTGTGTTTCCTCATTCTACACATTTTAAGCAACATCTGTCTACTATCGTTAACATTCTCTTATGAAATACGATATAATTACGATATTCTAAACTGTGTGCCATTAAGCTTCTGCCGAAGTATTGTTGCGACAGCACGGTCCCTATTCTACGAATCACCGCGATAACAGTTATTTGCGGTAGGTTGGGAATGGCTATTAACGAATTTGGAATGATATTTTAAAGGACAGCCGGATACCCTTCTTTTAGGTACCCCATTATCACCAGGGACTGAAAGTGAGTACCCAAACTGTTTGCGTGTAGTGCTTGTTCACGGAAGTTTTCTAAACATTTACGGACAGTGTAACTTTAGCTGGACTCCAGTAGAAGCCTGGTAGTCACCAAGTGGAACGTGGGGAAGCCGTTGAAAAGACCGTATCCCGGATGGTCGGCGTACCGACCATCATCGTTAATCCGCCAGGCAGCCTCGATCCGAAAGCGACGCACCTACACGTCATGGAAACAGCGCTTTAACATATACACTTACCTGGGAGGTTCACACATGATTGTCGGCAATCATTAAAAATGAATGCTGCACCCTGACTACAGTATCTTTTAATCTGCACAGTCACGGTTTCCGATGATTCCACTGATAATAACTCAACCATACCATAATTTTGCGCACCTCTGGAGGTAAGAATTAAAAACCTTTGCATATATTACGACAGTTTTATCTTTAATCTTTTTCTCACTGCATTACATTTCTAGTGACTGATATTTCGATTACGCAGTAAGAGATACAACCCACCTCCCTCCCCCCCCTCCCACAACTAGTTAAAAGTGCTTCTCTGCTCTCCTGCCTGCAATAAATGTCGAAGGTCTCGCACAGACTGCTAAAAGTTTGACTTATCAGTCTGTCCTTCCGTGTCACTTCACAATTGCTTCCGTCGTATCTATTAAATTTCTAGAGATTAGTCACTGTAGTGACACGGGTCACTGAAGCAGGACTTCTTCCTGCATTTCATTAAGTATTACTTATTGCGAACTTCGTGTAAATGTATAATTTTCAGTACATGAGATTCTATATAATTTGTATATAAAAGGACAAGACATAGTTGTACATTTGTCACCAAATTCTTCTTATGTCAGCGATTAACAAGAAAATTCTATATGATTTGTGTTCCGCATATTAGAATGAACAAAAGAGCCCCTCTAAATATTTGCAGTAAGGGTATTTTCAAGTTAAAATAATTATATAATGGATTTTTTTAACTGCAGCAAGACGGTGAAGCAATTTGCTAATTTAAAGATGTTTTTGTGAATGCTGCACAAATGACGAAAAAGTATTGTAAAAACTCAAAGAATGCGGAAAAGTAGCCCGCAGGGATGGAAACGCGTTGCCCCATAAAAACACTTCGTGCTGAGAGCGAATGTTATTCTGCACTGCAGTGTCAATCATAGTCATGGCCCAAGAAAACTAAATGAGTATGACCTCTCCAAAATTATGTTTGATCACTATCTTGAAAGGTGGACTTTTTACGGAATTCAACATGAGCTTTTGCTTGTTTTGGAACCCAATTCGCAACCACATGTTTTTGTCCAAATGTATCATCAGGATCATTTAATCAGTTTAAAAAGCTCGTAACATGGCTGTCAGGAAAGATTGCATCTTCAGAGGCTGCAGTGGCTACAAGCGGCTAAACATTATCCAGCATGTCTATCCCTTTAGCTATCAAGACCGGTGGCTGTCCATCACAAACAAACCCTAGAGAGGTATGGGAAAATATGAAGCATGTGTACGCAATACCGTGTGTTAGTAAGATGGTGCTTATGTGTTGCGAGGTATGTTGTTATTTGCACGGGGGCGCTATCTATAAAAAATAAATAAAGACTGTATAGAAAACTTTTACCAGAGCTACGTGATTTTTTTTTTAAATTTCATTTGTTAGTGTAAATCCCAATGTACAAGGTGTTAAGGGTATAAGTGCATGTATTTCTATTGGTGACTGAGGACTGTGTACTGAATAGCATTACATCAGCATTTAATTTATTTGCAGACTAATAAATATAGTTATTAGGGGTAGTATGCTTTTAGATCGTTTAGTACCTGAGGCTACACGTGGCAAGAGAAAGCCGTTAGTACGTATTCCCTCTTGGGCAGTAGGTGTGGTGCAGAAGTGTGGTCGCGTGGACACGTAGAGCCAAAAGGTTAGTCTATACTAACGGGCGTAGTCCACACTGTGGTGCAGTTGCGAGTATGCAGAGGAACGTAGTAAATTATGTGACTTCTTTACAGCAGACTGTTGGGCGCAGAAACAAAAACCGTTTTGCAGTAGTTACTTATTAAGACAATTACCGCAATATCTGCACTTACGCACCAAACACAACGTATATTCAGATTTTAGGACCTCCCGCCGGGTAGGCCGGTCGTCTAGTGCAAGTCTTTTTAGTCGACGCCACTTCGGCTACTTGAGTGTCGATGAGGATGAAATGATGATGAAGACAACACCTAGTCCTCTAGCGGAGAAAATCACCGACCCAGCCGGGAATCGAACCTGGGCCCTCGTATGGCAATCTTCCACGCTGACCACTCAGCTATGGAGGCGGTCAAAGTACATTCCGATGAGGGACGTGAGCTTCACTTCAATCGACAAGGAAAGTTACATCTTCCGTGGAGACAAACAAATGAGATTAGTCTCACTTTTGAAAGAATTAAATGATTTTTCATAAATCAGTTTTTTTAAGAATGAGACTATTCCACAGCAGATAATGTTTCGTTAGTGTTTAAACTGACATTATTTTTTAACAGAAATCCTTTGAGTCAAAATACAAGTAAAAGACTACATGAAACTTTTATATTGCTGAAAATACTGTTTTAAAACAATTATACTGTGTTCAAGAAGAATATAATAATTCAAATCCCAAAGAAAGCAGGTGTTGGCAGATGTGAAAATTACCGAACCATCAGTTTAATAAGCCACGGCTGCAAATTACTAACACGCATTCTTTACAGGCGAATGGAAAAACTTGTAGAAGCCGACCTCGGGGGAGATCAGTTTGGATTCCGTAGATATGTTGGAACATGTGAGGCAATACTGACCCTACGACGTATCTTAGAAAATAGATTAAGGAAAGTTAAACCTACGTTTCTAGCATTTGTAGACTTAGAGAAAAGCTTTTGACAACGTTGACTGGAATACTCTCTTTCAAATTATGAAGGTGGCAGGGGTAAAATATAGGGAGCGAAAGGCTATTTACAATTTGAACAGAAACCAGATGGCAGTTATAAGTGTCGAGGGGCACGAAAGGGAAGCAATGGTTCGGAGGGGAGTGAGCCAGGTTTGTAGCCTCTCCCCGATGTTATTCAATCTGCATATTGAGCAAGCCGTAAAGGAAACAAAAGAAAAATTCGGAGTAGGAATTAAAATCCATGGAGAAGAAATAAAAACTTTGAGGTTCGCCGATGACATTGTAATTCTGTCAGAGTCAGAAAAGCACATGGAAGAGCAGCTGCACGGAGTGGACAGTGTCCTGAAAGGAGGATATAAGATGACCATCAACAAAAGCAAAACGAGGATAATGCAATGTAGTCGAATTAAATCGGATGATGCTGAGGGTATTAGATTAGGGAATGAGACGCTTAAAGTAGTAAATGTGTTTTGCTATTTTGGGAGCAAAGTAACTGATGATGGTCGAAGTAGAGAGGGTATGAAATATAGACTGGCAAAAGCAAGGAAAGCGTTTCCGAAGATGATAAATTTGTTAACATCAAGTATAGATTTAAGTGTCAGGAAATCGTTTCTGAATGTATTTGTATGGAGTGTTGCCATGTATGGAAGTGAAACGTAGACGATAAATAGTTTGGACAAGAGGAGAACAGAAGCTTTCGAAATGTGGTGCAACAGAAGAATGCTAAAGATTAGATGGGTACATCACATAACTAATGAAGAGGTATTGAATAGGATTGGGGAGAAGAGAAGTTTGTGACACAACTTGACTAGAAGAAGGGATCGGTTGGTAGGACATGTTATGAGGCATCAGGAGATCACCAATTTAGTATTGGAGGCCAACGTGGAGGGTAAAAATCGTAGAGGGACACCAAGAGATGAATACACTAAACAGATTCAGAAGGATGTAGGTTGCAGTAGGTACTGGAAGATGAAGAAGCTTGCACAGGATAGGTAGCATGGAGAGCTGCATGAAACCAATCTCTGGACTGAAGACCACAAGAAAAACAACATATTGTGTGTATTTTGTATATTATTGTTAAAAAATGATCTTCTTGTATTATGTATTTTATATATGTATTAAATTGGAGTAAAGAGCCAATACATGACGACCACAGCCGACATCAGAGTGAGTGCTGCCTGGTAGCCTGCAGGCACGTGATATTATAAGGAATGGGTACAGGTGTAGCAAATACCATTCTGGCCGCAAGTTTCGAAATCCACTGACGTAAGCGACTTTGACAAAGGACAGATTGTTGTAGCCCAACGTCTGAGAACGAACATGTAGGCAACGGCGAACCTGACCAGCAGTCCGCTTGCTTCTGTTCTAAGCAGCCATGGAAAGGCGTTGCAGGACGTTGGAACCACCGAAGAACTGGAGCTCGAAGGCTTGCCTGCTCCGTAAACTAGATAGGCCGCATCTGTAGAATATCTGACGACCGAAAACGTTGCTGGTGAAAGCACTTCCGTTTTCGATAGGTGAGAACCAATAGCAGTTACATACTTAAGAAAATTCATTTTAGCCATCAGCTGCTTAATTTAAGAAGCAGCTGACGGTTAAAATGTTAATAAATTTTTCGGACCCCTTCAATGCGCTTTGTTGAACGTTGGGTTCCGCCGCAGACGACCCTTACGTGTTCCGATGTTGCCCCAGTCAGTTACGTCTGCAGTGCGCACGAGATCTTCGAGATCGGACAGTGGATAAATAACAAAGTTTCTTGTTACCTCAGACCGTGTCCCCATACGCCTGCACCTACGCAAACAGCTGGCGAAACATGCGTAGCGTCACGGGCCCAGATAGGTGGGAGGCGTATTGTGCTAGGGGGGATATTCACTCAGGCTTCTATGGGAGCTTTAGTAGTAATTGAAGGCACCTCTACAGCTGTGGATTGCGTGAATATTATTGTGGACTGTTAGCATCCCTTGAAGTCACCACAACGACAACGGAATCTTCCAAGAGGACAAATGTCAGTGTCACAAAGCTAGACTCGTGCTAAATGATATCAGGAGCATAATAGTGAAATTATGATGTCTCGGCCAGCAAATTCATCAGATCCGATCCAGACAGAACAGATCTGGTCATCTGTGTGGCACAGACTAAGAACCCACAAAGCACCTCCGCAGGACTGTTAGAGCATATCAGCAGCAAGATTGAGAGATACATTGTGACCTTGTCTAAACATGTCTTGCCTCACTTATTTTTTATTCAACAACCAATACTTTCAACAAGTGGACGCTGTCGCAAAGGGAAGTCCTCTGTCTCCCATGGTGGTCAACTATTTGATTAAAGACTCTGAGGAAAAAGCACTGCCGGCCGCGGTGGCCGTGCGGTTCTGGCGCTGCAGTCCGGAACCGCGGGACTGCTACGGTCGCAGGTTCGAATCCTGCCTCGGGCATGGGTGTGTGTGATGTCCTTAGGTTAGTTAGGTTTAAGTAGTTCTAAGTTCCAGAGGACTTATGACCTAAGATGTTGAGTCCCATAGTGCTCAGAGCCATTTGAACCATTTTTTTTGAAAAAGCACTGCAGTCGGCAAGTCTCTAATCTTCCTGCCTGTAGACGATACATTTGTCATGTGTCCTCACGGAATAGAGACGTTGCCTATGTTTCTCCAACGTCTTCACTCGTTCCGTCCGAAAGTACAGTTCACCACAGAAGTGGAGAAAGACAACCTGGATGTCATGGTTGGAAGAAAAATCGACATTTCACTGGAGCACAGTGTCTACCGTAAACCGACTCACACAGAGTTATAATTACAGGCCACAATCTGACATCATCCTGCACAACGGGGTAATGTCTTACGCTCATGGTACACAGAGCACATCTGATTTCAGGTACTGACAGTTCTCCTACCAAAGGTGTTCAAACAGGGCGGCTATACTGATAGGCAGATACCACATTCACTCATTCCTTCTAAGCAAGTTCAGAGCAGGGATGTGAGTGAAGATGCTGAGGTACCATTTGCAAAAGAGCTTTTCCCGTGTTTTGGTCGCATGTCTTCGTTAATAGAAAGAATCCTTAAGAAACACGATAGAAAGTGCATCTTTCAGCCACCAGCGAAGTTGAAGAATTTATTTTGTTTGGTGAAAGTCGATCTTCGCCAGAGGAAACGCATGTAAAACATCGCACGCCAATTTTGATAATCTCATATTGGGTAGACATTACGAACTGTGGAAGAACGTTATATTGAACATTGGGTGTCATACACGCCTGGATCAGTCTGATAAATCAGCGGTAGCGGAGCATTGCGTGGACGTGGGGCATCGCATATTGTACAAGACCGGAGTTTATCCTCAGCGTCATCTTTCTCGTCTGGATTCCCAAGAAGGACTTACATATCCGTACAACGAACAGTATTATCAACAGAGATGCTGATTTTCAGTCAAGCGCCGCCTGGAATCCAGCACTGGTTGCCATTATACTAAAATAGAACAAAGAATAACTTCCGATTCATGAGTCAATGTCTGCTGTCTTTTAAACCTTGTTGTGAATGCGTAACTTTAGCAGCGTCCAACATAAATATTTAAATATGTCTACAGTTCAAAATTGTCATTCAATTACTGCATTACCGGGCTAGAATATGACATGATCAAGAATGTGAACTAAATTGAAACACACAACCGTATTCATATGTTGTCTGTACAGAAGTCTATCTGTTTAAAATAATTCAATTAGGTTCGTTGACTACTTTCATACAAACTTTGTTCACTTTTCAATATCACTTCATACAACACGGAGACACACAACACTGGAATCGGCAAATTTTATTGAAAAGATTTCTGAGCGTTAGCTGAGAAAGTTTTATGTTCCGACACCAGCGTAGAATGGTAGAAACTAAAATAGTTCCTTATAGTATAGATTTTGATATACAATCAAGTTACCTTTACGTCGATTCTTTTTACAATGGCAAATATATATTTCTGAATTATTCGGCGATTTAAACTCGCCGCATAAAGCTTTCATGAAATGACGGCAGATAAATGAACATCGGAGTATCACAGTATCGACCTGTTCCGATTACATGAAAATAACTGATTGTATTCGATTTGAAAAAAAAAAGAAAACAGTAATCAGCAATAAATAATTGTTCTCAGCATTTTCAATCTGAAACAAAACTATAACTCTTGCCAACAAAATCATATAAATATATTACCGGTAATGGCGGCGGTGCAGCTCGTCCGCAGCGAAGCAAAGATGGAATGCAGAGGATCAAGATTAGTAATATTCTTACTGAAAATATGAGATGAACTTGAATAACAATATCCCCTATTTTTCTCCAATAATTTAGAATAGGTAGTTTTCGTAATAGTAATAATAGCGGACCTTATTACAGGCGGCAGATTAAAGTGCGTCTTGCTAGCATCATGGCTATTCGAACAAGAAGAAGAAATGCAACAAAAATTAATGATAATAATTGTTCTTATAATTAAAAGATATCATTGTTTTCAGTCTATTTTCTGTGGCTTGTGAAGATATTGTTACACTGTCTCTGCACTAGCAAAACCAAACTGTTTCTCTTTCAACACACTTGTCTCTCACGATATCACAGATTTAAAAAAATAAAATAAATAAATAAAAATGTTTTTTACACAATAAAATAGGGGGATGGGTGCTATAGATGTAAAGCACTGCTGAGATTTAATTCAGCTTTTAACCACAAGAGCGAACAGTAGCACAGGCCTTGTCCACAGCGCACGCACGGAAGGATTGTCTGCGGCTCACGGCAGGGAGCACTATTAGCTCCGCTTTCCGCCAACTGCGAGCGTTTTCACGCGCATTCGTATTACCTGCTCCTGGGCTGATAAATTCCGACGCCAATCCGTGATTATCGTTAGTCGCGTCTTGTAGGAGTAACAAGAGCATCTTCCACCCCCCCCCCCTCCCCCCGAAGAAATTGCACAGTTGTATCGATAAAATGTTGTGGGATTTGCACATTATGATCTGGCGGCAAAAGCGAGAAGTGTATTTGCACCGTCCGGTAATTTACGGTAATTGCGTGACCTCTGCGTACACATGCGGTGCTATATACACCGTCCACGCATACAAATGTGACCAGTACCCATGTTCGACATCAAAGTGCAATAACACTCACACATAGCGGATTGCAGTACTAGCAGCGGAAGGTATGCAGGGTGTTTCCGTACAAACGCGCAAAACTTTAACAGGACATAGAGGATGCTCCACTGATCAATTTGACATGATGAATCTGGGGTCGGAGATGCCAGCTTAAAGAGGTAATGTGAATAAAATCACAGTACTGTTACTTTCTTATTCACATCAGTTATTGTTAACTGCAAATACCATCACTGACACAATGAACATACCATTTGTACTGCATCATAAAACATGGGCTGAAACTGACGTTCATCAACCTCAGTGCTAGCATAACATCATCGGACAAGATTCTGACGCATCCTAACAAATATTCCTGGTGTGTTCCGAAGCACACCACCGGCAGCTACAATTCTGGCAACTGATTCCATCTCCGTATCCACTGGTGTCCCATATACAAGTGACTTCCACATAGGATATAATCAAGGGATTCTGGTCAGGTGACAAGTGAGGAGCACCCCTTCCGTTCCAGTAACAGGGAAATAGAGGACTGAAATGGCTGCGGATATCCACACTAAAGTGGGGCGGTGCACCGTCGTGCTGCATCCACATCCTCTCACGAACGGCCAAGGGCACGTTCTCCAACAACTCACGTAGATCTCCTTGCACGAATCTCGACTACAGGTGGCCATTCGGATGGAATCATGAGAAGGTCCATGTAAATAAACTGCACAATACGTGGTTCCTCGTACGCATATTAATTTAAATAAGTTGGACAACAGTTACGCTAGACCAAGAGATAGACAAGTTTACTTCCATATCTCCTTAAGCCGGTTTTCCCGACTCCAGGTTTCCTACCTCAAATAGTTCAGTGGAGCATTCTCTATGTCCTGTTAAATATTTGCACGATTTTACAGAACCACCCTGCATGTCGGGGAACGCGGAAAAAGAGCAGTCGTTGACGTAACGCGGAAACAGAGTGTTTTATCTGACGTCTAAAAGGGCACGATCTTTGGCTTCCAGGACAAGAGTGGAATCGCTTACGAAAGGAGTAATTTTATGTACTGTTCGCGTGCTGCCGCGGTTAAAGTATAAAAGTAGGTGGTATCTAAAACCTGTGCTGTGGTAATTGGTGCACCAAGGTTCATAGCTAACAGAGGTGAAAGACGGCTGCGGAGATGTGTATAGGCGGACAGACGTGTAACTGTTGACAGATATTGACTACCCAGATGAACCAAGGGGCTAAGACCAATGTCTCCTCAACGACCGATCAGCGAACGTGCTGCTAGTGCGCCTTCGCATCAGGCACCTGTTTCATGAATCCTTGCTGATGCTGCTCATCGAGTACGAAGGCTGTAATCTGCACGCCAGTACTGCTACTCGACGTCCAGTGAGTAGCGACAGGATATTCAGGCTTTTGACGGGCTGTCACATTAATGTGACTGAACCGCGTATCTCCGGAAACCTACCACCAGTTTGTCCAATCCATCCCACGCAGAATCACTTCTGTGTTCGCGTTGCAAAGGTGAACCAACACTACATTGAGCAGCTGGTCAACGTTTCGGCTCATCAGTGTGGGTTCATTTTCATCAAACAACACCGTAATTTCCTTTACACAGGCTGCAACGAAACAGCAATTTTTTATAGAAATTAAACAAATTACTCCGTGTAACTGCTGTCCAAACCAACGATGTCAGACTTCAAATCAGAACAAATTTAACTAACAATATTCCTATTTTAAAATTACTGACGATCACTCTTGCTGATAAATCTAAAACACCGTGATCCGAAGTAGTAATATTTTACAAGTTGTATGGACTGATTGCCGTGTTTAGAAACTTCATTAATAGGCTGATTAAGACCAGACGCGTTTCGCTTTGTTTTGAAGCATCTTCAAGTGGTCTCGTCTTTTCAATGTTTACTGCAATATTCCCCGTCTTCCACGTGAACGTGTTGAGATTTGCACGCAGCAATTTCACTGCACATAACACATTTACACTTTCTTGTTGGGAAGTATCATCACTGTCCTCTCACCAGTTTTGGCTTTTAGTTTTGCTGTGGGCAAAAGGACAGTGATGCTTCCCAACACGAAAGTGTAAATTTGATCAGTGCAGTGAAAGTGCTGTGTGATAAAAGTTAACACATACACGTGGAAAACAGGGAAAAATGCAATAAACACCGAAAAAACCTGACCGCTTGAAGAAGCTTTAAAATAAATCTAAACCCGTCTGGCGATAATAAGACTTTTATTACAGTTGCTAAAGACGCCAGTTAATCTATACAACTTGTATATGTGCAGCTGCGGGAAAAAGAGGGGAAGAAACAAGCAATACAGCATGTAAACAGTTTTTGGTGTTTGCTGAGCAACATACATTAATTTTAAATGAAGACACTGCCATTTGACTGTATTGTTGTTTGTTTAATTACAACACAGGTTTCGCCCTTTTACGAAACTTTCAAGTTATTGAGCTTATGTCATTAACATATAATGCAGGACATCAAACTCAAAATTGGTCATAAATTAAGAAAAATATTTTCTCCCTACGAAATACCACATGCCAGAAACTCCCACTATTAGTTACTGATCTTTTTACAAGACGACGATTATGTGGTTAGTGAATATTTTCTTTAATTTATGACCAGTTTTGAGTTTCATGGCCTGCAACATACGTTAATGACATAAACTCAACCACTTGAAAATGACCTAAAAGGCCGACACCCAAGTCGTAATTAAATAAACAACAATACAATCAAGTGGTGGTGTGTTCATTTAAAAATAAAAATACAGCATGTGTAGTAGAAGCTTATCTTCGACATATTCGCTTAGCAGAGGTGAGGAAGAATTGCGGTATCTGCTAAAAGAATGGAAAGTTTAATGAGCATTCAATATGAGCTGCGATACTACATGGCTCTTTATCGAAGATATATAGATATTTCTGAATGATATCACTAACTGTAGGGATCTTCATATAGTTCTAAGTTGTACACTTGATAAATATTGTGTTTGATACGTATGGTGTCATACCCTTCACTGCGAAGTCTGACAATGCAGCCAAACTACTGCTCTTCACTCTTTCGTGTCGAACATAATTGACGCCGTGTCGTAGGAAACTGTGATCTCTATTACTACAATAAATAAACAAAGAGCGCCTGGATCACTTCTTTTAGTACTGACTACTGGTTTCTATCTGCGCTGCAGGCTATCTTCAGGTCTGGCGCCGCAGAACGTATTTGACAAACTGCAATTTGCGATGCCAGATCTGAAGATAATTGGAAGCGCAGATTGAAACCGGTAATCGGTAACAAAAACATGTGACCCAGATGATGTTTTGTTGTTTATTACTATATGTTGAAGTGATGAGTTCATTGACTCTGGCCAAATTACAGCCATCTCGAATGAGTTGTACAACACAGCACAATGAAACAAAGTCGAAGGAATTTTAGCTTCATCTAATGCTGGCCTTTATTGTGAAACGTTACCAGGCCGACAATTTGTGGTGGTGCTGTTGCAATCAAAGCGATTGGCGTAGTGGTAACAGGAGGTACGGTGTATTTGTCACCGAACAACCACCTAAGCAGTGACAGCTATCAACTCTAATGCTGAAGGTCGTGACCGAAAATTCTGTGAATCAAAGTGGCGATGGGAGAGAGGCACAGCCTGCGCCGATGTCAATATCCTCCCTCATTGTATGAACTAACGGGAGGCCCGCATGCGGATAACTGTACGGGCCGCTGCTTCCAGCGCGACGGCAGCAATAAATATTGACAACGCTGTCACCACGTTCGGTGCACTATTGTTTTCCGCCAGCGCGAGAGCTCCGAATTCGTGGCGGGTTGTAGATTGTTCTGTTCCGCTAGTTAAAACAGAGCAGCGTGCACGTACACATCATAAAAAATATGCTGTGTGGCTGGATGTTGTAAACATTCAGATATCGTGGTGTTCTTCGCTGAATCGCGTTGCATAATTTCTGTCACAGATCTTGATAGAAATTAAGCTTTCTTTTGGTACAAATTAATGGATGAATTTAATTTGTTCATGTACTATACAGAATACCAAATAGTGGGAATGTGACACCCAAATGACTATTCACACTGGTCTGTGGAATATACGAGACTCGAGACATACTATCATACGGAAAAATGTTAAGCACACAACTCCGACGATAGCAAGTGCAGATAATTGGGGGAACTGTTGCATCATCAGCTTAACAGATCCTGGATGCAAGTTGCCGTCTAGAATAATACACAGACGAGACGTTGAACCGAATCTTCCTTTTTAGAATAATATACGGAGGACTGGAAAAGAAAACTTGGGATACGATGGATGACGATAAGGGCATCAGAGAGACAGTTTTGACATTGCACTTGACAATGGATTCGGGATACGTGGACATAGTAAAATTCAAACAAAATAGGTGTGTACTAAAGGGAAAGATGTGTAATATACAATATACGTGAAAACCAAGACGGAAAAATGAAAATGAAAGCCTCAGATGAGATGTTCGGATCAGAAAGGGACATTTTCGCCTCTGCTGTTCGATCTGTATGTCGAAGAAGCAATGACAGAAAGAAAAGAAAGGTTCAAGAGTGGGATTAAAATTCAGGTTGGAAGTATATCAGTGATAAGATTCGCTTAGTGCAAGTGAGGAAGAATTGTAGTACCTACTGAAAGGAATGAAAAGTTTCGTAAACACTCACTACGAGTAGCGAATAAACCAAAGAAACACGATTTTAATCGGGAGTAACAGAAACCTTATTTGCGGTAAACTTCACCTCAGACGTGATTGAAAGAGAAAGGAGGAAGTAGAAAGCAGACTATTACAGGTAAAGAGGGTATTTCTGGCCAAAAGTATTCTAATAGTACCAAAAATTCACCTTAACTTAAGGCCTTTGTAATTTTCATAGTTTGGTCATTGTCTAGAAGTGAATCGGGGACTGTCGGGTAATAGAAAAAAGAAGAGCCACGAAGAGTTTGATGATGCATGCTGCAACACAGTGTGTATATGTTGGAAACGTTAGGGATTTAGTTCCAACAGTACTGCGAAAAAGCTGTATAGGTCAATCACAGAATTACTGTTTACGTTAAACCATTATAAAAAATTCGTATGAACATGGGTGTGTTAATCATTCGTTACGGAGGTGTGAAAGAATATATTATACATAACACAAAAGTTAGGAAATAAATCTGTATGTATGAAAGGATCTATTATTCAATGCACAAAAATGATACAGTTACTAAGCACATTTACAGAAATTTTTGTAAGTCGCCTATTCCTACTTACATGTATCCCCTATGCTTGTCTTCCATACTTCACCGTATGTTGTGGGAAAAAAAGCCTGGTGTGTCCCATATTTGGTCAAATAAATTCCCGATATGCTCTCTCAGAACATAGACAGTAGTACGAGAGTTGAACACACCAAGGACTTTAAATTTACCCAAAGCATAAACATTGGATTCAAGTCTAACAATCGGAAAGGCACCAACCTCGATCGATCCACTCTTTCTGAATGTGGTTATCGAAATTCTGGCAAACCATCCGTGTAGAGTGAGATGGAACATCATAGTGCGTAAACAACAGTCGACAAATGATCTCTAGCAGAACATCCTGAAATAAATGAAGAAACTTGTCTGAGAAACTGCAGATACGCTTGTCCAGCCAGAAGTTGCTCTTGTCACACATCATGAAGGTTTTCATAATCTCGGGCATTATTCCCTTTTGATAAAATACCCTGATCACCACTGAAGAGGGCGGCCGGTGTGGCCGAGCGGTTCTAGGTGCTTCAGTCTGGAACCGCGTGACCGCTACGGTCGCAGGTTCGAATCCTGCCTCGGGCATGGATGTGTGTGATGTCCTTAGGTAGGTTACGTTTATGTAGTTCTAAGTTATGGGGGACTGATGTTAAGTCCCATAGTGCTCAGAGCCATTGTTGTGCCTGAAAGAACTTGAGTGATTGTACAATAAATTAGTACCTATGATTCCATTAACAATCTAAATCACGCTTTTACATTTCAAACAGTTAACGAGATAACTGAGTTCTGTGTGTCACCTACAATTAAAGAATACTGTCTGGCAAAAGCCTGGTAAAAATAAACATTTGGGTAAGCAGTGAGCAATATATAATGGAGACTTCGAAATAAAACGTGCACAATTTTACAAAATATGCAAGTGTCGTGCCAAGAGAAGGCGTAATTAGTATTAAAGTACTACTACTGAAGACTGTCAGATAGGTATACGGGGCTTACAGAGCCAAGCGCAATAACTATCTGTGGAGAGACGTGTTTTTGCACGTCCACGTGTACCAACAACCATCCCGCTGTAGTCAGCAGGACAGATGGAGAAATGAGACACGCGACTAGAAGATTCCGTTTTGACCTTGTGCCCTTCGTGTGAGTATGGTGCGGAGCGTTCATTGCCGTCTGTGGTGATCACAAACTCTATTAAAAACCCAGTTCCGCCTTTTGTAATGTCCAGGAAGCCATCTTAAAACGCAATGACTTCATTTTTTACTATCGTCTTTGAATAAATCATTTTTTCACGTCTCACTGCGCATTTCTTTCAGGTACCTGCTATACTACAGTGTAGCTGTATGGTCCGAGTTTCACGAGCTATGTTACATGGCATTGACATCTCATGCGAAAGTGACCTTCATCCTCAAGTCCTCCATACCAGTCCATTTTCTGAGCCAGAGTTATGATGTCCATCTTGTACAAAGGCGATCACTTACAGATCATGCTGAAGACCCGGTCATCGGTACTTCTCAAGTGTTTCAGATAACCAGGTGGTCGGATTAAACGAAGACATGGAAGAATTGAGAGACGTTTCCGGTAGATTCGATAGAAACGGTAGTATTATGAAAGCACTCCGTCTAGTCAAACAGGAATCCCTGGAAGGAAGAAGACGTCCATTTCGCGAACCACTTTTGAGAAAGTTTAGAGAAACAGCAAGTGCTACAGACCGCAGAACGATCCTGCGACATCAGGATACAACTACGTCACGCGTAATGACCGCAAAGGTAAGAGAGATAGGTGCTCGTATGGAAACATGGAGACACTCGTGTCTTTCTCGCCACATTCGCTGATGGAACAGGAAAGGGAATGACCAGGAGTGGTATAAGGTACCCTCCACCATGCACCGTTTGGTAGTTCTCGGAGTATGTATTTAGATATACTATAGTCAACTCGTATTCGGGATGATGATTATCGAATCCTTGCCCCTAAATAACTTAATCAGAATTTCGGGATGATTTCTTTGAAATAACGCAGCTGATTTCATTTCTCATCGTTCCGTAACAAGGGTTTCGATGTAATGACTGATTATGTTCGTGCATCTGTGATTGGATCGAATACTTTTTAAGTTATAGGTTCCAGAACGTTGTTCTAGACTGTGAATGTTCATCATAGACGGAAGGTATCGTCAGGAGTGCCCCGGGGAAATGTGATAGGACCACTCTTACACTCTGTATACAAAAAGGACCTGACGGATAGGATGAGCCAGCAATTTAAAGCTGTTTGCTGATGACGCTGTGGTAAAATGTAAATGTCGTGTGACTAGGGCCTCCCGTTGGGTAGACCGTTCGCCGGGTGCAAGTCTTTCGATTTGACGCCACTTCGGCGACTTGCGCGTCGATGGGGCTGAAATGATGATGATTAGGACAACACATCACCAAGCCCCTGGGCGGGGAAAACCTCCGACCCAGCCGGTAATCGAACCCGGGCCCTTAGGATTGACATTCTGTCGCGCTGACCACTTTTTTTTTTTTTTACGTGTGCGGGGAATCGAACCCAGATCTGCTGCTTTAAAGGCAGGGGCGTTAGGCACTTTTTTTTTCTTCAGCGAAGTGTGCGCTGTTATGAAACTTCCTGGCAGATTAAAACAGTGTACAGGTCCGAGACTCGAACTCTGGACCTTTGCCTTTCGCGCGCAAGCGCTCTACCAACATTTTTTTGTTTTTTTTAAATTTTTTTTAATTGGAAATTATTTTCGCTGCCAACCTATATATATATATATATATATATATATATATATATATATATATATATATATATATATATATATATATATATATATGGACAAAAGGCGTCTTTCAGTTACGACAAACAAAATTAGAAAATTACATCCGTAGCAACAACAGAACAAGAGTTCCTTCTAAACTATGAAAAAGAATTTGAAACTAATAGTGTGATGATAGATAATAAAGAAAGAAAAATTTAACCAAATCCCGCACGCCATTCCATGTGCATGGCCCAACTGCGTACAGATTCCATGTTCCAAATTGGTACAACATTTCGCAGCGTGTGGAGCCCCATGTCGGCGGTCATCCTCTGCCCGGTACTCCCCAACTGTGAGGGGGGTTATCGAAGACACTGCGCAAATAGTTCGCAAATAGTTGTCGGTATCGGGGTATACACTCAAGTGTGCTATGACTGTCCTGGAGAAATTGCTAGTAATCAAGCACCATCTTCTCATTATCTCGAAAGAGGTAGTATATGGACATGCCTTTAAACCATGTGAGACCGTGAGTCTTCGTAGGCGGGAAATAAGTATCCTCTGGACAAAGGAGGAGCCGTGGTTCAATTGTGCGAGGCGCAATACGTAGGTAGCAGGCGAGGATCTTCTGCACTAGCAGCCATACCTCTAACGCCGATCCATATGTTAAGCGGTGTTCGTCAGTATCCACGAGGTGGCAACGTGGGCAAAGGGGGGAATCCGTCATCCCAATAGCGTGCAGCCTTTGTCGTGTTACAACCTTCCCGTTCACCACCTGGTACCACGCGGCTCGTACCCGCGTGGGGAGGAACGGCTTCTGGACCGCTCTCCACACTGCATGCCATAGGGTCTTAGGGCTCTTCCTCTCAATCACATTCCGAGGGATGGACCGTTGCAGCAGTCTGTAAACGTCTCTCGCCTTGGGAGTGCGAATGTTGGGAAGGTCTGGGTGCACGTAACTATACTCAAGAATAAATGCCGAGAGGTGCGAGCGTGAAGCTGTAATGTGCGCAACCGTGACAGGTGGCAGAAGAGACGCCGGCAGCAATTCCTCTAACAGACGTCCCGTAAGGGAAGCATCTTTGTGGGTCCACAATTTCATCACTATGCACAAGTATAACGCTGTAGCTATCGCTCGTACTTTTAGAAGTCCCAGTCCGCCATCACGCGGAGGGAGGGTGAGTGTTTCGTAGCGGACTTTGAATAGGTGTCCGGCGGTAAGGTAATATCCAAACGCTGCTTGCAGTCTGCGTGTCATCGCTGTCGATATCGGTAGGACCTGGGCCATGTGGATCATCTTAGTCGCCACGTGAAGATTGAGGTATTCCACACGCTGTAGGAGGTCCATCCGTCGAAGTAAGTTCCGGCGAACTTCTGTGCGTATGGCCTGTAGTAATCGTGCATAGTTCATGGCAGCCGTGCGGCGCACATCCTGTGTAAATGTTATGCCGAAGAACCGGATCTTGTAAACTAGTGGGAGTGGGACTAAAGCGTCCTCCTGTAGACCTCTTCCAATCGGCATCGCTGCCGACTTGGCCACATTCATGAGGCTGCCCGCTGCCAATCCATAGCGATTGATCCATTGTATCACCGAGCGTACCTCGTCACCAGAGCGGACAAGTAATAGGTCATCAGCATATATCCTGCAGTGAAAGGTGTGATCCCTCAATGACATTCCCGAGAGCCTGTTTTTCAACCCTCGAACAAGTGGTTCGAGTGCGATCGCGTAAAGGATCATGGAGAGTGGGCATCCTTGGCAAACTGACCGTCGGATCGGAAAGGGACCCGCAATCCGTCCATTCACCAGTATACGGGATGCAGCTCCACGGAAAAGGCGCTGAAAGATGTCGAGAAAGTCAGGCGGGAAGCCCATGCGGGCCATAACGAAGGAACTTGTGGTGAACTCTGGCAAAGACGTGGTCGAAATCAATGGAGATCAGAGCAGCTCGAAGGCGACAGGATGTGGCGATGGCTATTAAATCCCTGCACTCGCTGGTTGTGTTTGCATGTTGGTCACTCCACCCTGTGTCGTTTGCTCCATTGAGAGGAGTATGGGCAGAACCTTCTTTATGCGGCTGGCGAGTAGTCGGGATAAGATTTTATAGTCCGAGTTGAGCATTGTAATGGGCCTGTAGTCCTCGACCGTCCAACCTCTGGAAGGCTTGTGTATCGGTATAAGGAGACCTTCCACTAATGCAGGTGGCACGTGGGAACCGGGGGTCATCAGTTCTTGGTACATGCTGATCCATCGGGGCATCATTAGATCACGGAAAGTCTGATAAAACTCAAGCGGCAGTCAGTCTGGCCCGGGAGATTTGTTGAGTGCTCCCTTGTTAAGCGCATCCTCGATGTCGTCCCGTGTAATTCCACCTAACAGCGTCGCACCTGCTGCATTGTCGAGGGTGTGCGACACGTGCTGCAGTATGTCGTGATCGTCCGCTTCCGCTTCCTCTTCCTCTGTATTCACCTCGTCGTAAAACCGGCGATAGTGATCTGCAAAGGCTTCTGTAACCGCCGCCTGAGTCATTACGACCCTACCACCTGGCAATACGAGGTCCGTGATCAGCTGCTGTCGGCGTCGGCGGCTGTCGAGCACGATGTGATGCATAGACGGGTTTTCTCCTTCCGCTCGGTCTTGACGTCGCGATCGGACGACGACCCCCTCCAAACGTTTCCTCGTAAGAGACAATATTTGACCTTTAATTCGGCGGCTTTCCATTTGTCGGTTTGGAGATGGTGGTTGGCTGTCGAGTTCGCGAAGCATCGTGTAATAAAAGTCCAATGTGTGACGATGCCAAGCTGCGATATCTTTACCGAATTGAGTTAGCACACGCCGATACGCTGGTTTTGCACAGTCCACCCACCATGCTAGAGTTGAAGGGTATCGGGGAAGACGACGTTCGCAATCCAGCCATGTGTTGGCGACAATCCGACGGCATTCCGGGGCTTGAAGATGTGCCACATTCAGCTTCCAGGGTCCTCGGCTGCGCCATATCCGCTGCTGTTGTAGAGTGAGTGTGCATATGAAAGCGCTATGATCGGAGAAGGCAAGCGGCCAACGTTCGGCGTCCAATAATCCCGGCGCTAGAGATCGTGAGACATAAATGCAGTCTAGGCGACTGGCTGAGTGACTAGTAAGGTATGTCGGCCCGGGACGGTCACCGTGCACTGTCTCCCACGTATCGGTGAGAAGCAGATCTCGAACCAGGAGCAGAAGTTCTTGACAAGTCAAGAAGTGTGGGACTTGGTCTTTGGGGTGGAGCACACAGTTAAAGTCACCGCCGAAGATATATTGATAAAAAAAAAAAAGTGGTTCAAATGGCGCTGAGCACTATGGGACTCAACTGCTGTGGTCATAAGTCCCCTAGAACTTAGAACTACTTAAACCTAACTAACCTAAGGACAGCACACAACACCCAGCCATCACGAGGCAGAGAAAATCCCTGACCCCGCCGGGAATCGAACCCGGGAACCCGGGCGTGGGAAGCGAGAACGCTACCGCACGACCACGAGATGCGGGCTATATTGATCGAAGTGGCTGATAAAGAGGGGGGCGATATCCTGCGAGTAGAACAGTGATCGTTCGCGGCGTTGGTCAGTTCCTGATGGAGCGTGAATGTTAATGATGCGTGTGCCCAGTGCTGTGATCGCCAGCCCCCTTCCTGACGGAAGGTAAGTCACTTCTTCGATGGCAATTCCGTCGCGCACTAGTATTGCCGTACCGCTGCCATTCCGGTCCGCCGGTGACATCTATGTCACATAACCGTAGAAAACGGGGAGGGCCGCTATATACACTTCTTGCAAGACGTCAATGTCAACATCCGAAGAAGGAAGCATCTCACGTAGCAACTGGATCTTCATTGCCGTTCGTATCGTGTTGAGGTTAAGCGTGGCGATACGATAAGCTTGTTGCCGAACCGCAGGTGTTAAGTTATCCATTAAGACTGGAATTACCTGTGACGCTTCTCACTGTATTGACACCTCCGCATCCCCCCAAAACTCACCTGCCGTCCTTTCTAGAGAGCCGGCGCCAATGGCGTGGGCCCTGTTAGCGTAACTTGCATGGTTCCGTCGTCGTCGTGGTCATCCGCCCACATTGGGGAACTCAAAGCAAGATGGGCTTCCCTAGCTTCCTCAGGACACGGCATGGGTGCTTGCACTCCAGAAGGTGGTGTGCAGCATCTGTCCTGCATATCGGCATCCGATGTTGCCACTGTAGGTATATGTGGTTTATCCTCAGTTCCGTTCGGTGGTGCCACACTGCAGCAAATGACGGCTGCCTCTGTGGTAGCGTCGTCATTGAAGGTGGAGTCGTCGTTCTCTGGAGGTTGTGTCGCATCCCGTTCGGAAGTTGCTCTACGCCTCCGCTTCCGTCGCTTCGGGGAGCGTTGCTTCCTGGTGTGTCCTTCTGTGTCAGACGACGGCAAAGATTCCCGACGTTCCGGCACAAAGGCAGCTGTAGGCACAATAAGCGAGTCTATGGCCATGCTATCGTCATGTATGTTGTTATCCGTCGACAGGGGCGGCGGCATCGGTATTGAATCCGTAGCTTGTGGAACGGGTGTGTCATCATCGCCCTGTATTGGAGCATGGAGCCGCGACCCAACAGTGGATGTCGGCTGTCGAGGTGAAGTGTTAGCTGTCGTGAGGGCTGCTGCATAAGTCACGGGAAGCAGCGTCGGCTGCGATGGCGGGTCTGCGTCAGCCGGCGGCAGTTGAGTGATTCGACGTTGGATACTTTCCGATCTGAGGTTTCCCTCCTTCCCACAACCAGAGCAGGTCTTTGGTTGCCCATCGTAGATGACGATGGCGCGGCTGCCACCGATATTCAAATATGAAGGTACATGTCTTTTAAGTTCTATTCGGACCTGGCGGACTCCGTTCAGCGCAGAATATGTCTGGAATTGCGTCTATTTTTCCGCAATGTGATCATGGACCGTGCCGTAGGGGCGCAGCGCTGTCACGACGTCCTCCGCCGGTAGTTCGAAAGGAAGTTCGAAACTTCTGATCGTGCGAAGTCCCATGCCAGAATAATCGACGTGTACAGTCCCCACATTGCCATCAGCATGGCAGAAACGGAGGCCCTGTTTCGTGTCCCGAAGGATCCGTTCACATGTTGCGTCGTTGATGATCTTGACATATACGATACTACTCACAATGGACAAGTGAATGCCGAGAATATCGGTCGCCGGGATTTTAACTTCTTCTTTAGAAATCGTTCGACTTCGAGTGCTTTGGGCCTTGCAAATTCGTTGCGGAACGTAAATTTCAGCGTATTTTCTGTATTGGTGCGCCATAGTGATCTATATGCTGCGTACGACACGCGCGAATCGGCCGAGTACGATGTAAACAACACGAGCGCTCGCTCCGCGGCAGGAACACAAACAGCGCGTCCTCACAAAAGGACAGCCAAAGGCCAACTACTGCCACTCAGCTGCCGGGGCCGGACGACGCTGTGGTGTACGCGAAGAGTTCATTGGTGAGTGACTGCAGGAGGATACAAGCTGACTGAGACAGAATTTCTAGTTCATGTCATGAATGGCAGCTTGCTCTAAATTTATACAAATGTAAGTTATTACGGATGAGTAGAAAAAACAATCCTATAACCCTCGAATACGGCATTAGTAGGGTACTCCTTGACGCAGTCACATCGATTTATCTGGGCGCAACGCTGCAGAGCGATATGAAATGGAATGAGAACGGTCAACTTCTGTTTATAGGAACGGTTTTGGAATGTGTAGCTTACCCATAAAGACGGCGGTATATATGTCGCTAGTGTCACCAGTTAGAGTGCTTTGGACTCCTGGTAACTCAGATTAAAGGAAGGTATCGAAGTAGTTCGGAGGCGTGCTGCTAGATTTGTTACCGGTGGGTTCGATCAGGTCGCAAGTATTATGGAGATACGTCGTGTACTCAAACTGGGATTCCTGGAGGAAGACGGCGCTCTTTCCGCGACGTACTATTGCGGAAATTCAGAGAACCGGTATTTGAGGCCAACTGCAGAATGATTCTATTTCCGCCAAAGTAGATACCGGGTAAGGACCAAGACGATAAGGTAAGAGAAATTAGGGTTCTCACTGAGGCCTTTACACAATCGTTCTTCCCTCGCTCTGTTCGGGAGTGGAACAGGAAAGGAAATGACTAGTAGTGATACGACGTACCCTTCAACATGCACTGTATGGTAGCTTGTCGAGTATGTATGTAGAAGCAGATGTTGATGTAGAGGTGGACTTCGCTGTCGACGGGTCATTAAACCATGATTTTCGTATCTTCGCCCATGAAAGTGATCTGGTTTTCGTTCTTAGTTCAGGCAATAGACGTGAACCGACAAGCCGATGACTGCCTACTGGAATCAAGAGAGGGAGAAATTGCAAGCGTTCCATACATACTGATGAACATATTCCTTGGATGCTATGGACAAGACAATGTAAAATTTTATATTCAGGAGCGAGTGCGTTCTTCGTAGTCAGTGGTCCCTAGAATCTGGCGGGGGCAATCAGAACTTTGAGCAACAGAGTTACGTGGAATATTAACGAATGTTATATATGAAATAAACTTCGACGACGGATAAGCGGAGGAATTATGATGATAGGGAGAATATTAGCCAGTTATTCAGAGGAATATATGTTAATCAAGAGTTATTAAGGAAGTTGCGTTCCAGTTTAAAGTATCCCCAGTGGTTGAAGTCCACGCATTAATATGAGTGATGGGAAGCAGCAATTGACGTACATGATATATCGTCCGAATTTTCTTTATTTTACGAGTAGAATGTTCCAGAACGACGCCAGCCGTGCTGAAAACAGTATACTAGTAACTGACGTACATGATAAATCATCCGAATAGTCGTTATTTTTCGACGAGTAAACTCGATTCTTTTCATGAATCGAACTCCCATGTCTAAAACAGCTTCAATCTTTGATTGCTTGACAAATGAGTTAATATGTTAAATATTTGGCGCTAAGCATATAAACAAGAGAAAGTTCAGAAAAGGTTTGAAATTATGTGCAAAATTTATTGGAAGAGCTTTTATTGTGAAATACTAGATGAAAAAGTGGAGGTACTTGCGCGCCTTTAATTACGCTGCCTCAAGATAGTTTCTAACTTCAATATCTGAGGCACTGACCTGGAAAACGTAGTAAGTATAAAAAAAAGAAACGTTTCAGTGGAGTGATAAAACTAATTTATGAAATCATTACCACTAACATTATTACACAAACTGCTTGGAATGGAAGGCTGTGTGCTGGTTATCTATTACTTTTTACTTCGGAGACAAGTGGTCGCGTTTAAGGCGTTGAATGCACTGCAAATTAGTGATTGACATTAATGTCTGTTCTGAATATATCTGTACTCCGCCCACGTTTCAACGTCATTGAGTGACTGCCTCGTTTTTGTTACAGAAAACTCACTTATGTACAGTCTAATAAAGTTGAGGGAGTTGATTTTTAAATTATTTTTGTTAAGTAAGTTGCCACATTCTGCAAAAAAGTCAAAGAAGTCTTCAACCCGCGTCCCTTTAACGTTATTAGCCCTTGAATCTACAACACTTCAAATCATTTCTGCTACCTCTTCTGGACTACTTCTCTTATACCTCATTTTTCTTTTCTCAGCGATGCCGAATACACTAGCACGAGGCTTACAGCAGTGTCCGGAAACTATAAATTTCAACTTACTATTCTAAAGAGAAGAGGTTTTGGCAGCAAACAGATTTATAGATCTGTATCGCTACCAATACTACTACTTGTTACCAACAACTCTAGACACCCTCTGTTACCAAGCTACTGTAAAATGAGATACCACCAAGTCCGCGCCAACACATACATCTTACGCTACGTAGCGACTACGGTTTCAGTAAAGTTTGATTATATCTGGACCAGTGGTCGTCAAACTTTTTCGGTTACAAGCCAATATTGATATCAAATGGTGACGCAGGGGGGGGGGGGGGGGCGTAGTGGCCACTGATTTTTTAGCTAATGGTGGTTATTAATGGAAGTTTACCATTTAAATATTTTGAATCTCATTGTGATAAGATGTCACGCCAAGTATTTTAAGTGAAAAAGTAAACAATATGCTGGGAACTGCATGTATTTTCTGAAGGTTTACATCAAGACCAATTTTCCATACCTAAGCGGGTACTGTGGCCACTGGCATCGCTACAGGACCCTATATTTGTTGCCTTGATTTAAATCGTTTTGAATCGGATTTTTAAATTAGGCCAGATACAACGGAAGAGAGACGCTTTTACGTAACATAATTTTATTAATCCAAAACTGTTACAAAGGGATAGAATCGCGGATGATAGTTTTACATATGTAAAAGAATGTAAATATTTTACATGATGTATGGAAGTAGTTAACTCTTATTGGGGTGAACACATTGCCGACTTTTCCGGACAAGCAGTGTGACCAGGTTTCCAGAACGGACGCCATGTCGGCACTAGTGTTTGACAGACGAAACTATCAAACTGAAATGAATAACAAGGAATTACATTTGTAGGCGATAAGACGTTGTTTATACATTCATATTGTACAACAAATTATTGCTCTTTATACAAGTGAGGTAACAAGAATAATCTAAATGGTTTACTTTACTTCAGATGACTCAAAAGAAATATATATATATATATATATATATATATATATATATATATATATATATATATATATATATATGCGATATGAGACACGATCATAAATGTTTACTGAATGTTTTGAATGTTATTCTTGTTTCACTCATTGCGTTTTATTACAACAGTGTTAATTTGATTTCATATTGCCTGTTACAAGTCTGCAGCACATCTGAAGATGTTTGTCTGTGTAGCGTGCATTCACGAAATCCTGATACTTCCGTTTGACATTTATACCGCAGCAGCTGGTCGGCGCTATCTGCGCGCGCTGGTGATTTGTGAGCATTGCAAGACAAACAATAAAACTTTGCCACTCTAATCCTCTAAGACTGCAGTGACCGCGCTACATAACGCTCTGCCCCTGACATTAGGTCACCGGCGTGAATTAAAATTAAGCGCGCCATAAAATGTAATCTGTATTTATTTTTGTTTGTTATTGAACAAGAAAAATACACTCTTAAGAAGTTATTTACGTTAGTTGCCGTTTTTTAATTCCGGTATTAGTTGCTAGAAGCATGTTTTTATAAAATACAGCTGAAAACCGCGAGCCGCACTAACACTTGATTAGGGCCAAAAGCGGCCCACGTGCTGCAGTTTCACGACCATTGGCCTAGGCACACTACCCTCTCTGTACCACTGGATTGCGCACATAACTTCTCCACACAAAAACCACAAAATTGACATTTTGGCAGATACGACCTTCCCCATGTCTGTGCCTCATTTGTCTTACAATGTCCGACCGTTTAAAATAAAGGTGTACCTCTTAAACATTAGAGTGGGAACACATTTTAAATTTTTAAAAATTGAAAATCTCATTTTTGTGGACCCTGGCAGCCGTTAGATAGGCAATACGCAGCTGAGGCTGGGTGACAGTGCACCGGACTAGTCGTTTAGTAGTGCAGATACAGTGAGTCCAAAAAGTATCCGTCTAGCTGTTTCTCTTTTAGAAAACACAGTCTGTGTAACATCAAAAGAAATGTACACAGAATCTGAAGAGCCAGTCTTGTAAGAAGCGCCTCGGTAAGTCATTTTTGTTGAAAAGCAAGGAAAGAAATACAGCCAAATCGACAGCAAGTTTAACAAAATAGAAAATGTAATACAAGAGCTAGTTCATAAAGCATCCGTCCAAGATGTGAACATGCCGAAATTCTGTGCGCAGTGATTAAACTATATCGCTGACCCACGCCACACCCTGGAGCCAACAGTGCGCGGCCCCACTCTATCGCCTGCTGTGGTTCTGGACGGCGCGCATACAGTGCAATTAGCGCCATGGGCCGTAAGGGTAGTGAGACGACGCTGATCGAAAGGAAACTTATTCTGCGTTTCACAGTGAGTGCAAACCTTCTTACGATATTACTAAAGCAGTCGGTTGACCTAGATCGACGGTTCAGTTGACAATAGATAGATATTGCGCAACAAAATCATTAAGAAACCAACCGCGTACCTGACTCCTTCACACTTTGACTGATGCAGACGTGAGATTTACCATCAGGGACATGAAGAAGAAACCCAAAATCAGAGCTCCTAAGTTGGCTGTAGAGTTAAAGTGTAGGGAAAGAAGGTATGTTCCAACAAAATCAGAAACACCTTCAAAATGTATGGGTATAACGGCCGGGTAGCGCGCAAGAAACTTTGGAGCAGTGAACAGAATCGAAAGTAACGTCTTCATTTTGCGATGCAACATAGAATCAAATATAACGTATTCCGGTCGGGTAGCAGGCGAATGGTGTGTCGTAAGAAGAATGCGGGGGTGTTGCCACGCAATCTTGTGCCAACGGTTAAACACAGTGGTGGTTCCCTGATGGTGTGGGGCTATATGAGTGCTGCAGCTGTTGGGAAATTACTTTTCATAGAAGGTACAATGGTACACTATATGTATATAAACATTTTAAAGGACAGTCTCAATCCTAGCGCTGAAAAATTAGGTCTGCAAGGAAATTGCATTTTTGAACTAGATAATGACCCAAAGCATACACCTCTAAATACAAGACTGTGGCTCCTGTACAATACCCCAAACAATTTAACACCCCTCCTCAGAGCCCAGACATTAATCCAAGTGAACACGTTTGGAAAGTACTGGAAGATGGCATCAGTAGAAGATACATTTCTAACAAGAGAGACCTAGAAGAAGTATTTCAAGACTCATGGGACAAAATGCCGGTCTCTCTGACAGCAAACGTGGTCAAGTCGATGCCCAGACGACTACAAGCAGTAATAGCTGCAAAGGGAAACCCCACTAAATACTAATTTTTGCAATTGAAATGATATTTTCAGATTGTAAATTTAAAAGAAAATATGAGCGGAGGAGTATTTTTTGAAGTATCCCTTGAATAAATTCTCCATTTTGTCAAATTTGTTATCGCTATTGATGTATTTATTTCCTTGTCCATCAGTAAAAATGACTTATCAAAGTCCGTTGCATATGACTGAATGTTCACTTTTAATGTTCCCTTCCTTTCACGTGACATATACAAATTTTGTAAAAAAATTACAACTAGACGATTACTTTTCGGACACACTGTAGATAAATTAAGTGCACTCTGTTAGCTATTTGAATTAAAATATGGACAGTAATCAAGTTGTACTTGAATCGAAGACGTAGTAGGTCTAATAATAACTCATTTATACGTAACCTTAAAAACTGACTCGTTCCAGAACATTTCGATAAAAGTATCGTTCATATGATTAATGGGACAAGTAACTAATATACATACAATAGGTACTAGGTACGGAGCTACAGCTCTTAGCCAGCACTTGTCTATCTTTATTCTGCACCAGAGTTCTTTTCCTCCCACCCATAACGTTCTTCCCCCGCTCTTGCACTAACTACTTAATTTCCGATTGACTTTAATTAAATTCGCGTCCGCTAATTTCCATTCAGATATAGAACGAGTGGGTAGCGGAAGCTTGCAACATCCTGACCTACAACTACTCGAGTATGCCACAGCACGGACGCAACCTTAAATTACCTTCAGTTATCTTAATGTACGATGGTTCCAGTCAAAATAGAGGTCAACATACTCTTACATCCAACAAAAAGATTTAATTACATTTTAAACGAATAAAAGGAACTCCAAAATAAAATAATATATTCATGAATTTGGTAAAATTCTCAATACGCAGGTAATTCAGGACAAAAGACAGTTCTAAGATGGTTCAAATGGCTCTGAGCACTATGGGACTTAACATCTGAGGTCATCAGTCCCCTAGAACATAGAACTACTTAAACGTAACCAACCAAAGGACCTCACACACATCCATGCTCCAGGCACGATTCGAACCTGCGACCGCAGTGGTCGCTCGGTTCCGGACTAAAACGCCTAGAACCACTTTGTTGTTCGTTGTGTTTGGTCGTTGCGGACGTCACTTGACATCCGTTTAAGTTCGTTTGTTGATCCTCCGACTCAACCTTTTTATTACACAGGCCAACCAGCTCGCTGACCGAACACCCTGAGCTACCGTGCCGGCGTTCGGCCACAACGGCCGGCGCAAAACAGTCCTCAATTTTACACTTAATAAGAAAGTGACTTACATGAATGCAACACACCGTAATGATACAATATATCTTTGACGTAAAACTAGATCAATTAAAAGTTTCTCTATTACTTCATAAATACAGCCTTGCAAATAATGCAACAGCAGTTAAAAAACACTTAAGATGCGGTAAACGCAAGTAAACAGTATGCGTACAGTCTGTGTGTCATTGTATATGTATGTTTATAAAGGCTTGATTTTATAGATACAGTGCTGCAGTGCCTATGTTATTCTGATTACGATGCAATGTTCCTCTGGACATGCATGCAAGTCCCAAGAAACGGGCACTGCGGCTACCACAGTAGTTACGAAAAACATGACATAAATTCGCAGTTGGGATTAAGGACTACCATCAGCTGTAGGATGGAAAGATGACAGTGAGAACTTGTGCCGGGCCTTCACTCGAACCCGGATTTCCTGATAATCACGAGAGGTCGTCCTTTACCCTTTGGCTATCCGTGCACGCCGCACGGCCAGACCTAAACCTCTGTATGTCGTCAACCATGCGCTTACGACCTGGACTCGTACACACATTATATACAGGGTGGTCCACTGATGGTGACGGGGCCAAGTATCTCACGAAATAAGCGTCAAACGAAAAAACCACAAAGAACGAAACTTGTCTAGCTTGAAGGGGGAAACCAGATGCCCCGCAAACGGATATCAACTGCGTTTTTTAAAATAGGAACCCAGATTTTTAATACATATTCGTGAAGTACGTAAAGAAATATGTTTTACGTTGGACCACTTTTTTCGCTTTGTGATAGATGGCGCAGTAATAGTCACTAACATATGGCTCACGATTTTAGACGAACACTTCGTAAAAAGTAGGTTTTTTAAATTAAAATGCAGAACGTAGATACGTTTGAAAATTTTATTTCGGTTGTTCCAATGTGATACATGTACCTTTGTGAACTTACCACTTCTGAGAAAGCATGTTGTTACAGCGTCATTACCTGTAAATACCACATTAATGCAATAAATGCTCAAAATGATGTCCGTGAACCTCAATGCATTTGGCAATATGTGTAACGACATTCCTCTCAACAGGAAGGAGTTCGCCTTCCGTTATGTTCGCACATGCATTGACAATGCGGTGACGCTTGTTGTCTGGCGTTGTCTGTGGATCACGATAGCAAATATCCTTCAACTTTCCCCACAGAAAGAAATCCGGGGACGTCAGATCCGGTGAACGCGCGGCTTCGACGACCAATCCACCTGTCATGAAATATGCTACTCAATACCGCTTCAACCGCACGCGAGCTATGTGCCGGACGTCCATCATGTTGGAAGTACATCGCCATTCTGTCATGTAGTGAAACATCTTGTAGTAACATCGGTAGAACATTACGTAGGAAATCAGCATACATTGCACCATTTAGATTGCCATCGATGAAATGGCGAATTATCCTTCCTCCCACAATGCCGCACCATACATTAACCCGACAAGGTCAATGATGTTCCACTTGTCGCAACCATCGTAGATTTTCGTTGCCCAATAGTGCATAAAATGCCCGTTTACGTTACCGCTGTTGGTGAATGACGCTTCGTCGCTAAATAGAACGCGTGCAAAAAATATGTCATCGTCCCGTAATTTATCTTGTGCCCAGTGGTAGAACTGTACACGACGTTAAAAGTCGTCGCCATGCAATTCCTGTTGCGTAGAAATATGGTACGGGTGCAATCGATGTTGCGTAACTATCCGGCGAACGGTCCGGACACTTGGATGATGTCGTCCAGGATACCGAGCAGAATGCCCGTTGGGCATTTTGATCACAATAGCCATACTTAAACACGATATCGTCCTTTTCCGCAATTGGTAAACGGTCCATTTTAACACGAGTAAGGTATCACGAAGCAAATACCATCCGCACTGGCGGAATGTTACGTTATACCACCTACTTACACTTTTGTGACTATTACAACGCCATCTATCACAAAGCGAAAAAAGTGGTCCAACTAAAACATTCATATTTCCTTACGAACTACACAAATATGTAATAAACATGGGGTTTCGTATTTAAAAAAAACGCGCCATATAGTGGGCCAACCATAGCGCAATTGGGTTTCCGCCTTCAAGCTAGACGAGTTTCGTTCTTTGTAGTTCTTTCGTTTGATGCTTATTTCGTGAGATGTTTGGCCCGGTCACTATCAATGGACCACCCTCTATGTTCCGAAACAGGTCGTACACGGATAGCCAAAGGATAAGGCGACCGATCGCGATAAGCGGCAAATCCGGTTTCCAGTGTCGGTCCAGCAAAAGTTTTCACTGCCATCATTCCATTCTACAGCTGATGGTAGTTCTTTTTTACAGTTGCGAATTCATTTGATGTGTTTCGTGTCGCCACAGTGCCTGTTCCTTGGGACATACATGCATTTCCAAAGGAACTTTGCATCGTAATCAGAATAACACAGGCACTGCAATATCGTATGTATCTGCCGACATTGGGCACGCGTCTTTCAAGTAAGACATCTGGCCTGTACGGAAATGAATGTACGATTACAGGTCGTAGACGCATGGTTGATGACATATAGAAGTCACGGTATGGCCGCAGGTGTGCACGGATAGCCTTGTTTGCGTCCGCCTGTTGTGCTACTTGCTACCGAGCGCGCGTTTGTTTATTTCTGCATAGCAGCTTGTTTCAGAGTCCGACTTCGTCAACAATCATGGCGTTATCTTACCGACAAGCCACCATTAAATTAACTTTTCCATTAGATCACGAAACGACAGAAATCATATGTCGTTGAACATTTTATACGGGATGAAATAGGTCTTATGCCACAAGAAGTTCTCGGAATTCATTTTTCGATTCTCAGTACTACAGTGTACAGAAAGCTGGCGAATGAAGAGCTGTGCGCCGAAGTTGTGAGGCACCACGCTAACGATCTCAAGTTTCGGTACTCACGGCCGACGGCCGTGTAGGGACCGTCATGGCCGATCACTCTTGTTTTTTCCTCCGTTGCGCTTTTCGAACTACCGTTTGAAGTACCGTCGGACTCTGTGGGGGCCGCCTTTAAATCTTACGGCAACGTTGTCTCACGTGGCTGAAACGTGGGAGACGTTCGAAATGTACCGTGTCCACAACTGTGTCCGTCAGATGAAAATTGAACCAAAAAATCACGTGCTTTCCTACTTGGTCATTGCCGGCTGCAGAGCTGTCGTCATGTACGATGGCCAGCCACGCATCTGTTCAGGTTGTGGCCAAGAAGGCCAGGTCAGTTCTGCATGTCTCCGACGTATACTGGTTCAGACGCAGATCGGAGACGTCACTTTTCCTGCAGCGCCAACTGTGTTACCTCTGTCTTCAGTGTCTGCGCCGGTGCTGCCTACTATGCTCCCTCCAAATCAGTAGGTATCGCTGTTGGCTCCTCTTGACGACGCGATGGACGTTTCTCCTGTCTCTCCTACACCCCTGCCGGAGGCAATACTACTGAACGACGATCGTCAGCAGACACAAGCTGTCGGTCGCACCCCATGGTTGTTGATAATGGTGAAACGTGGTACTTACTGGAATTAAGGAAAACGTGGAAGGGAGGACCCACCAATATAACTTTATTCTCATGCAACCTGTTTACTTAACAATACACAACTATAAAATTTTCTTTAACAAACTGAACTATTTTGCATAATTCTTAAGTTGAATAAGCATTTACAAAAGAAATCTAAAATGCTGTATTGCGCCGCGCGGTATTAGCCGAGCGGTCTCAGGCGCTGCAATCATGGACTGTGCAGCTGGTCCTGGTGGAGGTTCGCGTCCTCCCTCGGGCATGTGTGTGTGTGTGTGTGTGTGTGTGTGTGTGTGTGTGTGTTAGTCCTTAGGATAATTTAGGTTAAGTAGTGTGTAAGCTTAGGCACTGATGACCTTAGCAGTTAAGTCCCATAAGATTTCACAAACATTTGGACATTTGCTGTATTGCAAAACAGCAAATAATGGTTACAAGACGGCCAAAGCCTTAGCCAGCCAGTTACCGGGCGAAATAGCGGTGTTTACTACCGCGCTGGACGCAGTCTGTCTTATTAAATGTCCTCCTGCAACACGTGAAAACTATATAAGCACCACTGATGACAAGAGTGATTCAATGAATGAAAAGAGATTACGAAATTTTTAATTTGAAGCTGTTTGTCGAAATGTTCGTGGTTGAGATGCGCACCTGTGCTTCAAGGTTAAACAGATTAGAAACAATATGACAACAATAAGGCTTACTTCAAAGCAACCAATCTCATAATTTCAATTGGCAACCAAGGTGAGACTGGATCCCAACCCGTCCCTTCTGAAAATTTTATTTTGACTAAAGCCCTGGTGACAGTTGGCTGTTAATATTTTCCACGTTACGCTGATTGTCAGTTATTAAGACCGCTCTGAAGGAAAGTCTTAAAACATTTCTTGTGAACACTTACTACAAGAGATCTCACTTGGCTGAACCACAAGATCCAGCTAAAATACATCAATAACGACTTGGTCTTTCAAACACAGCAATGAACAGTTTACTACATAAGGTTGATCAGATTATAACTGACGACTGAGAAAGGTAATTACAATCAAAGAATTGAACCGGTTAACATATAACTCTAACCACAAGGTCCCTCTTTTGTTCAACCGCAACCTGTGTCTTCGTACTATTGTTCTGGCTGTACTTACGACCAGGAGCTGATTCATTAGAGCATTAATGATCGGGTACAAAGCAGAAAGGAGAGACATAATAATAGCGGGACAAAATTTCAAACGATAACTAGTGTCTTAGTACAATACTACTTCCTGTACTTACGACCAAAGAGCCGTCCGAGTAAAACTCTGAGGAGCGGGTACAAACCGGAAAATCATAAGGAGGGTAGGTAGGCAATGACACAAATGACTAAGAGGATTACAAATGTTACTCTCCTCTATCAACAAGCAGTTCCATGGATCCAAGGCGCGTCGCAGCGGTTACTGAGTGGTGCCGATGAAAGCCAGGTAGAAGAGGGCAGCCAGGCCACAAGCGGTCGTCTGACACGAATGTTGCCAACCATCCGAAAGGTTGTCGGCCTGCTGCTTGTAGCCGATGCTGACTCAGGTGAAGTACTTCGCTCTGCGCAGGCCCACCTTGCGCAGCTCGTGGCTTCGGCTGCTCGGACCTCGCGATCACCTCTTTTCGCGACGCTACCGCCAATCCCCAAACTTCGCCTGCTCTCCATCTCTGGCCAGCGAATCCCGTATATATATATCGGCAAGCAAAGAACTTCTAATTGCACAACCCACAGATACCAACTCTTTCTCATAATGTTGGCAATGGGGCATAGTCTATACTAGACCTGAACCAGTGGTGCCAGACAGAACAGTCTACTAACCCAATGGCGGCACGCCTCACATGGAGTTGTACCTACCTCCGCCTTTTTGCGATCTGGCCACATGTCGGATCACAGCCGCCCGCCATCCGACACAGAACAGCATGTTAGGAAGCAACGGTCGCCGAGGTAACGGATGAGACAAAGCAGTACCCCGTCTGATGACTGCGTCCATCCGTAGTATGTTCAGAATGACGACCCTGCTACTGATGTTGCGCTGTCCTCTGGCGCCTTGGCACCTGACGACGCGACGTCCTTCCTCGCCTCCATCAACAGTCAGAGTCCACCTTCGGACAGCGACCTTCCCCCGCTTGCGTCTGATGCTGTTGCCTCCTTGTCTGACGCTGCCTGTGGGGGCACCTCTGACAATGTTCCACTGAATCGGCCCGGTGACCCGAGTCCTTCACGGACGACATCGATGGTGAGGATGGACGTCTTTGGAGGGTTAAAGAACGATAGACCCGCCTTGGTCACAGTGGTCCGCCCTTCCAGCGGGGCCTAACAGGGAGTTCCCTGTGCTTCCCACGTGTTTGAATCGCCTGTCCTTCAGCCCATGGCAGCTTTCCGGACTTATCGCATAGCTACGGTCAATGAAATCACCATTGGCGTTCGCCACAAAGCGGATTTACTCCATGACGTGCTGTATGCCGTGGACTTTGACGTAGCTCTCCTTCAGGAGATGCATGTTGCAACTTTCTGTGCTCCCCATGGTTTTACGGCACACATCTCTCATGCTTCCACTCCTGGTAGTGGGGTGGCGTTCAATTTTTTTTTTTTTTTTTTGGTCATCAGTCTACTGAGTGGTTTGATGCGGCCCGCCACGAATTCCTTTCCTGTGCTAACCTCTTCATCTCAGAGTAGCACTTGCAACCTACGTCCTCAATTATTTGCTTGACGTATTCCAATCTCTGTCTTCCTCTACAGTTTTTGCCCTCTACAGCTCCCTCTAGTACCATGGAAGTCATTCCCTCATGTCTTAGCAGGTGTCCTATCATCCTGTCCCTTCTCCTTATCAGTGTTTTCCACATATTCCTTTCCTCTCCGATTCTGCGTAGAACCTCCTCATTCCTTACCTTATCAGTCCTCCTAATTTTCAACATTCGTCTATAGCACCACATCTCAAATGCTTCGATTCTCTTCTGTTCCGGTTTTCCCACAGTCCATGTTTCACTACCATACAATGCTGTACTCCAGACGTTCATCCTCAGAAATTTCTTCCTCACATTAAGGCCGGTATTTGATATTAGTAGACTTGTTTTGGCCAGAAATGCCTTTTTTGCCATAGCGAGTCTGCTGTTGATGCCCTCCTTGCTCCGTCCGTCATAGGTTATTTTACTGCCTAGGTAGCAGAACTCCTTAACTTCATTGACTTCGTGACCATCAATCCTGATGTTAAGTTTCTCGCTGTTCTCATTTCTACTACTTCTCATTACCTTCGTCTTTCTCCGATTTACTCTCAAACCATACTGTGTACTCATTAGACTGTTCATTCCGTTCAGCAGATCATTTAATTCTTCTTCACTTTCACTCATGATAGCAATGACATCAGCGAATCGTATCATTGATATCCTTTCACCTTGTATTTTAATTCCACTCTTGAACCTTTCTTTTATTTCCATCATTGCTTCCTCGATATACAGATTGAAGAGTAGGGGCGAAAGGTTACAGCCTTGTCTTACACCCTTCTTAATACGAGCACTTCGTTCTTGATCGTCCACTCTTGGTTGTTGTACATATTGTATATGACCCGTCTCTCCCTATAGCTTACCCCTGCTTTTTTCAGAATTTCGAACAGCTTGCACCATTTTATATTGTCGAACGCTTTTTCCAGGTCGACAAATCCTATGAAAGTGTGTTGATTTTTCTTTAGCCTTGCTTCCATTATTAGCCGTAACGTCAGAATTGCCTCTCTCGTCCCTTTACTTTTCCTAAAGCCAAACTGATCGTCACCTAGCGCATTCTCAATTTTCTTTTCCATTCTTCTGTATATTATTCTTGTAAGCAGCTTCGATGCATGAGCTGTTAAGCTGATTGTGCGATAATTCTCGCACTTGTCAGCTCTTGCCGTCTTCGGAATTGTGTGGATTATGCTTTTCCGAAAGTCAGATGGTATGTCGCCAGACTCATATATTCTACACACCAACGTGAATAGTCGTTTTGTTGCCACTTCCCCCAATGATTATTGAAATTCTGATGGAATGTTATCTATCCCTTCTACCTTATTTGACCGTAAGTCCTCGAAAGCTCTTTTAAATTCCGATTCTAATACTAGATCCCCTATCTCTTCTAAATCGACTCCTGTTTCTTCTTCTATCACATCAGACAAATCTTCACCCTCATAGAGGCTTTCAATGTATTCTTTCCACCTATCTGCTCTCTCCTCTGCATTTAACAGTGGAATTCCCGTTGCACTCTTAATGTTACCACCGTTGCTTTTAATGTCACCAAAGGTTGTTTTGACTTTCCTGTATGCTGAGTCTATCCTTCCGACAATCATATCTTTTTCGATGTATTCACATTTTTCCTGCAGCCATTTCGTCTTAGCTTCCCTGCACATGCTATTTATTTCATTCCTCAGCGACTTGTATTTCTGTATTCCTGATTTTCCCGGAACATGTTTGTACTTCCTCCTTTCATCAATCAACTGAAGTATTTCTTCTGTTACCCATGGTTTCTTCGCAGCTACCTTCTTTGTACCTATGTTTTCCTTCCCAACTTCTGTGATGGCCCTTTTTAGAGATGTCCATTCCTCTTCAACTGTACTGCCTACTGCGCTATTCATTATTGCTGTATCTTTAGCTTTAGAGAACTTCAAACATATCTCGTCACTCCTTAGTACTTCCGTATCCCACTTCTTTGCGTATTGATTCTTCCTGACTAACGTCTTGAACTTCAGCCTACTCTTCATCACTACTATATTGTGATCTGAGTCTATATCTGCTCCTGGGTACGCCTTACAATCCAGTATCTGATTTCGGAATCTCTGTCTGACCATGATGTAATCTAATTGAAATCTTCCCGTACCTCCCGACCTTTTCCAAGTATACCTCCTCCTCTCGTGATTCTTGAACAGGGTATTCGCTATTACTAGCTGAAACTTGTTACAGAACTCAATTAGTCTTTCTCCTCTTTCATTCCTTGACCCAAACCCATATTCTCCTGTAACCTTTTCTTCTACTCCTTCCCCCACAACTGCATTCCAGTCGCCCATGACTATTAGAATTTAGTCCCCCTTTATATACTGCATTACCCTTTCAATATCCTCATACACTTTCTCTATCTGTTCATCTTCAGCTCGCGACGTCGGCATGTACACCTGAACTATCGTTGTCGGTGTTGGTCTGCTGTCGATTCTGATTAGAACTACCCGGTCACTCAACTGTTCACAGTAACACACCCTCTGGCCTACCTTCCTATTCATAACGAATCCTACACCTGTTATACCATTTTCTGCTGCTGTTGATATTAACCGATACTCGTCTGACCAGAAATCCTTGTCTTCTTTCCGCTTCACTTTCCTGACCCCTACTATATCTAGATTGTGCCTTTGCATTTCCCTTTTCAGATTTTCTAGTTTCCCTACCACGTTCATGCTTCTGACATTCCACGCCCCGACTCGTAGAACGTTATCCTTTCGTTGATTATTCAATCTTTTTCTAATGGTAACCTCCCACTTGGCAGTCCCCTCCCGGAGATCCAAATGGGGGTCTATTCCGGAATCTTTTGCCAATGGAGAGATCATCATGACACTTCTTCAATTACAGGCCACATGTCCTGTGGATACACGTTACGTGTCTTTAATGCAGTGGTTTCCATTGCCTTCTGCATCCTCATGTCGTTGATCATTGCTGATTCTTCCGCCTTTAGGGGAAATTTCCCACCCCTAGGACAAGAGAGTGCCCTGAACCTCTATCCGCTCCTCCGCCCACTTTGACAAGGCCGTTGGCAGAATGAGGCTGACTTCTTATGCCAATGCTGATTATTTATCAAAATTTAGGCAGTGGCGGGGATCGAACCCGGGACCGAAGACGTTTTTGACTATGAATCAAAGACGCTAACCCTAGAACACGGTTCCATTACATGTCGGTATCCTCGCTGATGAATTTCCCTATCTCCCTGATGTGAGAGGTATGGCTCTCACGTTTAATGGCGTCAGGATCATCTCTGTCTATGCTCCATCTGATTCGGGGACAGACACGCCACTCTTACTGTGCTGGCAAGATGCATTGATCATGGGAGGCGATTTCAGCTGCACCCATGCACTCAAGGACCACCTAGCACGTCACTCACCGTGCGCGGTGCTAGCGACAATTCTCCAGCACTTCAGCCTAGTGGATTCTTGGAAGCATGTTAATTGCGATTGTCCACGGTTTACGCGTTTCACCAACCATTCGTCCAGCCGACTGGATCATAGATACATCTCCCGCGGTATTGTCAGTGTGGTCCAGGCTGCTGAAGCCGGGCCCATTGCATTCTCTGACCATGACGCATATATCTGCGCCACCAGTCTCTGTCGCAAAAGGTTGTGGTGCGGCTGTGGACCACGGACACTGAACACGATCCACCTTACTTCACACGTCTGCCAGCAGTTCATCGAGACCATATGGTCAGCTTGTCGTCGACGCCATGATGCCCTCCGTTGGTGGGTACTCTGTGCAAAGCCTGCCCTCCACAAGGCCTCAATCGGTTATGCAAGGGAGATTGCGGCGTGGTGGTGACGGACTCATAAATTCTACTTCACCATTCTGCAAATCGCACCAAGGCACAGCTCACATCGCCACGTTGATATAGGTATATTCACCGCGCGCACACACGACAGCTTAGTGCAGGACCGTCCATCTGTGTAACATGTAATAGCGGAAAGTTCTTATGACTGCTAATGGGCAGCGTTTCGATACCCAATAGGATATCGGGTCTGCCCTCCATGCACATTACGTTACTCTGTACCCTGAACAACGTCACCACCCTGCCAACATTAGGGCGGTCTCTAAACTCTCCTTTGGCTCTGTTCCCGTGGATGCGACGACGGAACTGATCGCTAACGTCACGTACGCACAGAAGAAGTCCATGACGGTATCCAGGAGGGTCCTAAGAACAGGTCGCCTGGCCCTTACGGCCTCTCACTGGAGTTTTATCGGACATTTCGTCCCGTTCTGTACCCAGTGTGGACAGGAATTTGTCAGGACCTTATGACTCCTTTCGTGTCAATTCCTGACGGTTTCCTCATTCCCATCAGGAAGCCTCGGGGTACCTCACGGAGATTCGATCACTGCCCCTTGACATTCAACAGTGATACAAAGATGTTGTTGGCTGCGTGGGTTAACGGACAGCTCGGTACGTGGTTTCCCCCGATGAAACTTCTTTTGGAAATGCCAATAATATCAGAACTTCCCTCGGCCGCTATTGGGACCTAATCGCTCTTGCTCACGCTCGTCGTAAGCCTGGAATTTTGGGAGCTCGATAGAGGAAGGGATGCTCTGCAACTTGGGCTAGCCTGTTGCTACGGTCAACGTCGTAATGCGTCTCCTTCGTGGAGCTACGTCTCGTGTACTCTATAATGGCCGTCTTAGTCCTTCCATCTCGATCTGTCGATCAGTGCGTCAAGGATTCCCGGTCTTTGCACTGTTGTATGCATTCGCCATGAAACCGTTGCTATGTGGCCTCCATCATCGCCTTTCTGAGATGTCTCTTGGTGACCATGTATTTAGCTGCACTGCTTATGCAGACGATCTCGTCATTGTTCTTCGTAGCGGTGCTGTGGTCGGGTAGTCACTAGCATGGTTTCCACCTACGGCGAAGCTTCTGGTAACTGCCATGACGTCCGAAAATCGAACGCCATGGCTATAGGTGTTTGACTTCCTGTCTACTTTCCTAACTACTAGCTGGGCTCTTAGATCACGTTTATGAACACCCTATCTTCTGAAACGAACACAATATGAGGATGTATAAATGGCGGTATGAATCCCCACATGGCACAGACACTTTCTATTCCGCCATCGATGACCCGCCGCATGTCAGCGGCATTGGGTTCGTTTTTTTTTGCCACGGCTTACTGTTCCAGATACCTTGAGACACTCACCCTCCCAGTGTGCTGGGCGGTTTAGGTCTGTATCATGTGCCTGACTGAGTGGCAGCCCTTTTCATCGTCTCTCTCATGATGTTGTGGCACCGAAGTCCTACGTGCCCTACCAGCCTATTGCTGGAGGTCCTTGCACCACACTCTCCCTCAACACCTGTCGAGCTTTCAGAAGTCCCGCCGCCCTTCTTTTGCTTCCGCCACTTTTTCCTAGAACTGAGCTACGTACATAATGTGGTACTGCCACCCCAATTGACGTCCACGAAGGCGGTGTATGGCTCCTTTGAGCAGCACAGGTCACCAAATGTAGTTGAGGGGAAGCTTCCCCACGTCGACTGGTGTGCCGTTTGGCGATCGGTATGCACTTCATATCTTGACACTGACATCCAGTCTGCTAGGAACCTTGCTGCCAATGGGAAACAAGTGTGCCGGTCACGCCTTCATAGGATTCATCTCGCAGACACCCCCTTGTGTGTCGACTGTAATGTTACGGACACAAACGAGCACTACCTGTTGTGCAGATCTGCAAGAGGTTTCTGGTTCTTGGTGCGACAGATGTTTTCCCTAATTACCCGTACGACTCCTCATCAGATACCTAATCAAATGCTCCTCTTTCCAGACACGGTATACTTCCTGCAGGCGAAGACGAAGTCTGTGAAGTGGATTTGTGGACATGCAGCTAACGACTTGTTTGCCGATAGCGAGAAACGTATCCTTGACTTCTGGCATTACCTTAATCAACACCATGATGCAGTTGTCCGCAATACACATTCGGACAATTTTTCTCCAATATCCTTTGCAGTGCCTTCCTTAACACACTCTAGAACTGGGGTTTTCCTGTTATGAAGAGTTGGTCCCCGCCTCTTCCAGACTTACAAACGATATATTCACTGGTCATCGGAATGTTTTTCTCGGAAAAACAATACGTTGATTGTCGCAATCAGTCTGACATCTTGCTGAGCCCTTCTCCTTGCGTGACGCCGATTTCCTGATGTTCTCGGTAGTATTGAAAAAAAAAAATGGCACTGAGCATTATGGGACTTAACATTTGAGGTCATCAGTTGCCTAGAACTTACAACTACTTAAACCTAACTAACCTATGGACATCATACACATCGATGCCCGAGGCAGGATTCGAACCTGTGACCGTAGTGGTCGCGCGGTTCCAGACTGAAGCGCCTAGAACCGCTCGGCCACACCGGCCGTCTCGGTGATATTAATGACAAAAATAAATAAAAGTAATGAAAGGAAGAAAAGGAAAATAAATAAATAAACGATGTTCATTGTACCTCTACGTTCCCTACGCTTTCCTTGGTTCGTGAAAGGTGGGAACGTGACATGGTGGTCAAGCCTCGGGTTGCGAGCCGTGCCCGCTTTGCCCCTTTTCCTCCCTCTGGGCACCGGAAGGTTAAAAAAAAAAAGAAAAAAGAAAAAAGCCCAAGGTGACCGCTCGCGGTAAGCAGGAAATCTTGGTTCGAGTCCCGGTCTGGCACAAATTTTCACTGTCGTCTTTCCGTTCTACAGCTCATGGTAGTCCTTATTAGCAATTGTGCATTCATTTGATGTGATTTTATACAGGTTATTGTTTATGTCGCCGTCGCATTGACATCTTACATCCAGACATTGGACACTTATTCATGTCCGTCTGTAGATTCCAAGATCGACGTACGTTCCTGCTTCCTTTCGGCTTTACTTCAGATGTTTTTTGGTTAGCCTTTTACTCCCTATAGCAACGAAAAAATAGAGTAACATGAAGAAAACTGTGTCACGGATGGAATATGTTTGTATGTGTCATCAGGATTCTGAGTAGTTTGGTGTGACCCTCCAAGGTTTTAACTGTTCCAGTCTCGTCATCAGCGAGAGGTGAGTACAGCCAAATCTTGAAGTATTTCTTAGATATATATAAATATTTATTTTCCTCTACAGGTTTCACTCTCTGCCGCAACCTTTAGCACGAGGAACATGGAAGTTATTCCTTGTTGTCTTAACACATATCCTATCAGCCTGTCCCTTCTACACTCCTGGAAATGGAAAAAAGAACACATTGACACCGGTGTGTCAGACCCACCATACTTGCTCCGGACACTGCGAGAGGGCTATACAAGCAATGATCACACGCACGGCACAGCGGACACACCAGGAACCGCGGTGTTGGCCGTCGAATGGCGCTAGCTGCGCAGCATTTGTGCACCGCCACCGTCAGTGTCAGCCAGTTTGCCGTGGCATACGGAGCTCCATCGCAGTCTTTAACACTGGTAGCATGCCGCGACAGCGTGGACGTGAACCGTATGTGCAGTTGACGGACTTTGAGCGAGGGCGTATAGTGGGCATGCGGGAGGCCGGGTGGACGTACCGCCGAATTGCTCAACACGTGGGGCGTGAGGTCTCCACAGTACATCGATGTTGTCGCCAGTGGTCGGCGGAAGGTGCACGTGCCCGTCGACCTGGGACCGGACCGCAGCGACGCACGGATGCACGCCAAGACCGTAGGATCCTACGCAGTGCCGTAGGGGACCGCACCGCCACTTCCCAGCAAATTAGAGACACTGTTGCTCCTGGGGTATCGGCGAGGACCATTCGCAACCGTCTCCATGAAGCTGGGCTACGGTCCCGCACACCGTTAGGCCGTCTTCCGCTCACGCCCCAACATCGTGCAGCCCGCCTCCAGTGGTGTCGCGACAGGCGTGAATGGAGGGACGAATGGAGACGTGTCGTCTTCAGCGATGAGAGTCGCTTCTGCCTTGGTGCCAATGATGGTCGTATGCGTGTTTGGCGCCGTGCAGGTGAGCGCCACAATCAGGACTGCATACGACCGAGGCACACAGGGCCAACACCCGGCATCATGGTGTGGGGAGCGATCTCCTACACTGGTCGTACACCACTGGTGATCGTCGAGGGGACACTGAATAGTGCACGGTACATCCAAACCGTCATCGAACCCATCGTTCTACCATTCCTAGACCGGCAAGGGAACTTGCTGTTCCAACAGGACAATGCACGTCCGCATGTATCCCGTGCCACCCAACGTGCTCTAGAAGGTGTAAGTCAACTACCCTGGCCAGCAAGATCTCCGGATCTGTCCCCCATTGAGCATGTTTGGGACTGGATGAAGCGTCGTCTCACGCGGTCTGCACGTCCAGCACGAACGCTGGTCCAACTGAGGCGCCAGGTGGAAATGGCATGGCAAGCCGTTCCACAGGACTACATCCAGCATCTCTACGATCGTCTCCATGGGAGAATAGCAGCCTGCATTGCTGCGAAAGGTGGATATACACTGTACTAGTGCCGACATTGTGCATGCTCTGTTGCCTGTGTCTATGTGCCTGTGGTTCTGTCAGTGTGATCATGTGATGTATCTGACCCCAGGAATGTGTCAATAAAGTTTCCCCTTCCTGGGACAATGAATTCACGGTGTTCTTATTTCAATTTCCAGGAGTGTATTTGTCAGTATTTCCTACATGACACTCTCCTCGTTGATTCTGCATAGGCATCATTCATTCCTCATCAGTCCACGTCATTTTCAATATTATTCTGTAGCACCACATCTAAAATGTTCCGATTCTCTTCTTTCCTGACCTGGTTTTCCCACAGTTCGTGATTCTCTATCAAACGTGCTCCAAACATATATCTTCAGAAATTTCTTCTTCGGAATAAGGCCGATGATCTATGCTAACAGACTTTACCTGGCCACACTTGCCTCGCTGCTTGTGCTACTCTGCTTACTATGGCCTCCTTGCTTCGCCCGTCATTTGCTTTTTTTATGCTTTCCAGTTGCACTGGAAAAGATGTTACTTCAGTACATGTCAAATTGTAAAATCCTACAGCATGTAGACATGACATGTCATCGTCAGAATTAAGTCTGTTGAGTGCAGGAGTACAACTGCATCAAATGAGCCCGAGGTTCTGTACATCTTGAAATTATGTAAATTAAGTGAAGTGTTGACAACCTTTAACACGAATTGCTATTAACCAGTATTTTGGGTAAGTTAACACTCGTAACATTTCACTTAATTTACATAATTTCACGATGTATAGAACTTCGCGCTGCCTTGATGCTACTGTATTACTACAGCAAAAAGGCTTAGTTTTGACATTGAAATATCTGCACGTCGGAGTATTTTAAAGTCTCGCATTTGCTTAAGTAACATCTTTTGCAGTGCCACTTTATAAGGGCCCAAAGCCCGAAACAATAGTAGTAAAACAAATAATTTCTTCAGTCAACGACGAACATGGCTTACTTCGATACTGAGGTGCTGTTCCAGTAAAGTGTGAGAGCCTCTGCAAAGATGTTCGAGCGTCTGAGGAATACCAAACTGGCTGATGCGTTAACGGGAATTTGAAGTGAAGATTGAGGCTTGCTAGTGTAGTCCGTGCAGTGTGCCACGGTGGCGTAGTGGTTAGCGTTTAAACCGAGTGAGCAAGAGACATGGGTTCGAATCTAGGGCTTGGTACACATTTTCATTCCTCGCTTCATTCTGCATACTTATGTCCTTAAAAATTTCTACATGACGTCATAATAATGTGCAATTTTGCTTCGAAGCTAGAATAATTACTTCGCGGTTTCCAATGTTGATCGTAAGTTTATCGCTGGTCTAATTGTCGCTGCTCGTCATTACGTTCATCTTTCTACAGTTTATTCTTGGTCCATATTCTGTGCACATTAAACCATTCCGTTCAACAGGTCATGGAATGTATCTTTGCCACCGAGGACAGAAGTGACTAGCGCATATTGATAGTCTTTTATCCTGAAATTTATTCGCACTCCAAGTCTTTTCCTTCGTTTTTGCCAAAAGTTCTTCGCTGCATAGATTATATATGAAGTCTAAAACACGGCGTCCTGTTCTTTCATCATGTTTAATCCAAATAACTCGTTCTTAGTCTTCCATTAGTGTACAATTCACATACAAGGATGCATTTTATGCAGCCCAAATTATTTGCCAGCGCAGGAGGGTCAGTGGGAATTCCTGTCGTAATCCACTAATCGCCTGAGCACTTAACGTAACACAAGAGCGTTGTCCCACAAAGGCCTCCGGTACGTGAATAAGTCGCGAACTTCTGCAAAAAAATTTCCCGTAACGTAAGCGACTTGTTGCGGACTCGTGTTTGCTGTCTGGAAAATGCGCGCGAGTGCAGTGGAGGCGGAGCTGGCCTTTCTTTCTGGGGACGGATTTAAGCCGGCCGGAGCCGCCTGCGCCGCCGCAGGGCGTGTCACTTGCTAGGCAGCGCCAACCGCCACGGTGGCCAACCACCACATTGGCCAACCACGCAGTTGCGGCCCCGGGCGGTGTGAGCGTCCCACAGGCCGCATACAAAGGACTGCATTACCAGCGCGGCCCACGCAGCTGGCCTTAAAAACACGGCGCAGGGGACGCGACTCGCTGTCCTAAACCTCATACCTCTCACTGCGAGACTCGCGGAATTTCTTTTATGATCTGCCATAACCACATGAATCCTGTCTTCACATTATACAGCAGCTGCACAAAATAATACACCAAGCGATAAACGCCCCATCTTTGGTAGCCATCCACATGTAAAATAATAGTACGAGTACTAAACGATAAGCGCGAGGCACAGTTTCTATTCGGTTTTGAGGGTGTAACAGCTTCCGGCTACAAAAAAAAAAAATAGATTTTCAGGATTGAATACAGCTCTAACCAAAACTAATAATTTAAAATGATGGCCGGCCGGAGTGGCTGTGCGGTTCTAGGCGCTCCAGTCTGGAAAGATTGACCGCTACTGTCGCAGGTTCGAACCCTGCCTCGGGCATAGATGCGTGTGATGTCCTTAGGTTAGTTAAGTTTAATTAGTTCTAAGTTCTAGGCAACTAGAGACCTCAGAAGTTAAGTTGCATAGTGCTCACAGTCTTTTGAACCATTTAAAATGATGACGTAATCTATCCATTTGCACCGCCTGAGTTTGCGAGGTGGGTCTCGGCGAATAATGTACAGAAAAACAGTTTGATACACTTATTAATAACACATATACTAAAACTAGAAATAATTATTTTAAAGTAAAGAGCTTACGCTCACATTGCAAGTCAAGCTTTCCCAATCAACTGCACAATTCGTTAAGACTTTAAAAAACTAAAACCATATCAAAATGTACAAAGTTAAGAGATAGTTTGGGAAAACTGATACATTACAAAAAACTTATTTCATTGACCGTTTGTTTACATTTACTTTAAATATGGTCATATAAAAGCTTTACTACTACTTAAGGAATTAGGACTTAGGATTGAAAATTTTTAAGTCATTTGTCTTCTAACTAGTTTGACGCAACCCACCATGATTTCCTTTCCTCTCAGAGTAGCTCTTGCAACCCATCTCCTATTATTTGCTGTATGTATTCCAGTCTCTGTCTTCCTCTATAGTTTTCGCCTTCTACGGATTCTTTTAGTACCGTCGAAGTTATACCTTGATGTCTTAACAGATGACCTATCATCCTGTCACTTCTAATGCTCAGTCTTTTCGTTATATTCCTTTCCTCGCCGAATCAGCGGCGCACCTCTTCACGTATTACCTTATCAGTCTAAATGATTTTCAAAATTCATCTTAAGCACCATCTGAAACGCGTCTATTCTCTTCTGTTCCGGTGTTCCCGGAGTCCATGTTTCACTGCTATACAATTCTGCGCTCCAAACGCACATTCTCAGGTATTTCTCAGATTTCTCAAATTAAGGCCTAGTATGCATTTTTTGCCAGTGCTAGCCCCATTCTTCTGTCCTCCTCGCTTCGTCGCCCATGGTTTAGTTGCTGCCTCAGTAACAGAATTCCTCAAATCCACCTACTTCGTAATCCCAGTTTTGATGTCATCTTTCTCGCTGTTCCCATTTCTCCTACTACTCATTCCTTTCGTCTTTCTTTCATTTGCTCCCAATCCGTATTCTGTGGTCGTGATACTCTTCATTTCACTCAACAGATCCTGCAATTCTTCTTCACTTTTACTGAATATAGCAGTGTCATCCCCCCCCCCCCCCACCATGTACCATGGACCTTGCCGTTGGTTGGGAGGCTTGCGTGCCTCAGCGATACAGATGGCCGTACCGTGGGTGCAACCACAACGGAGGGGTATCTGTTGAGAGGCCAGACAAACATGTGGTTCCTGAAGAGGGGCAGCAGCCTTTTCAGTAGTTGCAGGGGCAACAGTCTGGATGATTGACTGATCTGGCCTTGTAACATTAACCAAAACGGCCTTGCTGTGCTGGTACTGCGAACGGCTGGAAGCAAGGGGAAACTACAGCCGTATTTTTTCCCCAGGACATGCAGCTTTACTGTATGTTTAAATGATGATGGCGTCCTCTTGGGTAAAATATTCCGGAGATAAAATAGTCCCCCATTCAGATCTCCGGGCGGGGACTACTCAGGAGGACGTCGTTATCAGGAGAAAGAAAACTGGCGTTCTACGGATCGGAGCGTGGAATGTCAGATCCCTTAATCGGGCAGGTAGGTTAGAAAATTTAAAAAGGGAAATGGATAGGTTAAAGTTAGATAGAGTGGGAATTAGTGAAGTTCGGAGGCAGGAGGAACAAGACTTTTGGTCAGGTGATTACCGGGTTATAAATACAAAATCAAATAGGGTTAATGCAGGAGTAGGTTTAATAATGAATAAAACAATAGGAGTGCGGGTTAGCTACTACAAACAGCACAGTGAACGCATTATTGTGGCCAAGATAGACACAAAGCCCATGCCTACTACAGTAGTACAAGTTTACATGCCAACTAGCTCTGCAGATGATGAAGAAATTGATGAAATGTATGACGAGATAAATGAAAATTATTCAGGTAGTGAAGGGAGACGAAAATTTAATAGTCATGGGTGACTGGAATTCGTCACTAGGAAAAGAGAGAGAAGGAAACATAGTCGGTGAATATGGATTAGGGGGAAGAAATGAAAGAGAAACCCGCCTTGTAGAATTTTGCACACAGCATAACTTAATCATAGCTAACACTTGGTTCAAGAATTATAAAAGAAGGTTGTATACCTGGAAGAATCCTGGAGATACTAAAAGGTATCAGATAGATTATATAATGGTAAGACAGAGATTTAGGAACCAGGTTTTAAATTGTAAGACATTTCCAGGGGCAGATGTGGATTCTGACCACAATCTATTGGTTATGAACTGTAGATTGAAACTGAAGAAACTGCAAAAAGGTGGGAATTTAAGGAGATGGGACCTGGATAAACTGAAAGAATCAGAGGTTGTACAGAGTTTCAGGGAGAGCATAAGCGAACAATTGACAGGAATGGGGGAAAGAAATACAGTACAAGAAGAATGGGTAGCTCTGACGGATGAAGTAGTGAAGGCAGCAGAGGATCAAGTACGTAAAAAGACGAGGGCTAATAGAAATCCTTGGGTAACAGACGAAATATTGAATTTAATTGACAAAAGGAGAAAATATAAAAATGCAGTAAATGAAGCAGGCAAAAAGGAATACAAACGTCTCAAAAATGAGATCGACAGGAAGTGCAAAATGGATAAGCAGGGATGGCTAGAGGACAAATGTAAAGATGTAGAGGCTTGTCTCACTAGGGGTAAGATAGATACTGCCTACAGGAAAATTAGAGACCTTTGGAGAGAAGAGAACCACTTGTATGAATATCAAGAGCTCAGATGGCAACCCAGTTCTAAACAAAGAAGGGAAGGCAGAAAGGTGGAAGGAGTATTTAGAGTTTATACAAGGGCGATGTACTTGAGGACAATACTATGGAAATGGAAGAGGTTGTAGATGAAGATGAAATGGGAGATAAGATACTGCGTGAAGAGTTTGACAGAGCACTGAAAGACCTGAGTCGAAACAAGGCCCCGGGAGTAGGCAGCATTCCATTAGAACTACTGATGGCCTTGCGAGAGCCAGTCATGACAAAACTCTACCATCTGGTGAGCAAGATGTATGAGACAGGCGAAATACCCACGGACTTCAAGAAGAATATAATAATTCCAATCCCAAAAAAGCAGGTGTTGACAGATGTGAAAATTACCGAACTATCAGTTTAATAAGTCACAGCTGGAAAATACTAACGCGAATTCTTTACAGACGAATGGAAAAACTAGTAGAAGCGGACCTCGGGGAAGATCAGTTTGGACTCCGTAGAAATGTTGGAACACGTGAGGCAATACTAACCTTACGACTTATCTTAGAAGAGAGATTAAGAAAAGGCAAACCTACGTTTCTAGCATTTGTAGAGTTAGAGAAAGCTTTTGACAACGTTAACTGGAATACTCTCTTTCAAATTCTGAAGGTGGCAGGGGTAAAATACACGGAGCGAAAGGCTATTTACAATTTATACAGAAACCAGATGGCAGTTATAAGAGTCGAGGGGCATGAAAGGGAAGCAGTGGTTGGGAAAGGAGTGAGACAGGGTTGTAGCCTCTCCCCGATGTTATTCAATCTGTATATTGAGCAAGCAGTAAAGGAAACAAAAGAAAAATTCGGAGTAGGTATTAAAATTCATGGAGAAGAAGTAAAAACTTTGAGGTTCGCCGATGACATTGTAATTCTGTCAGAGACAGCAAAGGACTTGGAAGAGCAGTTGAACGGAATGGACAGTGTTTTGAAAGGAGGATATAAGATGAACATCAACAAAAGCAAAACGAGGATAATGGAATGTAGTCAAATTAAATCGGGTGATGCTGAGGGGATTAGATTAGGAAATGAGACACTTAAAGTAGTAAAGGGGTTTTGCTATTTAGGGAGCAAAATAACTGATGATGGTCGAAGTAGAGAGGATATAAAATGTAGACTGGAAATGGAAAGGAAATCGTTTCTGAAGAAGAGAAATTTGGTAACATCGAGTATAGATTTAAGTGTCAGGAAGTCGTTTCTGAAAGTATTTGTATGGAGTGTAGCCATGTATGGAAGTGAAACATGGACGATAACCAGTTTGGACAAGAAGAGAATAGAAGCTTTCGAAATGTGGTGCTACAGAAGAATGCTGAAGATAAGGTGGGTAGATTACGTAACTAATGAAGAGGTACTTAATAGGATTGGGGAGAAGAGAAGTTTGTGGCACAACTTGACTAGAAGAAGGGATCGGTTGGTAGGACATGTTTTGAGGCATCAAGGGATCACAAATTTAGCATTGGAGGGCAGCGTGGAGGGTAAAACTCGTAGAGGGAGACCAAGAGATGAATACACTAAGCAGATTCAGAAGGATGTAGGTTGCAGTAAGTACTGGGAAATGAAGAAGCTTGCACAGGATAGAGTAGCATGGAGAGCTGCATCAAACCAGTCTCAGGACTGAAGACCACAACAACAACAACAGCAGTGTCATCATCGAATCCTATCATTGATATCCTTTCACCTCGAATCTGAAACCCACTCTTGAATCATTCTTTTACCTGTAACATTGCTTTTTCAACATATAGATTAAACACTACCAGTGAAAGACTACATCCTTGTCTTATACCCTTTTTGATCCGAGCACCTCATTCTTCGTCTTCCACTCTTATTGTTCAGTCTTGATGCTTGTACGTATCGTATATTACCCGTCTTCCCCAAAACGTTCTACTATGTTTTCACGGATTATCGTACATCTTGTCCATCTTACATTGTCGAACGCTTTTTCCAGGTCAATAAATCATATGAACGCCCTTTGACCCTTTTTCTTTCTTGCCTCCATTATCAACTGCAATTCACAACTGTCTTCCTGGTGCTTTTACCTTTCCTAAAGTGAAACTTGATGTCATCTAACAAATCATCAATTTTCTTTTCCATTCATCTGTGTATTATTCTTGTCAGCAACTAGGATTCATGAACTGTTAAGCACATTCTGCAGTAATTCTCGCACTTGACGGCTCTTGCAATCTTGGAAACTCTTTTGAGGCTGTTTATCCGAAAGTCTGATAGTATATTCCAAGTCTCAGGCGATCTACATACCAACGTGAATAGTTTTTTTAAGCTACTTTGCAAAATGATTTCAGAAATTCTGGTGCAATCTTATAAATTTCTCCTGTGTTATTTGATCTTTAGTCTTCCAAAGCTCTTTTAAATCCCCATTCTAATTCTGAATCCCTGTCTTTTCCCTATCGATTCCTCTTTCTTCTTCTTCCATGTCATCAGACAAATCCTCTGCCTCATAAAGGCCTTCAATATATCCTTTACAGTTATACACTCTCTCTTCTCCATTTAAAAGTGGAATTCCTGTTGTACTTTTAACGTTTCTGCACTTGCTTTCAATTTCACTGAAGGTCGTTTTGAGAATGAACTACAATATCAAGTAGTAGCTTGAATTTAAATGAAAAGAAACTGCAGCTCAGTGGTTTACAGTTGAAGCAAACACAATACACAATTACTTAGTAAATGACTAAGATCAACTAATAGTTGAACTAACGATGCTGAAATATATGTCCAAATCCACCAGTTAAATCTGAGATTTACCTTAAACAACTACCTCAGAAATATATTCCAGGAATCAGATTGTGTACTCCGTCCATGGTGTGTACATTTGATCAGCCCTTTAAGTGACTCGTAGTATTACTAACTAGAGTGCGTAATAGGCCACATGATTCAATGTACGACAGGCTAGACTGTATAACGCTGTACACAATACATGATCTCAGGTTATCCGAAAAAGAATTTGAGTTAGTGCTCACCAACAAACATCGCAATTCTTCTGTGCGAATCTGGATTGTATTAGCCTGAAAGAGTCACAAAGCTCAGCAATTACCAACGAGAGCAGGCAGCCGCTCTTACATTTCAAAAGGTAAAGTTAATTTAACTTCTCATGAATTACCGTTACCTATACTATTATTAGCCGGCCGCTGTGGCCGAGGGGTTCTAGGTGCTTCAGTACGGAACCGCGCTGCGCTACGGTCGCAGGTTCGAATCCTGGCATGGATGGGTGTGATGTTCTTAAGTTAGTTAGGTTTCAGTACTCCTAAGTCTAGGGGACTGATGACCTCAGATGTTAAGTCCCATAGTGCTTGGAGCCATTTGAACCATTTTTTATAGTACGTATAACTCAGCTCACAATATACAGTTAACTTTGACAATTCGACGAACCACCAGCCACCCGTATTAGGCAAGAGCTTTGATAATAATAGCCTGTTAATCCACTGAGCTTTAGCTCTCTTACATAGATAAATACTATTCTACACTGAGGTGACAAAAGTCATAGGATAGCGATATGCACATATACAGATGGCGGTAGTATCGCGTACACTAAGTATAGAAGGACAGTGCACTAGCGGAGCTGTTGTTTGTACTCAGGTGATTCATGTGAAATGGTTTCCTGCATACGTATAGCCGCACGAAGGGAATTAACAGACTTTCAATGTAGTTGGATGTAAACACATGGGCATTCCATTTCTGGGATATTCCATTTCAGAAATCGTTAGGGAATGCAATGTACCGACATTCGCGATGTCAACAGTGTGTCGAGGGTAACAAATTTCATGCATTATCTGTCACCACGGACAAAACAGTAACCGACGGCCTTTACTCAATGACTGAGAACAGTGAGGTCTGCTTACAGTTGTCAGTGCTAACAGATGAGCAACAATGGCTTAAATAACCACAGAAATCGATATGAGAGATACGACGAACGTATCCGTTAGGACAGAGCAGCGAAATTTGGCGTTAATGGGCTGTGGCAGCAGACAACCGACGCGAGAGCCCTTGCTGACAGCTCGACATCGCCTGCAACGCCCCTCCTGGACTCGTGACCAGATCAGTTGGACCCTAGACTACTGGGAAATCATGGCTTGGTCAAATTAGTCCCAGTTTCCGGTTATAAGGGCTGTGGTAGGGTTCAAGTGTGACGCAGACCCAACGGAGACATGGACCCAAGTTGCCAACAAGACACACGAAAATGACGTGGGCTCCGTTTATCAAGTCCACTAGGTTCTCTTGCTCGACTGAACCGATCATTGGCCAGAAATTGTTATATTCGTATACTTAGAGACCATTTAGAGACATTTATCATAGACTTCAAGTTCGCAAAACAACGATGGAATTTTATTGCACGACAGTGGGTCGTGTCACGCGCCGCAATTAGTCGCGATTGTTTTCAAGAACATTCTGGACAGTTTAGGCGAATGGTTTGACTATCCAGATCACCCGGAAAAGATCCCATCGATCATGTATAGGAAATAATCGAAATGTCAGTTCGTGCACAAAACCCTGCACCGGCTACGTATTGCAATTATAGACAGCTATAGAGTCAGCATGCCTCACATATCTGCAGGGTAGTTCCAACGACTTGTTGATACCATACCACGACGAACTGCAACGCTATGCCTGGCAGGAGGAGGTCCAACAGGGTGTTAGGAGGTATCCCATGACTTGTCACCTCAGGGTATGATTTATACGCTATTGCCTTTATCTATGTAATTATCTTTACCTATGGAAAAATACCATCACAACAGTGAAAAGGTTTGCAATACAGAGAGAGCAATGCAACATATACCGGTAGAGTAATACAATAACCTTCAATCGAAGGCAAAAGTAGTGTAGCACTGTTGGCATCGATAATATCCAAGAACATCGAAGTTCTGTCGCTCTTCCACTGCATTGTTGACCATCCACGACGTGCAGCTCGGTAAAAACTTCTACAGTACTGCCGTGTATCATTGTTGACAAACAAGGAAGAGCCACAACCGACCTGAACTGAACGCAGTCTTGCGGCCGAAAAGTAACATGGGCTTCACTGTTGTCAACAACAAGTGCCATAAATAAATGGACATATCACACAGTGCATGACGTCAAAATTTGTAGTGTTACACAGATAATTTCAATCCAACAGAGATACTAAGATCAATCAAAAAAAGAAACCAAAAGAAATGCTATTAATCTATCACTGGAATCCACTGGATCCCTTATACAAGAATACTAAGAAAGTTTCCCCTGGACAACCTGCGAAATTATGTCAGAAGATTTCTTTTTCAGCCTACGTACTCGTATATTTTCAGACAGTTTAACTCATGGCGCGCAAACTACACATACCTTATTCTTCCTTTACTTAAGAATGAGAGCACATAGCTACCGCCAAAAAGGTTTGCACATAATTTCAGAGGTGTACACAGACTTTTCTCTTCGACCTCGCTCACAAAATTATGAAAGCAGAGGAAATTTTATCGCTTAACACAATTTCGTTGATCATCAGATATGAAGTTTTAAGTTTCTTTAGTACTAATTCTATTAGCCACAAATTTTACCACATATAATAATGCTGACTGCACCTGTACAATTATGTTATTGTATGAGTCACACTTTAGAGGATGTGACATTTTATTGATTGTAGCTCGATATTTTACAGAATCGAGCTTGACGGTTTCTTGATATCCTCTACGTGCGACTGTAATGCGGGCCGGTAGCAGAGATTCCCGTGCTGACCAAAGGAGGTGTCCACACCCTTTATAGCCTTATTCCCATGATAACGAAGTCAGAAACTCTTATCTGAACGCCTAGACGAGGCTACGTTTATTCAAACAACGCGAAGAAACAGATATGACAGTCTGGCGAAGCTATGTTCATACTTGCAGGGAGTACGAGGAGCAGCGTGGTAAATGTTCTGTAACACACTGCTCTGCAAAACTGAATGTCGAGATAGATGGAGTAATACAACAAATTAACTGCTCGTTGCAAATGAACGAAAACGAGGGAGTATGTTTTTTGGAGTTACCATCGAATCAAAGATATCTCCGTATGATTATATTTTAAATACATTTTTAAGTACTTTTTCCAGATCGCTGTTTCTCCACGAGAAATGTTCCCAGAAATCCCTAGTTATTGGAAAAATTACACGATACAATTGAATGCTTTCCGAGGAAAACTTCTTCCGGCAACAGTTTATTTTGTAGCATGGGGAAAAGGGGCATCGCTCAATAGCATGGGAAGTTGCTAAAAATAATTCGATTGGCAGAACTCAAAATATGAGTCCCACAACTGAAAATACGAATAACGCCAGGAGAGAAAAGAAATTTCTACAGATTCCTACATTTTTGTAACATCTGACAAGAGACACTTTTACTCCTCATTCAAAGTTTTCAGTTGTAATTCTTACTGATGACAATCAGTCATATTCAATGCAGTTAGATGCCTAATGGAAATGAGCAAGGCAGTATCCATTCTTACAATAATCGCTGTCTGGGGATATTGCTTTCTTTTTGGGACAGCATAGTATCTATACAGTTATTGGCGTCATCTGGTAAATGAAATACACTAAAGCACATCCATAAAAGTCCGTCTGGCAGTGTTGCACCTGCCTCAGAGTCAGTAATAACAAGTACCCAGTGTCAGGAATAAATAGCACCCACGGAAGTGACGCCGATACATCATTACCGTCACGATTGTATTATGGAATTTTTTTATCTGGAAGATATTTATTGAAACATTTCAGAATATAGTATTAAGAATTTTGTAAGCGTTACTGCGATCACTTCAGCTGTTAACGGAAATTGAAAAATTCACATAGAATGTAGTGCGATTATGTATTATATACTTTAATTAGATTCCCGCAGCTGTAAATCTTAATCCTTTAATTTTATTTACAGTACTATGTCGTATTAAAGAACCCATTCAGTTATTCCACTTAATCTATTTAGGGGAACATTGGTAAATACGAACAGTGCTGATGTGAAAGAAGATATCTGGAAGGTGGCTATTAACAGCATTAATGTATAAAATGCATCTTCGACCATCCGTTGCTTTTGTATTTAAAACTCAAAAGTCGACCGTTTTCAGTCAGAGACCATCTCCACTCATTAAAACATTTTAAGTCATAACATCACATCTGTCATTATTTAAATAATGCTCACGTCTCATATGTCGAGCATATCATAATTTCTAGTATACCACACAGGGCTTTTAAAGGCAAACGTACTACTGAAGTATGTTTGCCTTCAAAAGCCCTGTGTGATATATTAGATTTCATGACATGCTCTACTTATGGAACGTGTTTATAATTTAAGTAATGACAGATGTGACTTTGTGGCTTAAATTGTTTTAACCCTTATCAGTGAAGATGATCTCTTACTGAAACCGGTTGATATCTGGGTTTTAAATAAGAAATCAGCTGATGGTCGAACATGCATTTTATACATGACTTGAAAGAGACTGGAATCCCGCTTCTTTGAAACGCTCTGGCTACCCCCGTTTATTTCTGTTGTCGATGTTAACGATAGCAGGCTACTGCTGTCGAACATTGCCAGAATGCTCCATAACTTTAGGTCCTCAAGAGACGTATGCGTCACCACCAACGGTATGTCATGCATTGGTTCCATATCAAACAGTCGAATGGTTTAAAACTGAACTCAAGGCACTGGCGCACAAACTGTATTCGCTCACATTACTCCCCTCGCAGACAAAATTCTGATGACTGAAATGCAATAGTAAATAAAATTCGAAGCCCTCTGCACCCACTGCACCGTGCATATACACAACTGGCCATTAAAATTGCTACACCGAGAAGAAATGCAGATATTAAACGGGTATTCATTGGACAACTATATTATACTGGAACTGACATGTGATTACATTTTCACGCAATTTGGGTGCATACATCCTGTGAAATCAGTACCCAGAACAACCACCTCCGGCCGTAATAACGGCCTTGATACGCCTCAGCGTTGAGTCAAACAGAGCTTTGATGGCGTGTACAGGTACAGCTGCCCGTGCAGCTTCAACGCGATACCACAGTTCATCGAGAGTAGTGACTGTCGTACTGTGACGGTCCTGTTGATCGGCCATTATTGACCAGACGTTTCCAATTGGTGAGGGATCTGGAGAATGTGCTGGCCAGGGCAGCAGTCGAACATTTTCTGTCCTCAGAAAGGCCCGTACAGTACCTGCAACATGCGGTCGTGCTTTATCCTGCTGAAATATAGGGTTTCGCAGCAATCGAATGAGGGGTAGAGCCACGGGTCGTAACACATCTGAAATGTAACGTCCACTGTTCAAAGTGCCGTCATTGTGAACAAGAGGCGACCGAGACGTGTAGCCATTGGCACCCCATACCATCACGCCGGGTGATACGTCAGTATGGCGATGACGAATACACGCTTCCAATGTGCGTTCACCGTGATGTCGCCAAACACGGATGCGACCAACATGATGCTGTAAACAGAACCTGGATTCATCCGAAAAAATTACGTTTTGTCATTCATGTACTTAGGTTCGTCGTTGAGTACACCATCGCAGGCGCTCCTGTCTGTGATGCAGCGTCAAGGGTAACCGCAGCCATGGTCTCCGAGCTGATAGTCCATGCTGCTGCAAACGTCGTCGAACAGTTCGTGCAGATGGTTGTTGCCTTGCAAACGTCCCCATCTGTTGAGTCAGGGATCGAGACGTGGCTGTACGACCCGTTACAGCCATGCGGATAAGATGCCTGTCATCTCGACTGTTAAGTGATACGAGGGTGATGGGATCCAGCACGGCGTTCCGTATTACCCTCCTGAACCCACCGATTCCATACTCTGCTAACAGTCATTGGATCTCGACCAACGAGCAGCAATGTCGCGATACGATAAACTGCAATCGCGATAGGCTACAATCCGACCTCTATCAAAGTCGGAAACGTGATGGTATGCATTTCTTCTCCTTACACGAGGCATCACAACAACGTTTCACCAGCCAACGTCGGTCAACTGCTGTTTGTGTATGAGAAATCGGTTGGAAACTTTTCTCATGTCAGCACGTTGTACGTGTTGCCACCGGCTCCAAACTTGTGTGAATGCTCTGTAAAGCTAATCATTTGCATATCACAGCATCTTCTTCCTGTCGCTTCAACTTCGCGTCTCTAGCAGGTCATCTTCGTGTTGTAGCAATTTTAATTGCCAGCAGTGTATTACTTTACAGAGACTGGCTGGCAACTTAGACGATGTGGCCAGATCTCACAGCTATAGAATGCTGGTTTCTGTCATACGTTTTTTTCGAAGACGAGTCGAGACTTCTGTAACAGGTAAAGAGCTGCTTCTTTACCGTAGCATCTCGCTTCAGTTTCTCTCTCCCTTGTGGGAACGATAAAATCTCAGAAACGACAGGCCCACAAAAGATAAGACAAGTCACCTGCGCTCTCGCTGCTCGTCAAAGAGTAGAGATCTGTTAGAGCTGTAGAGCTGGGAAGCCCTTCAAGACCTGGCGTACGCCGCCACAAAAGCCAGGCTATTTATCTCCAAAACCGCTACGCGAGCTCTTTCCGTGTTAACGTGCTGCGTGGGCAGCTGCTCCAGGGCGATTGGTCTTTTCAGCAACGACGTTATTTCCTTCGATAAAAGAAGGAAACTACGGTAGGCTTGGGTTAGTGAACCGTAAAAAACTGTCAAGTTTACTGTTTAGTGCTTCAATGTCAATATATTCATCTTTGATCGGTGCATCGTTAGAGAATGTATTACGATGAAATATCATGAGTCTGCAACACAACGAACAAGTTGATACCGTGAAACTTTTGGGCAGCTGTTTTGTTTGGATCACATGAAAAAAGGACAAAAATTAAGAACAAATTAATAGGAAGAAGGTGTTGAGCGTAATGGATAATATTTTATTGTACCCAATTTGAATAAACATTTCTTGAAGTGAACCGTCTATTGAGATGTGAAATGCGAAATGATTTTAAGAAATATGACATTGTAACCGTGTCCTGACATTCGCACAGTTCATTACCTCTTTCGTGATTAAAATTTATATGCAATACATTTGAAAAATAAAATATCAACAACTATCACCCATTATGATCAATAATTCGCTGTTTTCACTACCAGGAAATTCTATGTCGACAAGTGTGAAAATCTTCGGGGAGGGCTGTGAAAAGTGTTTTTATGCGAACGTGGGATTTCCGAAGTGAAAAATTTCTTTGTAGAATGACTTTATCAGAAGGGCTAATTTGTAAAAACGTTTAACAAATCACTAGCAAAATAGCTTTCTTCCCTCACAATGAAACCATGAAACAGCGTAAACAAATTTTCTACATTAAATTTTAAAATGTCTTTGACATAGCACAATCAAATGTTTTCTACATTCCGTGATGTACAGGGTGATACACTCAAAAGAGGACCTACAAAGAAACATTTGCTTAAATTACACTCAAAGGCTTTCCATAAAAATCAAGATATGAAATAAATGAAGATGCCATACCTTGGTGGGGAAATCAAGAACAATAGATCAATCACAAAAAGTGCTGGAAGTGAGCGCCCTCAACTTGTAAACACAGTTGAACACGACGCAGCAGATTCTCGATTGTTGTTGCCAGAACCTCTGGTGTCACTGCTTCGATTAAATCTTCAAAGTCGGGTGGTTTCTTCCAGTAGACCTTGCCTTTTAGGCCACACCAAAGGAAAAAGCCAGGTGGTGACTTCTGGGGCCACAGTCCTTTCTAAATCACTCAGCCAGGGAAAATGATTCGACCTCAGCCATGGTCTCTCGAGACGTATTGACATGTGGTGCCATCATGTTGGTACCAGCTATATGTAAGCTCTTCATCGTCCAATTGGTTCACACATTCCCAAAACATTTCGATGTAAACTGCACTTGTCACAGTAGACTCGAAAAAAAATTGGTCCGATGATGCGATGCTTTGATATTGCAAATGGCAAGCCAATATTTTGTGAATGCAGGGGTTGATCGGCCAGTGTATATGAATTTTCATTACACCACAAACATGTATTCTGAGAGATTACATAGCCAGAGAGGTGGAACCATACCACATCACTGAAACATTTGTACTCCAAAATTCCTGGACCTTGAGCAATAAATTGCTGAAACCAGCTACAAAATATAATGCGTTTGTCTTCGTCATTGTAATTCAGTTCCTGAACAACTGTAAACCCGTACGGATACATGGCAGCTTTCTTCGCAGCTCTGCGGCATGTGCTCCGTGACATTCCCCGTTCGAGAGGTAAACGTGGAACAGATTTTGCAGGAGACGCCAAGAATCGCTGTTTCACGTCATTCACTTTTTCTTACGATGATGGCGGCCGTCCCTTACCTTGAAGATCCAACATCGTTCCACTGCTTTCCATATTGCTATCTTTTGTATGCAGCATTTAGACGGCATATGCTGGTCACCCAACCGTTCAATAAACGTTCGCCGACATGTCTTAACGGAACCAGGAATCCAATATTGTTTCCCAAGAAACACGCGCTGTGTGAGAGAATAGAGATATGAACACTGAGCTCCAGCCACAGCGATGCGTGAAAACACACTGTTGCGTCAACAGATGTTCCAGAGTGCAGTGTTGCCACTTCAAACATCACATATCGCACAGTGCGATTTCAGCGGAATAGCTACACATGTTCGTCGGGCTTCTTTCGTTTGGGGCACCCTGCATCTTCAAAGACTTATTGTGTATAAGCCTGAAAATGTCTGAGAAGTTTACATATGTTTCGAAGCAAGGAGCTTACGTAAGAAACTTGATTAGTGAAAGCCTGCGACCATTAAAATAATGGGCTTGTTTATACGTAACTTTTCTGCTACGAGTAAAGTTATTGATATGTGTTGTCCTGCTTTGTTCTGTTGACGTCAAGTTTTCTTATGGTCCATTCGTGCAGAGCCTCATTCATATGAAACATGGCACATAATTTTCTGATCACAGTATACATCGAGAATAACAAACTGTCAAACATATGAACAAAGAAAACTTTATGTGATATTTAACTTGTGTGAGACTGTACACAAATGGACCATAAAGAAACTTAAAGTCGACAGAATAAGGCAGACGTTCCGACAGCAAAAGCTTTACGAAGAAATGGCGTAGTACACAGAGAAAAATGTACTTGCAAATTTGAAAATTTACCGAAAAGGATCATGTACAGAAAAAAAGAAAGAAAATAATGACTGTTAGCAAGAAAGTTATCTATACCCAAACCCATAGCTTACATACATATTTTACATACAGCTACTGCAAAACCATATTACTGTATAGATGAATTTCAACTAGCTTTGTCGATGCATCCATAGATAGAGCATGTTACACTTATTGTATGTGGTTTTCCCCTTCTATTATCATCTTTCTCTTCACATTCGATTCAGCTCATCTTAATGATTATGTGAATAATTTATATGTCACATATGTGCACCATGCTACATAGAGATAATCTGCTCGTTGCTTGATAACAACCGTGCAGTCTAAATTGGCCAATAACAAATAAAGTGAAAATTGTACAGGCCGTAACGGACAAATATTTTATTTTGATTGTATCTAGGCTATGGACCTTAACGGATAATGTTTTCTTTTGAAACAGGTGTCTTGGCTGTGGACCGTGCACAAACAAAACTATCAAGTTAAGACACGCAACGGTCAGGCAGTGATTGACACAGGATAATTCCAGAAGCGAACACAGGTTCAATTGGTTCAATTGGCTCTGAGCACTATACGACTTAACTTCTGAGGTCATGAGTCGCCTAGAACTTAGAACTAATTAAACCTAACTAACCTAAGGACATCACACACATCCATGCCCGAGGCAGGATTCGAACCTGCGTCCGTAGCGGTCGCTCGGTTCCAGACTGTAGCGCCTAGAACCGCACGGCCACTCCGGCCGGCAATGCCGCGAACACAGGATATCTTACTCATTTATATAGCGGTTGCCAAGTACAGCCTTTTGTCAGGCCATTAGTTAAATCATAATATTCAGATCTGTAAGACTTTGCGGTGTTGCAAGTTAGCATGTTGAGTCCCATAGTGCTCAGAGCCATTTGTTACAAGTTAGCAGAGATCACTCCATCTACAAACATAATAGCAGAAGTTTCCTCGGAGTCTTTCGCAGTGGCATGTATGAATGAAATCTCCCTGTTGCGTCCACCTTGCTTCCTGGAGTACATCGATGAAACCTTCCTGGTATGTCCTCACCTTGAAAATGTGCTACAGCGGTTCGTCAATCACATGAACGGTGTCCATCCCAACATTAAATTTATCATCGATATGCAGAAGGATGGCAAGTTACTGTCCTTGGATGTTTTAGTTGAGTTGAAGGCCTGCTTGGTCACTCATTGTACAGGAAACCACACACACTGAATGGTACTAGAACGCTGAGGGTTTTCATCTCAAGAAAGCGGTCCTGGACACGTTAATACACAAAGCAAAAATTAGTTCTGAGAACCACCGCCTATAGTCGGAATTGCAGCACTTGAGACACGTTTTGAGAGATAACGATTACAGGAAGAGAGATATGGGAAACGCTTTCAGGTTCCACCGAAGAAGAATGCTTTGTGAATCGGCAAAAGAGGCAAAGCCAGCTGCTTTCCTGCCCTACTGTGCGACAAGACGAGCAGCAAGCTAGGATGTGTGCTGCAGAGACCTGCCCAAATATGCATAAGAGCTCCAAGATACGAGATATGCTGTGCCCTATTAAGGAAGACATAGCTCATCGTGTTCCTGGTGGGTATAGTGTCCCTTGCGAACGTGTCAGCATCTATATACGTAAGACAAATCGCACAGTTTAAGAGCGTTGTACCGAACACAAGTGACATGTTAAACAAAGGGAACTTGACAAGTCGGCCATAGTTGAGCATTGATTGGTAAACAGACATAAAATACAGTTTGAAAACACGAGAGTCTTTGATGATGCGTCAGTGTACTGGGATTCCGTTGTAACAGAAGCGGTGGAGATTAGAATGAATAGAAACAGTTTTAACATGGGTTCATATTTAGTACGGTTTGGATGTCGAAAGGAAGCAACGACAAATACTTGACACTTGTTGGGTGCGGCAGACCACTCTCACCACCTGACGTCACTCGGTCCCGCAGCCGGGACAACCGGTTATATGGGTCCTGCAATAAACTTGTGACGTCACAGTAGACACCACGTCTGCCACACTTCGCGAACGCTCGGCACCGTGCAGCGTCCACGGAAAATAAATTTTTAACTGAAAACGAACCCACTTGAGATCTTTATTTTGCCGTGTGCTGTCGAAACTTGTATGCTTTTCAACACATGGTCAGGAAGTATTTAACTTCTCTGAAATAGTTACTTGCTTCCCGCAGGATACTGCTGCTGGCACTCGTAAGAGCTGCAGTGTCGCGTGCTGTGACATACACACCACGGCCTGTCTTTCTCGTAGGTCTCGGTCCCGAAGCGAGTCGGAACTGTTATGAGCTGCCCAATCAGCTTCCGCGTACCAATCGTTTCGGCCCCATCGTGCCTCTATAAGCGGCAAACGGTGCCAGCACAGGAGTCAGTAGTTTTACTCTTGACGATGGTGGCGGAGATCGTCATCGAAAGCTCGAGAATGTTATTCGAATCGACTTCCTTCAAAGCCAAGAAGATTTTATTCAGTACCAGAAGTGATCCACAAAAGTTCCGTCCAGTTTCATTTACATTAATCTTTTTAGCTCAAACGTAACGAGGTGTCTCGAACACTATGAGCTCCTACGTGCCGACCAGCAGGTATTCCTACAACATCTATCATGCGATACCCAAATAGTTCAAATGGCTCTGAGCGCTATGGGACTTAACATCTGAGGTCATCAGTCCCATAGAACTTAGAATAACTTAAACCTAACTAACCTAAGGATGTCACACACATCAATGTGCGAGGCAGCATTCGAACCTGCGACCATGGTAGTCACGCGGTTCCAGACTGAAGCACCTAGAACCCGTCGGCCATAGCGGCCGGCCTTCGATACCCAACTTCCATTTCTTTTACATGACATACTGAAAATCACGGATTAGATTCATGAAGTATTTCTCGATCTACGGAAAGCATTTGACTCAGCACCGCATCTATGCTTATTATCAAATGCAGTTTGCGACTGGATTGAGGATTTCCTAGTAGGAAGGTCATTGTAAGGTGTCTTGGGTGGAGAGTCATCGGCACATGTAGAAACAACTTGGCGTGTACACTAACGAAGTGCGTTGGAATAGTTGCTGTTCACGTTTTATCTTAATGACCTTATTGATTATATTAGTAATAATCTCAGACTTACCGCAAATAATGTAGTTGTCAATAATGAAGCACTGTCTCAAGAAAGCTGCACATATTTTCAGTCAGATCTCGATAACACATGAAAATAATACAGAGATTGGCTACGCTCTTTAAATTTTCAGAGAAGTAAAACTGTGTCCGTCTCAAAACAAAAGAAACGTAGTGTCCTGTGACCATAATGTCAGTGGACCATTGCTGAAAATACCGCAGGGTAGAAATTTGTGATGGTATGCAATGGAACGGTCACATGGACTCAGTAGTAGGTAAAGCTGGTGGCCGACTACGGTTCACTGTTAGGATACTAGGAATATGCAGTACACATCTAGGGGATACTGCGTACAAAACACTAGTGCGTCCCATACTAGCGTATTGCTCAAGCGTGTGGGGTCCGTCCGAAAGACAACTACAGGGGATATTGAACAGATACAAGGAAGGACGGCATGAATGGAAACAAGTTAAACGAGTTACAGGAGAGAACCAGAGAGATGCTGAGAAAACTTAACTGCAAGGCGCTTAAGATGCAAACCATCCCGTGAAAATCCATTATAAAGGTTATAGAATAACCTTAAATGATAAATCTAGCAGTATATGAATGGCGTTCCTAAATTAATTCGTCACTGGTTTTGAAAGAGAAGATGGTAGACCAGATAACACAAACGCTGTGCCCGAGGATACTCGGTTACACGTGACGATAGTAAACGCACGTGTACTGACAACGCGGTCACCAGTGGAGTGCATGCTGTTATCTTGTACGAATGGCCACGTGGGAGCAGTGTATCCTTCATCCACGCACGCCTACAGACTGCGTATGGTGAAGAGGTCACGCCAAACGGTTGGTCGCTGGTGTTGCATGCCCGGACAAGTGCGGCAGTGTGTACCCTGCGCTAAAAGCCGCGTTCTCGGGACGTCACTCCCAAACGAATGTTGGGGTGGAGCACGCTGTGCGAGAATTCCTTGCTTCATTGGCCACCGAGTCTTACCACAGTTGTTTCTTATAATAATTCCATGCTTAGACAAATGTTTCAGTGTCGGTGACGACTATGTCGGAAAATAGTGCTAGGTGTATGGTTCATGATACCAAGGTGTATTTGTTTTAGGCAATAAAGTTTCGGCGTGGAAAACAATGACGAAACTTAGTTCTGGAACGTCCCTCGTATTACAACCCCTACAGATCGCACCCACAGGGTTCACGACCACAAGGTTACACTAATTACAATACGCACAGAAAAATGTAGGTAATCGTTCCTCCCGAAGTCAGTACGTGAATGGAACGGAAAAAAATTTCTAGTAACAGGTGTAATGGGACGCATCCTCTGCCATGCATTTTAAAGTGTTTTGTAGAATACGGGTATAGAATAGATGTACTTTTTTTTAAATTATTGTAAGAAGGGTGTTTTCGGCTTATTTGTAACCACATGGTTACATACCCTTATTGTAGGTAGGTACAGAAAGGAGAGCTTCTGACCAAGTTACTGCTGTTTATTTTAGTCATTCTGGAGGAACAAGAATGCAGTGAAGGAACTTCCTACACCAGCAAATAAACTTTATTCTAATCAAAGATGCGTACATCCATGAAGTTTTTGTGCACGGATAAGTAATTCCCTATATGTGTAGAACGCTTTATTTCCATTGCATTATGTTGTTATTTTGCTCTAATTCTTCTTTGGTTTATATAAATATGTCTTTTCATTTCTTAAGTATTGACTGACAGTTACACAGGATACGAATGAGAGGTTCTAACAGCATTCGCCTTTTATCTGTTACTTATACGTCAAATGTTAATTACAGATTTCTGCGAAGAGCTAAAATACTTCTTTGCTGGATGTCCACTATTTATCAAAGACACCGAGAAGGATTTAACTTGCCTTACCTTCGCTAGACAGATTGTAGATGCATTCAAGCAAGTGCAGTCTTTCAAGTTCAAAGACTTTTAACATTTAATCGCTTGTAGTTAGACCACCCTATGCATGTCGATAAGACTGCGTAATTGGCTTTCTCTCCACTTCAGCAGTGCTGCAGGTAACTTTCCTCATTAAAAAAGAAAATCTTTCGTTCAGGCACGTTGGATTACGTTACCGATGGAAATATTATACCAATAAGACAACTTTTTGATAGAGCGCAACATTCAGTCGATAGAGAGGTTGTTAGTCGCAAGGATTTTCTCTTAAAACTAATGTTTACATGACGATGAGATACTTTTTGGGTACTAAGGCGTTTGTAATTGGAAATACAGCTTTCTGCGACATCTAGATACTTTAGGCTTGGGAAGATGTTAGTCTGCAGTACGCAGTGTATTTATTTTTTTTTTTTTTTTTTTTTTTTTACGTAAGAGCTACATAGGACAACCACAGTTGACTTTTCACTAAGCCGGAACACGTGATCAGTTAGCACAGTGAACTAGCCATATCGATTTAGTACATAAAGTACACATATGATTCCGCATGACGAGACATATAGTTACCAATAGTTTCTTTAATAGCTGTTGCATCTTTCTAAGTTTGTTGATGGCACTATGTTTTCATTCAAAATGACACTAAGAGCGTTTTGAAAAGTAATACCTCCGAATAATTTATGTTACTACTATAATTCTTGAGTGAAATAGGATTTATTAACAATCTACTTCTTTATTCTTCTACATAATTGCAGCCCTCTGCCGCTATAGGGCTTCGAATTATAGCGTGTACCATGGCGGCCTGTAGCGTACGTATGTCGGAGCATCCGAGGCACCACGCTATAACAGAGTTTCGAAGTCGAACAGTTCGTCCTCACATGGAGCAACACACAGGAGCGCTGCGGCACCTGCATCAGTTCGACGCCTTACGTTCACTGTCATCAATAATCCTCCATAAAGTCCCGACTTGTGCCCATCCGATATTCCTCTGTGTCCCAATCTTAAATGACCCCTTCGAGAACTTCACTTACAAAGTTATGAAACGGTGCAATCAGAAGTGCGGTTGTCGCTCCGTTAACAAAGTCCTACTTTCTACAGTGACGGTATCAATAAACCCGTCTCACGCTTGCAGAAATGTGTTCGTCTCCTGGTGACTATGCTGAGAAAGAAATGTGACAGATATGAGTAATCAAGATCTAGAGTGTTAATGACGTTTGTTTTATTAAAACTCTGTAAGAGTTTTCACATAATATAATTCAGAGGCATTACTTTTCAGAATTCCGAGAATTAACCATAGTAGTGGTGTGAAAGTGATGTTAATCACCTCTTCCACGCAAACCAGTTTTAAACTTCTTACAAGTGAAAACGGTGAGGACAAACACCTGCAGAAGTCCATATCAGTTATTTTTAAAGAAGCTCGTCTTGTAATAACGCACATATTTTCCTGTAACAACTCACCAAGCGTTTAGTTATCAGGGAAACGTTTTCAGTAAATTGTGAACCTTTGAATCATGGCATCTTTTCTTTGGTGAATCGATTGGCACTGATCTTGCTCTCTAATTTATTCCAGATATTTTTTTGTAGGATCTTGTTTCAGTCCTGCACGACTTCCTTCGCTGTAATTATCCTCATGTTGAGGACAAGAAAGTTACAATCTTACCACAGGAGAGGTCGTTACCCAAATTGTTCTCTCGAAGTCGAAAGCACGCTATTGCCAATACAAATTTTGATATATTACAAGTATCCATTGTACCTCGACCAGAGGTAAGCATAAGAACCCAAATTATCAAAAAATTGTCCACCTCTATAAGAACCTCCGTCGAACCTCAGTTTTACCAATATGTCCTCACACAAATACATCTTTTTTTAAAATTTTCCTTTACATAGCGCTTACTCGGAAGTCAAAAATAAATATTTAAATCCACCGAACCTGTAGATATTTTAATTTAATTTTTTACGGGACTATGTGTATCAACCTCAAATGTAGGTAGGTACACGAAGCCTTCCTGCAAAATGCAAAGACTTCTAAGTTTTCCTGTCCATTAAGTCCTCCTACAGAGAACTGTTAACATTAACTAAATACTTTTAGCTTACAATGAGTCGCTACCTATAACTGTCCGCAGGAAATTTATAGAATGACAAATTTGGAGTTTTGGTTTTGTTATTGCCACTGTTTATTGCGCTACACATGTTTCGTTTTCCAGAAACCATGTCACAAATAAATAAACGATACTTTACGCTTTCATTGGGTATGGCTGCTGTACCAGTATGTAACAAAACTGACCCGAGTGTCTCGACTGCGTTATATACGAAGTGGTGAATGCAATATCTCGTAGGTATATCACATCACTGATGTTAGCATCACTGTTTCACGTCGAAATACAGTGCCACTTTGACAGACATCCAAAATAAACATAACCGGCGTGAAAACATACAGGTGAGATCGAGAATTCTTGCTGATGCTTCTCCAGGCATCTGCTGGGTCCTCTCATCCTCACATGATGTAACGAGACAGATCACTTTATAGAACTGTGTTTCATGCCTACATATCTGCTAGGCGAATATCCATCCTGAAGACAGTTGTATTGGACTTCCCACGAGTGGTTAACCGCAGTACGAATAAGGCTAACTTTATAGAAATGAGGAATGTTAAAATCTGAGTAATATAGGGAAACAGGAGATTCTGAAAAGGGAGATAAGCAGGATACAAGGTAAGAAACAGTGATGCGCAATGGATGCTTCAATTGGTTCAAATGGCTCTAAGCACCATGGGACTTAACGTCTGATGTCATCAGTCCTCTACAACTTAGAACTACTTAAACCTAACTAACCTAAGGACATGATGCACATCCATGCCCGATGCATGATTCGACCCTGCGACCGTAGCAGCCGCGTGGTCCCGACTGTACCGCCTAGAACCGCTCGGCCACAGCGGCCGGCGATGCGCAATGGAGATTGGACTGATATATCTGGTCAGATAATTATAGGCTAATAACAACAGCATCAGTAAGGGAACGTCTGTTATTATGAACAGCAAGGTAGGTAACAGATGAGTTATTATGGGTAATACAGTGAAGGAATTATTCCTCCGGCGCCGGCCGCGGTGGTCTAGCGGTTCTAGGCGCTCAGTCCGGAACCGCGCGACTGCTACGGTCGCAGGTTCGAATCCTGCCTCGGGCATGGATGTGTGTGATGTCCTTAGGTTAGTTAGGTATAAGTAGTTCTAAGTTCTAGGGGACTGATGACCACAGGTGTTAAGTCCCATAGTGCCCAGAGCCATTTGAACCAATTCCTCCGAAAACCACCCAACATTATATAGTTTTGAATCTCCGCATTAAAAGCTGATGAGAAAATGAGAGTATTGATAAGTTAGTAAGGGATACCTGAAAATTTGTCTTGGGTGACTTAAAAGCAGTTACTGCAGAGGGAAAGGAATAGGAGGGTGCGAAATGTCTACAATTCTGCGAAGAGTTGCAACTGCTTATAGCGTACACACTCTCCCGAAATCAAGCGAGATGGAAAAACGTTTGGAAAGTAATAGAGGACACCGAGGGTTCTCGAAAAGAGTAGATAATGTTAGACCAATATATAGAAACCAAATTTTGCAATGCGAAACGTAGGCAGATGCGCCATAGACTTCAATGTGGTGTAGTTTGTGTCTGGGTCTGCCCTTAATGTGCCTAGCAGTGAGTTAACCATGGAAGCAGCTTATATGTTCGTGCCTATGTTCAATGCCTATGTTCAATGTACCTGCTGCACAAGGCAATTGAAATTTCTTTGAACCAAGAAAACATGTAACAGGAAATAAACATAGTGAGACAGACTGAAGTCACCAGTAAGTATAGTGCTTCCGGTGTTTGCTTGATACTAGGAAAGCAAAGGAAACACAAACACAAACCACTCCGCAGAAGATAAAAAAAAACAAAAGCATATCGAGCATTCCAAGCCGGCCAGTGTGGTCGAGCTGTTCTAGGCGCTTCAGTCTGGAACCGCGCCACAGGTTCGAATCCTACCTCGGGCATGGATGTGTGTGATGTACTTAGGTTAGTTAGGTTTGAGTAGTTCTAAGTCTAGGGGACTGATGACCTCGGATGTTAAGTCCCATAGTGCTCGGAGCCAATTTGAACCATTCTAGCATTCCACACAATGGCAAGACATTACAAATGAACGCAAGTATATTCAAAAATCGGGCAGAAAAAATTGGATTCTCTGCATCTAAATGTCAGGAATTTCATACTCGTACTTACATTCGTACTTACATACACTCAGTACAAGACACCAATTTCGAAAAGTAGAGGAAAATGTGAAAGTACTGCACCGATTAAGAAAGCTCATAAAATGGGACTGACTGAAGAACTGGAGATATATTTATATTATAAAAAATATGAAGATAAAATAAAATGTCAAAAGATGTAGTTCATGTGAAAGAACTCCATCGACAAAGAAAAGCTCATAAAATGGATGTGGTATAAGAACTGGTGATACATTTACATTGTAAAATATATGAAGTTAAATAAAAAGTTAAAAGATGTAGATCATGTGAAAGTACTCCATTGACCAAGAAAAGTTCATAAAATGGAAATGGTGGAAGAACTGGTGATATATTTACATTACAAAAAAATATGAAGATAAAATAATAGTTAAAAAATGCAGCTTCGCATTCTAACCCTAGACGGGTCAGTCAGTCCCGACCGATCGTATTAACTGTCAACGTCGCCTGCGGATGCGATATAGAGGCGCAAATGAACTACACACCGCTCTCCCGGTCACCGTCGGCGTTCTGACCTTAGAATCGCTACTGATCGGTCGAATAGCAGCTCCTCAATTGGCCTCACAACGCTGAGTGCACCCCGTACCTCACCTCCGGTGAAAGAAAAATCCCTAGAAGTACCGGGAATCGAATCCAGGCCACAGAACTGGCAATCAGCTGTGCTGACTACTCAGCTATGGAGGCCGATGTGAAGATAAAACACTAAATGAAACATTAGAAAGTGAATTAGTTAGTCTCTTAGAAATAAGTATCATTGTAAACATAAACACTGACGGAAGAAAATCGTAACATTTCAAGATCACAGGTTAGCGTAAGCGTGGGATAAGCCATTGTGAATATGAAGTTATGGTACATTAATAACCGATGTAGCCGCCAGAATGTTGAATACAATCATGCAAATGTCGATGTGTTGTGTTATACGGGCGTCAGTTGTCAGTTTGTAGTATGGAGTTCCATTCCTTTAGCAGTTGCTCGTTCAACTTCGTATGAGGTCCCATGTACGCCCGATTGGTGACTAGACTGGTGAAAGAACAGGCCAAGGCCTGCTTTGTTACAATAGGGTATGTGAGTGAGCAGTATCCTGTTGGAAAACACCCCCTGAATGCTGTTCATTAATGGCAGCTCAACAGGTCGAATCAGAAAAGTGACTTACAGATTTGAAGTCAGGGTGCATTGGATAACGAGTTCTCCCACTGTCATGCGAAATCACAACCCAGACCATAACTCCAGGTGTAAGTTCAGTGTGTCTAGCACACGAGCCAGTTAGTTGCAGATCCTCAAATCGTCTTCCTCTAACCAACACACGGCCGTCACTGGGACTGAGGCAGAACCAACTCTCATCACAAAAACAGCAGACATCACCAATGTCCTTAAATGAGCTACAGGGTATCTGGCTCAGAGTTGTCCTTTAAGAAACCAATTTGTAACCATTGTGTCACTGTAGTGCCACCAGCTGCTCAAATTGCTGCTCCAGATTCAGTACGATGTGCCAGAGCTATACCCCAAACCCAGTGACCTTCCCTCTCAATAGTGCCACGTGTCCATCCAGCTCCTGATCTTGTGATCATACATTCTCGTGATCACTGCCGTGCTGGAGCTAAAACACTTCTGGTGGAACTCGCATTGATGCCAAATATATTCAGGATGGCAGACCCAGAATGGTAGGCATAATTGGGGCTATATTTCACTGATGTCAAGGACTGAAATTTGAACTGTGGGAGGAAAAAAAGGCAACTGGTCTACCTACACTGATCTAACTGCCCTCACCCCTCCACACCACTCCCACGACATCGCTCATCCCCACCACCCACCAAACCTGAAAAGGGCAGGAATCGGTCTGCCTCCGTTCACCTGCAGGAAAGAAAGGTTAGTTTGCTATACTTTGCTTATTTATTTGTCGAGGAATGTGGCCTTGGTGGTGTTAACCTCCTGGTGGATTGTCTGCCACACTCCATAGCCCCCCTACTCCGCTTTCCGCCGCTCCTCATCCCCACTTTTTCAGATCACGCATGTGTATTTTCGCTTGAAAGTCTGAAGACCGACTGCCCTGTTCCACCATACAGCTACCAGGGTGTGCTCGAACCTATCCTAAAGCCACCATCTTTGTGCCAACCCCCTCCCACTTTTCGAGTTCCAGCTGCTTGATTAGAGCCACTGTTAGAAACAAAAAAGTTTCCGAGTCCTACAGGTACTGTGGTGTTCATCACTTTTATGAAACGCTGGGTGGGCTTAGTTTCTTTTCACTGCTGGTGTCAGGGATGTTAAGGCACTTAGTTTTTATTTTACTTCCTTTTTGAAATACGGTTCTACGATGGGAAAGCCACACTGTTGCACATGTGTCTAGTCACAGATGACAAAATCTGAACAATTCCATATATATAAAAATCATGACATATTTCAAAACCCACAGCATATCACGGAAAAAAAACACAGACACACAGCAGATCGAATGTCTAAAAATTCTTCTAGAATTCGAAGCATTGTGCTACAGATGAGGAAAACTGCTGGAATTTTCGGTGAATTATCTATGTCCTGCAACCGCTGGTCTGAAGAAGCTCTTAAGTCACAATGAAGGGTGGGGAACAGCATCCCGCCTATCTGAACTTCTATCTGAACACTTGAACAAGGAAGACATCACATGACTCTCTGATATCACGGATCGTTCAGTAGATGCTTTTTTTTGCCCGTGTCTTTTTGGAACCAGTCTTTAGGGACTCATTTACCCTTCACAAATTTTGTCTTTTGAAACTCTGATGTAATGATACTTTTTGTGGATAAAATATCTTGATTGGTTCATATGAAATTACCTGAGAAAATGCTGCTGATGATGTGGATTCACTGTCAGCCGCTTGCTACAATGGATGAGTTGCGATAATTTCAGCGGAAAGCTATTTTGTACACAACGAAATAGAAATATACAGCAGTTATATTGCACTGACAATTAAACCCTGCAAATGTGGTCTGCAGATCATGAAATACGGGAATTATCTCCAAAGTTACACCCTCAACTACACTGTTGAGCTATTGTCGAGGAAAGCTTGCATTTTGCGGCGTGAAACCGGTCTCCAACTAGGCTATATCACCACAAATGGTTTCACCACCATACAGTATCGCTACGTCGCTGTAGTAAACAGAATTCGCATCCTACACCATCCACAATCATCATTGGCGACAGTCAGGAGGCAATTGCCGCCACATGCGCTGGCCTGATGCACAATCGGGGGCCTTCCATGTATACCGGTCACTCTCTGGAGTGGTATTCAAAGGCACCCACTTACGTCATTAATCTAGCTGAAACGACGATCTGCAGACTTTGGATTTACAACAACGTTTACACTCTGAGTTCTGTCGATGAAAAATGCTTCGTCAGTCGAGAATTAATCTACCGATCTCGAAACCGATATCAGCAGCAGTATCCTATTTTTACCGGCAAAAGATGAAGATATCTGTGACAAATTAGTGGTAAAATAATCGAGTACCATATGAAAATTTCTAGCATTTCCTGTATTTTAATGTGGTTTGTCAACATTCTAATCACCATCACAGTATAATTCAGAAGCTAAAGAGAGTAAATTATATCTCTAGAGTACCGAAACTTTAGAAAAGTCATTACAGGGGACGTGCCGGAAACTACTGAGTAACTAGAAACTTATCTGCAAAACTTTTACATGAAAACTCGAAAAGGGAGGAAATTGGTAGTCCCACTCCAGCATCATGCGATAACCAACAGCGCTCCCGCTGACAAAAGGATTGGAAAGACTTCACCGGCATAGGTTGTGGACTGTAATAAACATCACAGTCGATAGTCCGACAAAGAACACGTGAGGATTTGCTTAGGGGAGCTGATGAAAGGACATTGTGTGCATTCATTTTGTTACTGTCGCATTGCCCGGCCTAGGTGTACTACATAGCAGATCCGGTTGAAGCCTTGCGTTGGGCCGGCCGTAGTGGCCGAGCGGTTCTAGGCGCTACAGTTTGGAACCGTGCGACCGATACTGTCGCAGGTTCGAATCCTGCCTCGGGCATGGATGTGTGTGATGTCCTTAGGTTAGTTAGGTTCAAGTAGTTCTACGTTCTATGGGACTGATGACCTCAGAAGTTAAGTCCCATTGTGAACAGAGCCATTTGAACCTTGCGTTGGTGTATTGTGCAGAAGTTTACGAAAGGAATCTATCACCGATTACTATCGGATATACTTGTCAACGCGCTGAAATCACTGTTCCCCACGTCAGATTTATCCTCGCCTGACAGCTAGAAGTACGTAATTTTTTACAGGAATAGTAGTCTGATCACTTCCCACACACGTCTGGTGATATCTTGCAGCGCTAACTATGGTATCTGAAATACAGTCGAGGAATAAAAGGCGTAATTACAATTAGGGTGTCCTAGAGTCTTTTATTTATAGTAAGTAAGTTCTTGCACAGTAGTCCGCGTTTGCAAGAGCAGGAAGAACTGACACGCTTAATATAGAAAGAGTATCATAAAAGGGTCCAGATAACTCCTGCGAAGACATCACCTCAGCCACCCCCCACCCAGGACGTATTTTTTAACCAATACCGAAGTCAATGATTTAATCGATTCCAGATCAAGCTTATTCTTTAAAAGATAACTAAGGTCTTAATACTCATAATAATATGCGTTTCTCAAGTCTAGACAGAAAGCAAATGTCTCTTCCTCTAGTGTTTTACCACCTCGATGCAAACAACACGTCACAATCGATGTTCTCTCAACCAAATAAAGACAAGAAATGTGTAGAACGACAGTATACCTCACAGCCGAACTAGAGGCTTCTGTAACTCTCGGACTTACCTGACCGACAAGACACACAGGTGGGACTTGTAATGACTTATCTCATATAGGTACGAAAGTAGAGAGTGAAAGCAATGCGACGCTTCCCCCGTTCCTATATGACATTTGACATTGGGCGAAGTATCGAAAATATCTCTTCATGATAACTGTGGCTCTGGAAATGAAATTTCTCACGTAAATCTGTATCCTCCTTTTGACTGTACATAATTTTCCACGTAAAATCTGCTGCTGGACATGTGCTGAACACGCAATTTTCAACGTAAAAATCGTAGAACGACATTGTCTCACATACATCATTTTCTTTACACATGTCCGAACACTGACCACAGTAACTTTACACACCAACAGATACGCAGCCAGGCAAGCAGAGCAATTATTGTATATAAATGCACAGCGTCCGAAAAAACAATGATATGTCCACAGTCGCACGGCCTAGAAAATCAGATTCGACAATAGCCTGCAGGAATGTACAGTCAGCACTACCGGAAGGTGCTGCATCCCACCAAGAGCCTCTCAACACGTGTTGTAAAGCATTGGTATCGGGCACCATGTGATGATCAACAGCGTTCCCACGGACGAAAGGGTTGGAAAGACATTATGTGGTGTACTGTAATAGACATCGCAGTTGATATTGCGACAAAGAGCATGTGTAGATTCGCTTAGGGGAGCCGATGAAAGGACATTCAGTGTTTCCATTTTGTTACTGCTGTATTGTCCGATCTATAGCAGATCCAGTTGAATACTTGCTTTGGTATATTGAGCAGGTGGTTACGAAATGAATCTATCACCCATTAGGATCGAATACAATCGCTAATGCGTTGAAATCACTATTTGGAAATTTTGGAAAATTTTATGTAAGGTCTTATGGGACCAAACTGCAGAGGTCATCGGTCCCTAAGCTTAGGAACTTCTTAATCGAACTTAAACTAAGTTACGCTAAGGACAACACACACCCATGCCCGAGGTAGGACTCGAACCTCCGACGGGGGCAGCCGCGCGGACCGTGACATGGCGTCAAAGACCGCACGGTTACCCCGCTCGGTGAAATCACAATTCCCCACGTCAAATTTATCCTCACCTTACAGCTAGACGTGCGTAAATTTTTACAGGAATGGCAGTCTGATGACTTCCCACACACTTCTGGTGAAATGCTGGAGTACTAACCAAAGCATCTCAAGTATATGTCGAGAAATAAAGGGCGTAATTACACTTAAAAAGCCCTCGTGTGTATTATTTATGTCACCTATATTCTTGCTCGGTAGTCGGTGTATGCAACAGCAGGGCTGACACGCTTAATGTAGAAAGCGTAACAGAAAAGGGTCCAGCTAACTCCTATGAAAACATCACCTCAGCCCCCTTCCACCCCTCCCCCCTCCCCCCAAGGAGGATGTCACGATTTCACCAACCTGTAATAAATGTTTTAACAAACAGGTCTTCCAGACAATCAGAATCCAGATCAGTCCGAGGTATTCTGCTTTCGGGGTATTGTAAATAAATGGCTGTATCTCTAAATTTGGCTACAAGTGCTGCATCAACATACACTGTTACAGTCACTGGCGTAAATATGATATCTTTTATGAAGTTCCTCAAGACTGTGAATCCCAGGTATATAAAGTTAATTACTCTGTGTATTAGATAGTGGCTATTACTATAATCCCTTATATGTTGGACTTAGGATATTGCTGGAATGGTCCACGGTTCGATGGGTGCTGCATTGTTCGTGTCCAGTACTGAAGTCCACCATGATATTTGAAACATTCTGTGCACTTCCGTTTCTCAGTGCAAGCAGAACATAAAGATCACTGGAACAGAATCATTGTCATATACTTAAACGAACGTACCTATCTACCTTCATACACATTTTTATCGCATTTCCCTCAATATTGCGTATTTTCTACCAATTTCCTCTATTTAACTGTATTTTAGTCAATTTTACGTATTATCTAGAAATTTTCGTAAATGGCGACTGCCACAAAAACTTTAACTTTCTCGATAGAAAGGGGGATTTAGTTACCAAGTCTGGTCAAATGGTACCGCCACGAATTTTATTCTGAGTATTAAATAAATTCCACCAGAGATACCTGTTCGTAACGAGTCAGACAATACCACATTAACTACTAATCTTGCGTACAGTGATAGACTCTCATAACTGCAGAGGTCACTAAGCCAAAACTGCTGGTATGCGGTATACAAAAAAGGGTGCACAGAACCAGAAAACTTCGCTCGAGCGAAACACAGCATAGATGTTAACGAGTAGAGAGATTTGTATGTATGTGAAAGGCTCCACAACGGCCATCCACTTGGAGCAATGCAAATGCGTTACCACCCGCCGTTCGCCCTGGTGTGTGGGCAGATCCACCGCGACTCGTGCACTAACAGCAGCCTCGTGGGCAAAAAGAAGATAAACCTTGGGTGTCCCATGCAACTCGCTAGATTCTCCGCTGCCGCTACATCCCGAGGCAGCAGCATGTAGGTGATTGAGCGTAGGAAGCGCATTCGGCTGTTCGCAAACTGCATCCAGCTCCTCCTGCATCTGCACACAGCATGCACACATCCTAACGATCATAGCAAGACTAACTGAAGAAGTAAACTACAAATGCAGACAGAATCCTAGATATGCGATGTGCTACTTCCCTGATGTGTCACCAACGGACGCTGATGCCTTAATGAGCGATGTAGCTGGCTGCTCAGTGAGCAACTACTATGCGACAGACTGAATGAATTTGCACATAAAAAAGGCGAGATTAAATCTATAAAACAGAAAAACACACACGAAATTTAATAGATATACTACGAGAGCAACAAAGAAAAAGATAAACATTTATCGTGCTGCACTGTATATGTGCATCAGCCGAGAGCTGCGGCCTGGCTGACTGGCTTACTTATCGAACAGACGGTTTCATTCAAAGCAAAACAAATGAGCAACTACCAGGCTATAAACTAAAATAATTTACACTTCCAAAACAGCGAGATTAAACCTCATAAAAAGAAAAACATGCACAAGCTTTAATAAATATACTACGGGGAAGACACAGAAAAAGGTAAACACTTAACTTGCCGCTCTATAGATGTACATCAGCCAAAAGGTGTGGCCTGACTCACAAAGTTTTCTGTGCACAGTACACAATGAAATAACAATCAGTTACACAGATATTTTTACATAAGTCAGCAGAGAAAACATTATAGGCTGTCCATGGAGTATAATACACTTTCGCAAAGAAGATTTTAAGCTTAGTAATATGAATCTTTTTCGTTTCTACACTGACGGAAAAAGTGGAAAAACCAAGGAGGAGATCAGCAACATAAATGAAAGTTGTTAGGCGTGTTTCTACATCTTAAATATTATATCTGTCAAAATTTCGCCCTGATCGCATAAGTTCAGCGCTAGTAGCTCCACTGTCAATATGCAAATACCGGTTCTTTAAAATACACGCTGTAACGGTCGTGAGGGTCAATTTTAAGTTACCTTAGAGACTGGAAGTGGTGAGTTGACGTTAGTCAAGAATGCCTTTAAGGCTACAGAAACGCCGTTATAACATTTCTTCCAGTGTGAACGAAGTCGGTGATAGGTCAACGACAACCTGGATATTTTTTCTGCAGTGTTACAGAAGGACTGTAAAGGAGTGTACTCATTGTACATAATTGCAGGCAGCGGTCAGTAGTGGGGCTAAGAGAATTCTTATGATAATGTATTCAAGATGGCGGATCCAAGAAGGCGGCCATAGACAACACTGCAATGACATCACGGTGATAAATTCAAATTGTATCAGGAAAATGTGCCAGTTGGGCTATCGTCAGTAACCTAATTGCCGCCAGCCGGAGAAGCCGTGCAGTTCTAGGCGCTACAGACTGGAACCGCGCGATCGCTAAGGTCGCAGGTTCGAATCCTGCCTCGGGCATGGATGTGTGTGAAGTCCTTAGGTTAGTTAGGTTTAAGTAGTTCTAGGTTCTAGGTGACTGATGACCACAGCAGTTAAGTCCCATAGTGCTCAGAGACCCACCTCTCACTCCTATTCACTACTATGACGTCACCTACCCCTCACCAAACCTTCCATACACTTCAAAATGGTGGTAACTCTAAGTCTCTGTACAGCTGCAAGACAGGAAGGTAAGATTACTGTATATTGTTCATCTTATTTTGGTGGTAAATGTGTTCGTTGCGGTGTTATCCGGCTGGTGAATAGTCCACACACTTTTCTGCCTCCTCCCCCTCCATCCCCATTTTCAGCTGCCCCAATGTTACCTAGTCTTGTGTCTGTATGTTCACCTCGAAATTTCGAGGACCGAGTGCCATACTCCACCATAAGCCAGTAGACAGTGCCCAAAACTATCCTAAAGCCAACCTTCCTTTCTGCTGCTCTCCTCCACCTGATCCCACTTTTCGAATTCTGCTGGTAGATTGGATGTATTGTAAGAGAGCAATGGCGCAAAGAGAGAGAGACTCATAACAATTTGCCTCAAATAGGTATGGAATTAGGTAGTCGAAAGCAAGGCAACTCTTTTTTTCAAGTCTATGTGACATTTGACAGAAACACCTTTTCTTGTTGAGTGTGGCTCTGGAAATAACGATTACCAACATAAATCTGTATCCTCCTGATAACTGTACATAATTTTCCAAGTAAAATATTTCATAACCCTACTGTTGGACATGCGTTGAAATCACAGTTTTCAACGTAAAAGTCGGGGAACCTACATATCCGTTACGACTTAACATAGTCTACCCCACTTCATCTTCTTTGCACATGTTGGATCACTGACAACAATAACTTTACACTCCAACACATATGCATTTCACACAAGTAGCACAATTATCGTTGATATGTGTGTAGTGTCCACATCTCTCTCTCTCTCACACACACACACGCGCGCGCGAGCGCGCGCGCGATAAAGAGATGTTCGTAAACGAAATTGTGGTCTCGAAACAGAGAGCTATTCTATATGTTATTTTATAACATCCAGCCGAGTGAAAGATCGGAATGCCTTCAAACTTTCCGCTCCATAACGGTTACGTTTACCAAGTATCCTGTAGTCCCCCATGTGAACTGTAACCTGCTCGTTTGAACATCTCGTTAAAGTAAGTAGGGGAACAGTACCGCATACCGTGATCCGATGCGCTTCACACTGCTGTAAATTAGTAGAGTTTTCGAATTTTTCTATTGTTAGCAAACGTCGTCTTTTCTACTATCTCTCACAGTTGATTTTACACCGTAGGAAGTCGAGCTTTCTGCGCACGTCTCCGTGGAGTGTGTCGTGTTGTCAATACAAGAAGCGCTGCCGTCTGGCATATGTGAGCCTGCAGACTGCTTCTAGTGCTAAAAAATGGCCTCGCCTTCCAGTGTGCGAGCAACAGCTCGGCGATCTGTAAACAGAAAGACATGGCCTAAGCATATAACATTATCCAGAATAATCTCAGAACGCAAAGATATGCAGCGGTAATTGTGAGAATTGTAACCCATGGTCCCATCTCTCTCGGCGCTAACTGATGTTGGTCCCGAATCACTCACCACAGCGAAGCAGAAACATCCCTACAATGATTCTGGAGGGAGGGTAGCGATCTGTGTGTTCCAGGATCATCGTGTGGCGTGGGTAGCGTCAGTCTCTTTGGAGACATCCATACTATGACAGCAGAAGTTGCGTCGGTTTATACATAAATGTCTAAATAGAGAATGTGTAATAGTGTAAAACAGTACATCAAAACACTTACGTAACTGCAACCCACAAGAACCCTCTTGCTGTATTCTTCCAGTACTGGCCAATGGAAATGATTTATTGTTGTATACCGATACATGCATGTTTAGTGGCAGCATCGAATGTAAAAATGATGTATGTTTTTGCCCAAGACGTTGAAAATCGGATGGAACCACGACCGCTTCATTTTATTATCGTCGAGGTTGTGTGTTTTTAATCGTGGGTGTTTATACAGCGATAAAAGCCATGTTGTATCTGTGCATATTCCATAAAAACACATGGCCAAGCGGTTAAAGGAGCTACAGTCTGGAACCGCGCGACCGCTACGGTCGCAGGTTCGAATCCAGCCTCGGGCATGGATGTGTGTGATGTCCTTAGGTTAGTTAGGTTTAAGTAGTTTTAAGTAGTTTTCTGAAACCATGCTGATTACGTATCAATAGATCGTTCCCTTCAAGGTGATTCATAATGTTTGATTACAGTATATGCTCCAAAACCCTACTGCAAACTGACGTCAATGATATGGGTCTGTAGTTTGATGGATTACTCCTACTACCCTTCTTAAACACTGGTGCGACCTGCGCAATTTTCCAATCTGTAGGTACAGATCTATCGGTGAGCGAGCGGTTGTATATGAGTGCTAAGTAGGGAGCTATTGTATCAGCGTAATCTGAAAGGAACCTAATCGGTATACAATCTGGACCTGAAGACTTGCCCGTATCAAGCGATTTGAGTTGCTTCGCAACCCCTAAGGTATCTACTTCTAAGAAACTCATGCTAGAAGCTGTTCGTGTTTCAAATTCTGGAATATTCCATTCATCTTCCCTGGTGAAGGAATTTCGGAAAACTGCGTTCAATAACTCCGCTTTAGCGGCACAGTCGTCTGTAAATTTTAGCCAATCTTTGAGATTTCGCGTTCTTCTGAACTTTGCATGCTTTTTCCGTTGCCTCTGCAACAGAGTTCGGACCTGTTTTGTGTACCACGGGGGATCAGTTCCATCTCTTACCAATTTATGAGGTATGAATCTCTCAATTACTGTTGCTACTATATCTTTGAATTTGAGCCACATCTCGTCTACATTTGCATAGTCAGTTCGGAAGGAATGGAGATTGTCTGTTAGGAAGGCATCTAGTGACACTTTATTCGCTTTTTTAAATAAAATTATTTTGCGTTTGTTTCTGGTGGATTTGGAAGAAATGGTATTGAGCCTAGCTACAACGACCTTGTGATCACTAATCCCTGTATCAGTCATGATGCTCTCTATCAGCTCTGGATTGTTTGTGGCTAAGAGGTCAAGTGTGACATCGGTCCTGAATGGTCCGGATTTTCTGACCAATATAAGTCTTCCCACAGTGTCAAGGGATCTTATACACACCGGGTTTCCTCAATCCCAAGTCATCCTTAACAGAGCCAAGAAGCGCTCTAATCTTGGCTGGCGGACGAAAAATACTTTTGATATGATATCTTTTTAGAATTCTTCCTATCTTCAAGGAAATGCTCCCAGCAAAAGACAGAAATCCACCGATTTGCAAGTATCCTCTGGTGGTTCAGGCGAAGGTCCAAACTGGAAAGCACAACGGACCGGTTTATCTGTATAGCCATTCTGCTTGAACACCACCTTAGGATGGTCCGATTCTTGTGTCAAGCTTTCTCCATCTGAAATGGCATAAGCTCTTCTCGCTCTTCATCTACATTGCTTTGTCCTACACAATTCCAGTCGAGAGAGACGAAGGCTGACTTCCTTGCCGAATGATGCGCGCGTAAGTTGTAAATGCATGAAATTTAGGAAGATTTCCTCTATCAGGCCTTACCAAATTCCTTTCCATTGTTACATAAAATTTTTAAATGCGTTTAGATGGTTAATAAGTAAACCATTTGCAGAGAAAAGTACGTGAAGTTACTAGTAATTTGAGCTAACACTCATTGATATACGTAAGCAGAGCCTACCTTTTGAAATTTAATGGTTTTCAAACTTTTAATTAAGTAGAAATAACAGGTCTTTAGTGAGAATATTGATCTAAACCGTTTTTGTGTTAAAATTACTCACAGTAACAACAGTACAAATCATATTTCTAACAAAGGAAAATAGTTTATTATGAACTCCCAGGCGCTCCCAGGTAATTCTCCAGAAACACAGTCACTAAATCGGAAGTTAAAACCGCTCAAAATGTTTAAAATACCAAGTTCTAGATGTAAATAAATCACAACGAAACGAAAGAGAGGACCATAATGAAACCCAAAACCTTTCGGTACAGCTGTCGAAAAACCAGCAGGAAGACCCATCGGTAACAGGTCTCAGAAGCTTACAGAATAATAACTTCGGATAAAGAATGGAAAATGATGTCTGTACCGAGGCTAACCTGCTGCACCGATCGGTATGAACGATACAGAATAGGCCCCTGACCGGAGTTGACGCCCTTGCTATTCCGTGACATTCAACCGAGTACAAAGCTGAACACATCAAGAGCTAAGCATTTAATAGTTTGTGGATGTTCCTCAGATGTGAAGAAAGCTACCTCCCCACGACGTGCTGATCAAAAGAAGTCTCATGCAGCAAACTGTATCGGCTTTTATGTTGTGTGAAATGTTTTACAAAAGGGCTGAACTCTATCAGTCTTCATTACACTGAACCATACACCGTCATAATTTCCATTCATATAATGGGCCAGCAACATGATGGTGCAGACTTATATTGTAGCACTGTGTGTTACTTCTGCCAAGTTAGTCTGTGATGGTGGGTATTTTGAGTTGATTAACCTGCAGCTCCACCTACAGCAGTGTCTCGGTGTATTATTCATACATTTATATTGTGTGCATGTCTCGGTCGTTATGAACAGGTATCTGACGTGTAGCTTGCAGGCCAGTGTTATCATGGAGTATCACAGCGTCACACGTCATTCTTGTCGTTCTTTGACGGTGTCTGCAGGATGCTTCAGATGTTGACAATATATATCAGCAGTGATGGTTACACGTCATGGAAGCAATTCGTAGTACACCACACCATCGCTGTCCCATTAGATGCATAGCATTATCTTTGTGAATGTGTGCAGGACTTTGTACTGGAAGTTGCTGCCTTTTTTGGGGCTCAGTCATTATTTTCTTTTTATTCTTTATTAGCATAAAGACACCGTATTTTTTCACCTGTAACGATACAAAATAGGACTGATAGGTGTTGTTCATGAACATATTGTTGACAGGCAGTCAGAGTTGCACATCTAACTTCCTGCACACTTTTTGATTTTGACCTAGAGTACAAGCTAACCAGAAATACGAGTTTTCAATCACATATACGAGGGCTGGAACCTTAATAGTGGCAACTATTTATTTGCAGCGCGTACGAAACAGATACGTGTATCAATATTTTACTGACCTTCAAAGTAGTCACCAGCATTGTAGATAACCCTTTGCCAGAGTCGGGCAATAGACCGCGCTTTGTGTTAGAAATATAATTTGAATTGTTGTTACTGTGAATGATTTTAACATAAAAACGGTTTAGGTCAATATTCTCACTAAATACCTGTTACTTTTACTTAATTAAGGGTTTAAAAACCATTAAACACAAGTGGCACTGCTAAGAGTATCCTATGACTTCCACATCGCTGGCAACGGGTTAGCCGGCCGGAGTGGCCGAGCGGTCCTAGGCGCTACAGTCTGGAACCGCGCGCCCGCTACAGTAGCAGGTTCGAATCCTGCCTCGGGCATAGATGTGTGTGATGTCCATACGTTGGTTAGGTTTAAGTAGTTTTAACTTCAAGGGGTCTGATGACCTCAGAAGTTAAGTCCCATGGTGCTCAGAGTCATTTGAACCATTTAAGCAACGGGTTGTACACAATTCTGGTGACTACTTTAAAGGTCAGTAAAACTTTGAAACACGTATCTATTTTGTATAAGCTGTAAATAAATAGCAGCCACTATTAAAGTTCCAACCCTCGTAGTATTGAAATGTTGCACGATAGTAGAATGATCACAGTTTATCATGCATGTTTGCTGTCGAGTACCCCACGTGGATGAATGTAGGTTACTGCATTAAACGATCTTCGTCAAAATCCGGGGGAGGGGGGGGGGGGTCAGTAATGTCAAATCGAGAAAACCATTTTCTTACTCTGCTCTGTACAATAATATTATCACTATACACACGGCAAAGTATTTCTGGTTGCCTCCGTGGCTATCAGATCTCTATTGATTTATCTGATTTACTGTTGATGGTGATGAGAGGTCCAAAGAAGAATTTTCGCACACATGGAACACCAAGGGGGGGAGGACTTTACTAGCTATTAGGTGCTCCAACTTTTGGTGCATTATGGAGCCCGTTTGGCAGATATTGTGCAGGACGGAATGAAAGCCAATGTCCACTCTGTATATCTGCCGGGAAACCTCACCAGAGATGTTGAGGCGTCCTTGCCTGCTACTGTGGAGCATGAAGGTTGCTGTAATCTGCAAGTTGTGGCTCACTTCGGCGTCAACGACACCTGTCGCTTGGGTTCTGAGTCCACCCTCAGTTCATTCAGGGGGCTGGCGGAGTTGATGAAGGCTGCTGGTTTCGTGCGTGAGGTCCAAGCAGAGCTCTCAGTTACAGCTTTGTTCCCAGAGTTTATTGAGGTCCTTTGGTTTGGAGCCGAGTGGAGGGCCTCAACCAAAGGCTTCGTCAGTTCTGTGCCGGTCGTGGCTGCAGATGTCTACACCTGTGTTATCGTGTTGGGATTTGTAGGGCATTCTTTGATAGGTCAGGAGCGCACCACACAAAGGAGTAACAGGATACATGTGGAGTGTTTATGAGGGTCTTTTTGGCTAGACGGTAGATTGATGTGCTCCGATGAACACTAGCGAATTGAATGTTGAAATTTCATCAATGAGCTTTCGAAGAATTCGTAGTAAATTTCCCAAATTTACAGTTCTTGCGCTGAGATTATTCTTGGGATTGAGAGCTGGCCGAAACCGGAAGTGGAAAGCCTGGAATATTAGCAAGTCGCGGAACATATGTGAGAAAGATTCATTAGAGGCTATAGGAGGTAGAGAGTTCATTGCAGCTGACAAAAATATTCTTTCTATTGAGATCGAAGCTGAGTGTGACAGCGAAGTTATCCGATTGCATATAACTGATGTAGGGGAAACCAAGTTAATTATTGCATGTTTTTACTGGCTACCCCATACTGTTGTTACATTTATAGAGTCATTCAAAGAAAATCCACGGTCAGTAGCACGTGAATACCCTGATCATGCAATACAAGTTGAGGCTTCTTTAACCTTCCGAGTACCGGATGTCTATAGTTTCATTGCGGCGGGTACAGATAGACAGTCATGTGAAATTCTTTTGAACACATGTTCTGAAAACTGTCTTGAGCAGCTTGTTCGCAGCCCAGGCGTAATGCAAATAAATCAGACCTTCTAACTTGAAATAGGCAGGGCCTTATCGACAATGTCAGCATCGAAACTGGAATTAGCGATCATGATGTCATTATATCAATTACGATTACGAAAGCTAATAACTCAATCAAAAGGGCTAGGAGAGAGTTTCTGAGGGAAGCAATTGTTAGCATCTCAGACTTGCGGCGACATCACTTAGTTCCAGTAAGATACACGTCGAGGAATTATTGGCAAAGTTGAAGCAGATTGTAAACTGGTGGTCTGAAGAGTTATGTGCCTAGTATGTCCATAAAGTATGGAAAAGACCCACCATTGTTTATTAACGAGTTTCGGAAGATGTTGACGAAGCAGATGCTGCAGTTTTCTCGGTTCACAAGGGAACGCATAAATGACTACAAGAGAAGGTTAGTACAGATTCTTTCGTCTGTGAAAAGAGTTACGTGCGAAGCATGCAACGACTACCACCGACACACTAGAAAAAGATCAGCCAGAGAACCCGAGAAAATTCTGGCCCTATATAAAATCGCTAAGAGGATCTAAAGCTTCCATTCATTCGCTCGTTGGCCAGTCTGGCATAACAGTTGTGACACAAAACGAAAGCCGAAGTTTTAAATTTTGCTTTCAAGAAATCATTCACACAGGAGAATCGTACAAACATTCCGTCATTTGACCATTGGGCAGACTCCCTTATGGACGACATAGTAATAAGCATCCATCGCGTAGAGAAACAACTGAGAGATCTGAAAGCAAATAAAAAACCAGGTCCCGATGAAATCCCATTTCGGTTACACAAAGAATACTCTACGCTATTAGCCCTTACGTAACCCGCATTTTCGTGACTCTCTCGCCAGCGCAAAGTCCCAAGCGGCTGGAAAAAAGCGTAAGTGATTCCAGTATATAAAAAGGGTAAAATGTCGGCTCCGCAAAATTACAGACCGATATCCGTAAAGTCAGTTTGCTGCAGAATCCTAGAACAGTTCGAGTATAATAAATTTCCTTGATAATGAGATGCTTATATCCACGAATCAGCATGGTTTTAGGAAGCACGGCTCTTGAGAAACTCAGCTTGCCCTTTTCTCGCGCAACAGATGTGAACTATGGATGAAGAGCAGCAGGTCGATTCCATATTTCTATATTTCCGGAAAGCACTTGATACCTTGCCATTTAATAGGCTGTTATCGATGGTACGAGCATATACAATAAGTTCACAGATATATGAGTGCCTTGAAAAGCGCAGGTATAGAACCCATGTTGTCCTTGACGGTGAGCGCTCATAAAAGACATGGGTATCGTCAGGCTGCCCCAGTGAAGTGTGGTAGGACCGACGTGGTCCTCTATATATATAAATGATTTGGCAGACAGAGTGGGCAGCAATCTGCGCTTGTTTGCCGATAGATACTGTGGTGCACAATAAGGTGTCGAAATTGAGTGACTGTAGGAGGATGCAAGACGATTCAGAAAAAAATTTCTAGTTTGTGTGATGAGTGGCAGCTAGCTCTGAATGTGGGAAAACGTAAGTTAATGCGGATGAGTAAAAATCAAATGGCTCTACTTACTATGGGACTTAACATCTGAGGTCATCAACTCCCTAGACTTAGAACTACTTAAACCTAACTAACCTAAGGACATCACACACATCCATGCCCGAGGCAGAATTCGAACCTGCGACCGTAGCAGCAGCGCGATTCCGGACTGAATCGCTTAGAACCGATCGGCCACAGCGGCCGGCGCGGATGAGTAAGATGAACTACCTTCGCCTACAATATTACTAGTTTCCTGATTGACACAGTCAAGTTGTTTATGTATTCGCCTAAAGTTGAAAAGCGATATGAAATGAAACGAACATGTGAGAACTATGTTAGGAAAGGCGAATGATCGGTTTCAGTTAGTTGGGAGAATTTTAGGAAAGAATGGTTCACTGTAAAGGAGAACTCAGGACGTTGGTGCGACCCGTTCTTGAATACTGCTCGGGGTTTTGGGATCCTGACAGGTTGGACTGAAGGATGACATCGAATCAATTTAGAGAGCTTCAAGATTTGTTGTCGGTAGGTTTCAGCAATAAGTTAAGTGTTACGGACATGCTTCGGAAACCTAAATAGGTAACTCTGGAGGGAAGGTGAAGTTCTCTTCGAGAAACACTACTGAGAAAATTTAGAGAACCGGTATTTGAAGCTCACATCGGCACGATTATACTGCCGCCAACAAACATTGCGCGAAAGAACGACGAAGACAAGATACGAGAAATTAGGGCTCATACGGAGGCATGTAAGGAGTTGTTTTTCCATTGTTCTATTTGCGATTGCAACACAGAGGAAAGGATTAGTAGTGGCACAGGGTACCCTCCACCACGCGCCGTACTGTGGCTTGCGGAGTATCTGTGTAAATGTAGAGGCAACAAGCGTTAGTTCCTGCAAAGGAGATACACAGGAAAATCGTAAATAGAAGTTGTTTCCAAATTCAGAAGTTTTCCCGTAAGCCTATAAAGATCACCACTGCGGGGTGTTTTTATACATTACAATAAAGACAACTGAACATTGCAGCACCTCACTTTTCGTAAACTTCTGAAGAAAATACAGCGCACAGAAAAAGCGCTTGAAACTGGGAATCATTTCCCGAAACACGTGACCGGTAAGTGAAACATTTTTATAAACAAACCCACTATTTTTACAGTCATAAGCTTTCACACCATTTATAATGGATCAAATGAAAAGTGAAAATTATGAGACGATTAGTCACACAAGTGATGCCTATAAACTTCCATCACAGATAATAGAAACAACAACAACAACAACAAAAATTGAAGACATAGTAGTGGACAGTCGGTTAAGCTTCAAGAAGGGAGAAGGTACCAGAGAAGCAATTATTCTGTTTCGCTCAATTATGAGCGGCAAGTTTTCAGGTAACTCGACCTCAAAAGCGATTAGCGTAATAGGTAGGTCGCGTAACCGCTAATTTCCAGCCAGTCTATCACCGGATTTTCACCCTCAAACTCCGTCACAAAACAGTTACGTCCCCCTTTATTCTCCGTAAACCAAAACGGAAATTAGCGTCAGTTACTTGCTGTGCAAATCAGTTACGTTTTCAAATGGTGAGAATAGTTTCGATAATAGTATTTGTGTTTAATGCTCAACTGGTTTCTCATGCTGTATTCAGTCAATTTTCATCTAAGGAGTTACTAAAAAAATTTAATTTCACGTCCAGCCTGTTTTCGATAACTGTCAAGAATACACGGCGAGTTGTGGTTGTTCAGGCACTTAGATCGTGTACTCGTATTTTTACTGTTACACGTTATGCCGCATACCTAGAATGAATGCCTGCACTGTGCGACCTACAATAATTGATCTGCCTGCATTAACTTTAATTACAGAAATTTGGCGGCAGTACAACGTGTTTTAAAAAAATTCGCCAGGAGCAAGTAGAACCGGCACTCTATGGATTCGGTACAAATCTAAGTGCGTAACAGACGTTCATCCATCCCGGAAATTGAGAAACTCGGCGAGTTTTAGCTTTTGTCAGCTTTGATACTGGCAACTTACCGGTCCCGAGAATTCCAAGATTTTCGAAATTATTTTTATTTTAACGTTGAAGTCGAATAACAAAAGACAAAATAAATATTTTTTCATGTGATATAATTAAAAATTAAGAATTTTCTAGTTTTTGCATTTGGTTGCATTGTGAAACCTCGCTTCTTGCCAAATGCATTGATCCTAGGGCAACGGTTTTGATGACTGAGTTTGCGAAAATCATAATATGTACCATAAATAATTACAATTAAAAACAGTCTTGATCACGATTTATTTAACAAGGTGACCGGTTTCAACCACTACTGTGGTCATCTTCAGACCATTGAGTAGGAACCTCTTTCTGTTGAAGAATCACTACTGCCTTTGAGCAGTGATTCTTCAACAGAAAGAGGTTCCTACTCAATGGTCTGAAGATGACCACAGTAGTGGTTGAAACCGGTCACCTTGTTAAATAAATCGTGATCAAGACTGTTTTTAATTGTAATTATTAATAAGACATTGATCACTGCTGTGCCCATAATGTATTCAAATGTACCATAAATGACCGTACTTTTTGATTACATTGACTCAGAAATTACAATCTTTTGCACCGTAAGAAGACCCGAGGCTTTAGTTATTTGACATAAATTTCAGCTTGATGTGCCAACCCGTCATTGAGGAAAAGGTTTTTGAACAATCGGACATACAGAAAGGCAGACAAACGGACGGACAACAAAGTTATCCTACACGAGTTCCGTTTTTGCCAAATGAAGTACGCAATACTAAAACGTATCACACTTTTGGTGGCCACAAACAAATGGATTTCGGTGATAGGCCAGGAGCATGGGTCACATCCGCGTGTGTTTTTGACGCATCCGGCCTGCCGATCTCAGGCCCGTCATTGTCCGCAAACGTACAGGTCTTCGGATCTAGCGTCTCATATCTTTCTGGAGATCGATAGATTTTCGTCACTGGAGAAAATCGGCGATATTGGTGATTATTCGACTCAGGGCTGCGGTGCATGTTCAACGGGCCAAAGGCCACATGCGATGGATGTCAGTAGTTGCGACTATGTCCTACAGAAAGGCAATGTGCTGAATTTAAGCGTAATTTTACATTATTACACTTTCGAATTACGAGTCTCTTGATCCTTTGTAACGTAAAGTGACACGAAACACATGTAAAATAATGGACGTTATACAGTGATGCCTAATAGGAGTGCATGCTGAAAACTAATGCTTCCGAATTTATGTGGAACTAATAATGCCCTTTTTTTTCTAAGAAAAGAAAACAGGAAAACAACGTTCTACATCTTTATTCTTCATGGCTACAGAATTGTTTCTCGGGATAGTCTTCTGGCGACGAACACATTCATTCCAATGCGAGACCAGCCATCACCGTAGAATGTTTTACTCTTTTCATGGAGCCGCAACTTTACCTCTGATTTCTCGCAGTCCGTTTTAACTACGATAGCATAAATTGTAAACCGTTAGAAATTAGGAAATTTGTGGTAAGTTACTACGGGACCAGTCTGCTGATGTCATCAGTTTCTAGACTTACACACTACTTTATCTAAATAAACTACGTTACGCTAAGGACAACACAGTCACCCATGACCGAGAGAGGACTGGAGCCTCCGACGGGGACAGCCGCGCGAACCGTGGGAAGTCGCCCTAGACCACGCGGCTACCCTGCGCTGCTAAACCGTTAAACAAATGGTTTCTCCCAAAATGAGTTATTCCTTTTTTTTATTGCACAACGAAGCACTGTTTTGCTTTCTTCCTCGCTGTCAGTTTAACGGATAACAGAAAAGTTGTATGTATGATTTATCGGCTTAAGATTAGAATACTGCTACAGAATATGAGTAATTCGAATCTTTATAATCCTTACCATTCGCAGATGAAAACTATGTGAAAATACTGTTATTGAATCTACCATTCTCACAGATCCAGCAGCTGGACGGATCTCCATACCCCGTATACCAAAGATCCCGGTCGATTAACCATTCATTTTAAGCGACTTGAATACTTAATGCATGTTTCGCATCCCATAACAGTAAACAAGGCTTAAGGTAAGAGAAAGGGGTGATGAGGAGATGGACAAAGAGGTGGAGTGAGGAAATCGACAGATATGGGGAGATAGATGGCGAGTGGGGGGGGGGGAAGGAGGAGGAAGTGAAGAAAGAAAGGAGGAAGAGGAGATGGACAGAGAGAGGTGGGAGAAGGAGGAGGAGATGGACAAACAGAAAGCAGAAGAGAAGATCGCAGACAGAGGTGAGGTTATGATGTATACCCAATACTCATACATATTTAGCAACTGCGAAGTGTTGCTGGTTAGCTTGAGTTTCAATAAAGGCTACTAAATAAGATATTTACAGTACGTGCAATGTGATTTTTTAATTTCGGTAAGTCATTGTTTTCAGAAAACTACAGTAACGAGATATATTTAAAATGGCAAATTCTACCGAAAGTTTATCTTAAAAGTTCATCAACGGGTACTTAACATTATTTGCTTGCAAACTGAGCGCACTAGAATTGGGTTAACATTATCTTATCGCTGCTTCCTTGCTGGACTAATTAACGCAACATTATAGTGGAATTCTAAAAATACAAATTTAAAAACGCCTAATTGTTTCACGTTTTGAGACAAAGATCACCATCAACAAATTTTACAATCATAAAGCATAACAGCTCCAAATTTTTAATTTATAATTCAGCACAATATAAAAACCGTTTTAACAAGCATCTTACTATAGCATGTAAAAAGTATAAAGGATCGTCTGCATCTCTCAGAAAGAGGCCACGATTCTATATTATCTTCTGCACTACAGGGAATGTACAAATGCATTTTAATTAGAATGTGTTCACCCATCAAAAACAAAACGAAATATGATCAATGTCCGAACAGGAATCAATATCGGATAAAAATGAATTCATATGGCGGATTTGATATTTTATGGTTGCAGCCTGATGACAACATACCGTACTGCACCTATTGGGTTATCTTGCTGTGTATTGCTACGATTTGCCAACACCGAAGAATAGTATGAAACTTCCCTGTGATGAAGTGCAGAAACCAGCCCAGTCCATTTTAGTTCTATGTGTCGACACTAGTTGGAGGTTACGAACTGATATCGCCAGAGTGAACACTTACTGAGGTCCAGAATGAGATTTTCACTCTGCAGCGGAATCTTGAAGAATTAGCAGTCCTGAAAGAAAGGATATAGTGCACTTGCCCGCGAAAGGCAAGGATCCCGAGTTCGAGTCTCGGCCTGGCACACAGTTTTAATCTGCCTGGATGTTTCATATCAGCGCACACTCCGCTGCAGAGTAAAAACCTCATTCTGGAAAGAACCCCCAGGCTGTGGCTAAGCCATGTCTCCGCAATGTCGTTTCTTTCAGGAGTGCTAGTTCTGCTAGGTTCGCAGGAGAGCTTCTGTAAAGTTTGGAAGGTGGGAGACAAGGTACTGGCAGAAGTAAAGCTGTGAGGACGTGGTGTGAGTCGTGCTTGGGTAGCTCAGTGGTAGAGTACTTGCCCGCGAAAGGCAAGGTCCCGAGTTCGAGTCTCGGTCCGGCACACAGTTTTAATCTGCCAGGAAGTTTCACTTACTGAGGTCATTCACAACCTTTCAGTGCGTTAGCGATATAAGCTAAAAGCAGTACATGGTGTGACAATAGTCGAAATTAGTGTCAACAGATTGAACGTCTGCACTTGGAAATCAACAAGCATCTAATGGCATTCAGATCGTGTTTCACAGGGAACGGAGGTGCAGAAGTAATAACATGTCTATTAATAGTTACGCCATTTTCTCAGCAAAAATGTTCTTCAATCGTGAAACATTTCCCCTGGTTAACAACAGTGGAAGCAGTATTTCAAGTATACATGCCTACAGCGCAAGCAGAAGATCGACAAGAGAAACTGTATGACGAAGTCCCGGGGTATTCGAACGTTATTATAGGGGAAGCAGTAGGAAAAAAGGTTACGGCTTGGTAGCGGGACTGAGAGAGGGGAAAGACTAGTTCAGTTCCGCAATAAATATCAATTAGTAATATAGTGTGTTCAAGAATCACAATACTTGCAAAACGCCGTGAGATACGGGAAGATCCCAGTTAGATTACATCACAGTCAGGCAGAGATTTCGAAATCAGGGCTTATATAGGTCCAGATCAAAGTTTAGTAATGAGAAAGATCAAGTTGAAGTTTAGTCAGAGAGAATCAGTGTGCAAAGAAGTGGGATACGGAAGTAATGAAGAATGAAGAGATACGATTGAAATTCTCTAAGGCTATAGATACTACAGTAATGAGAAGCTCAGTGCATATTTTAGTTGAAGAGTAATGGACATCTCTGAGAAGAACAATCATAGACTTTAAAAAGAAGACTGTAATGGCGTAGAAATCATGGATAACAAAAGATATTCTTCAGTTGGCCGACGAAAGAAGGAAGTACAAAAATGTTAAGGGAAATTCAACAATACTGGAATACAAGTTATTTAGGAATGAAATAATTAGGAAGTGCAGGAAAGCTGAGGTTTTAATGGCTGCATGAAAATGTGAAGAAAAAGAAATGATTGTCGGAAGGACGAACTTAGCATATGGAAAAGTGAGAACAACGTTATCTGAAATTAAAAGCAAGGTTGGTAACATTAAGAGTGAAATACGAACTTCCGTCTTAATAGCAGAGAAGGGAGCAGATACGTGGAAAGAGTAGAATGATAGCCTCTATGAGGGGAAGACTTGTTTGATGATGTAATAGAAGACGAAACAGGAGTCTGCACGGAAGAGACAGGGGTCCGGTATGAGGATCGGAATTTAAAAGATCAAATAAGATCACACAAGGCAGAAGGGATAGATAACATTCCACAGGAATTTGTAAAATCATTTGATGAAGCAACAACAAAATGAAAGTTGAATGCGTAAGTGTGATGATATACCATCAAACTATTGGAAAAATGTTATCCACACAATTTTGAAAACTACGAGAGCCGACATGTGTGAGAATTGTAGCACATTCAGCATAACAGTTCATGCTTCATAGTTGCTGACAAGAACAATACACAGAAGAATCGAAAAGAAATTCGAAGATTTGTTAGATTACGATTAGTTTAGCTTTAGGAAACGTAAAGATTCCAGAGAAGTAGTTCTGATGTTGCGATTGATAATGGAAACGAAACTGAAGAAAAACCAAAACACTTTCATAAGATCCGTCGACCTGTAAAAATGAGTTCGACAATGCAAACTGGTGCAGGGCGACGGAAGCTCTGAATAAAATAGGCGTAAGCTTTGGGGAAAGACAGGTAATATGCAAAGTGTATGAGAACCAAGCGGAAACAATAAGACTGGAAAACCAAGAACGAAGTGCTCGGATTGAGAAAGTGCGTAAGACAGAGATGCAGTCTCCTCGCTCTCAACCGTTCAGTCTATACGCCTAAGAAGAAATGACTGGAACAAAAGAAAGTTCCAGAGTGGGATTAAAGGTCAAAGTGTAAAGATATCAATGATAAGATTCGTTGAAGATACTGCTGTCCTCTCTGAAACTGAGGATGGATTACAGGATTTGCTGAATGACGATAATTGCCTAGTGAGTACAAAACATGGACTAAGAGTAGGTCGTAGAAAGAGAAGTAGCAGGAATAAGAATAGCTGGACTCTTACCATCGGAGCTGCGGATACGAAGTAGGGGAAGTCAACGAATTCTGCAGCCTAGGCAGCAAAGTAATCCGTGAAGGATGAAGTAAGGAGAACTTAAACGCACTAGCAAAGAGGGCATTCCTGGACAAGAGAGGTCTACTAATATAAAATATGGGCCTTGTTTTGAGGAATAAATGTCTGAGGATGTACATTTCGAACATAGCACTGTATTGTAGTGAAACGTGGACAGTTGTAAAACCAGAACAGAAGTGAATCGAAGCATTTGAGATATGATACTACAGAATAACATTGAAAATTAATTGGATCGATAAGGTAAGGAACGAGGAGGCCGAGGAGAGAAATACATGGGAACCATTGACAAGGAGGAAGGACGTTTGTTAAGAGATAAAAAAGTTGTCTGTATATATATGGTCCTTCCCCTATTGTTATGTGTTTGGAATACATCCAGCAAAAATTTGAGGACGTAGACGTAGGTTTCAGGTGCTACTCTGAGTTGCAAAACGTTGGGGGGGGGGGGTTAATGCACAAAAAAACCTTGTACATCGAAACCTCCTGGCAGGTTAAAATTGTGGGTCGAATCGCGACTGGAATCCTTGCTTTTCCGAGCAATGCTCTACCGATAGCGCTTGTAGTCACATCTAAGGACCAGCCCTCACAGCCTTAGAACTTTATCATCTGGAAGGTAAAAGTTCGGGATTCGAGTCCCGGTCTGGGACACAAATCACTATGAAGTTACAAACCAGACAGTTGGAGAGTTAAAATTAATTCTTGAAACCTGTACATCGAACAAGAAATGAACAAAAATTAGCTACGAATTCGTAGCATGATCACACCGGGAGACTGCCAAATTAACGAGTCAGCCACTGAGTAATTATCTTCCAAACTTCCTCACGTAAAAGCAGATAGCGACCGAGCCGACTAAGACCACACGTTTGTATGTATATAATAACACTACCACTATCAGACAAATGATATGCTGAGTAGCCTCTTGGCGTTGATGATCATAATTTCAGAAACTTACTGCTACCCACATGGAAATTCGGAACAAAAAATGTCCTACGACTCATCTACTTCCTTTAGCTTCTTCAGGTGCTCATTATTTAATACACGGAAATTCTTTTTAACCGCCATTTCGTAGTTACTGTGGCGTTAATCATTTATACCGTGGGCATGCTTCTCTGCGCTAAGCAACTGTGAGTAAAACTTACGATATTTTATGCTAGTTTAGAAATGGACTTACATCCATCCTGCTAATGAATCGATGATATTGAAAGTTTTATGCCCACTAAAGACAGATCTCCGTCAGTTTATAGCAATATCATGGTGTCTGTAACACAGCATTTCTATATTAATCTAGTCCCTCTTTGAAGACAAGTTCACGAAATTTGTGAGAAAATCGGTCTTCTCAGATAGAGGTGTTTTATGTATTGATGGGTGACTTTTCATGGAAAAGATACGCTCTCAGCAGGACTGATCTTTGACCAATTAATCTGTTCAGCTACCTTATAGAAATTGTCACTTGGGATATCTATTGATTATACGAATATCGGGTCTGTCTCACTTAGTTGGATATCGATCACGTGTTTGAAAACCCTGGTTTAGACTACTTCTTTCGAAAGTTTGTGCAAAAGTAGTCTAGATACCTGTTTTTTCACTTGTAATTAACGGTTTCATATGAATCAGCTCTAAAATACGGAATAATGGCTACCTCCGGCGTAAGCAGATCCACAACTTCCCACTTCTTTCTTTTTCGAAATAAATGCGCTTATGCTCCGTCACAGCCCGTATTATTCGCTCTTTGAAGCCACTTGTCTCGATACCTATCTCTTTTTTCTTCCAGTGTACCTAGGCTGACCCACATTAAATGATAGTACCAAAGCATGCTTTCCTCTGTCAGTTATAGAAGTCTTCTCTTCCTTTAATGCAGTCGGTCTGTCAGTCTTCACTGGCTACCTTAGAGATTAATTCAGTTTGCAGTCGAAGAAACAAGTTTTGTTTTGGGAGGTGTCTCAATAAATTAAGCCGAAACACGCTTGATAATACGTAAATTGAATTTAATCAACTGCATATAGAGACAGCTTAAAACTTAGTATTGGCAATTTTGCCTGTCTGCTAACGTTTCATGTCTCCTTTAGGACTTAGCTTCTAGACGACGACGAAGTAGGGGAAGTAGACAGTTATATGTAGGAAAGCGGCGTAGATCTGAATAAATAATAGGATACTAATCACTAGCCCAGGGTTTCTTGGTGTCTGATTTGTTCTTCGTGGCATTTTAGGAAACTGTTTATGTTCTATTGTTATTAGCATCCTGTACAAAGCTAATTTAAATCGTAACGTTACTATTATACGGCCCAGGATGAGTATGCATTTTGCATTGGTTACATTTATGAACTGTGAGAAATGCATTTGAGTATGAAATCTACAATCAGTATCAAGTACAAGATTTAGGGGTGCCAAAGAAATGTTCAAATGTGTGTGAAATCTTATGGGACTTAACTGCTAAGGTCATCAGTCCCTAAGCTTACACACTACTTAACCTAAATTATCCTAAGGACAAACACACACACCCATGCCCGAGGGAGGACTCGAACCTCCGCCGGGAATAACCGCACTGTCCATGACTGCAGCGCCAAAGACATCTACATCTACATCTATCTACATCTATACTCCGCGAGCCACCTTACGGTGTGTGGCGGAGGGTACTTATTGTACCACTATCTGATCCCCCCTTCCCTGTTCCATTCACGAATTGTGCGTGGGAAGAACGACTGCTTGTAAGTCTCCGTATTTGCTCTAATTTCTCGGATCTTTTCGTTGTGATCATTACGCGAGATATATGTGGGCGGTAGTAATATGTTGCCCATCTCTTCCCGGAATGTGCTCTCTCGTAATTTCGATAATAAACCTCTCCGTATTGCGTAACGCCTTTCTTGAAGTGTCCGCCACTGGAGCTTGTTCAGCATCTCCGTAACGCTCTCGCGCTGACTAAATGTCCCCATGACGAATCGCGCTGCTTTTCGCTGGATCATGTCTATCTCTTCTATTAATCCAACCTGGTAAGGGTCCCATACTGATGAGCAATACTCAAGAATCGGACGAACAAGCGTTTTGTAAGCTACTTCTTTCGTCGATGAGTCACATTTTCTTAGAATTCTTCCTATGAATCTCAACCTGGCGCCTGCTTTTCCCACTATTTGTTTTATGTGATCATTCCACTTCAGATCGCTCCGGATAGTAACTCCTAAGTATTTTACGGTCGTTACCGCTTCCAATGATTTACCACCTATGGCATAATCGTACTGGAATGGATTTCTGCCCCTATGTATGCGCATTATATTACATTTATCTACGTTTAGGGAAAGCTGCCAGCTGTCGCACCATTCATTAATCCTCTGCAGGTCTTCCTGGAGTACGTACGAGTCTTCTGATGTTGCTACTTTCTTGTAGACAACCGTGTCATCTGCAAATAGCCTCACGGAGCTACCGATGTTGTCAACTAAGTCATTTATGTATATTGTAAACAATAAAGGTCCTATCACGCTTCCTTGCGGTACTCCCGAAATTACCTCTACATCTGCAGATTTTGAACCGTTAAGAATGACATGTTGTGTTCTTTCTTATAGGAAATCCTGAATCCAATCACAAACCTGGTCCGATATTCCGTAAGCACGTATTTTTTTCACTAAACGTAAGTGCGGAACCGTATCAAATGCCTTCCTGAAGTCCAGGAATACGGCATCAATCTGCTCGCCAGTGTCTACGGCACTGTGAATTTCTTGGGCAAATAGGGCGAGCTGGGTTTCACATGATCTCTGTTTGCGGAATCCATGTTGGTTATGATGAAGGAGATTTGTATTATCTAAGAACGTCATAATACGAGAACACAAAACATGTTCCATTATTCTACAACAGATTGACGTAAGTGAAATAGGCCTATAATTATTCGCATCTGATTTATGACCCTTCTTGAAAATGGGAACGACCTGTGCTTTCTTCCAGTCGCTAGGTACTTTACGTTCTTCCAGAGATCTACGATAAATTGCTGATAGAAAGGGGGCAAGTTCTTTAGCATAATCACTGTAGAATCTTACGGGTATCTCGTCTGGTCCGGATGCTTTTCCGCTACTAAGTGATAGTAGTTGTTTTTCAATTCCGATATCGTTTATTTCAATATTTTCCATTTTGGCGTCCGTGCGACGGCTGAAGTCAGGGACCGTGTTACGATTTTCCGCAGTGAAACAGTTTCGGAACACTGAATTCAGTATTTCTGCCTTTCTTCGGTCGTCCTCTGTTTCGGTGCCATCGTGGTCAACGAGTGACTGAATAGGGGATTTAGATCCGCTTACCGATTTTACATATGACCAAAACTTTTTAGGGTTCTTGTTTAGATTGTTTGCCAATGTTTTATGTTCGAATTCGTTGAATGCTTCTCTCATTGCTCTCTTTACGCTCTTTTTCGCTTCGTTCAGCTTTTCCTTATCAGCTATGATTCGACTACTCTTAAACCTATGATGAAGCTTTCTTTGTTTCCGTAGTACCTTTCGTACATGATTGTTATACCACGGTGGATCTTTCCCCTCGCTTTGGACCTTAGTCGGTACGAACTTATCTAAGGCGTACTGGACGATGTTTCTGAATATTTTCCATTTTTGTTCCACATCCTCTTCCTCAGAAATGAACGTTTGATGGTGGTCACTCAGATATTCTGCGATTTGTGCCCTATCACTCTTGTTAAGCAAATATATTTTCCTTTCTTTCTTGGCATTTCTTATTACACTTGTAGTCATTGATGCAACCACTGACTTATGATCACTGATACCCTCTTCTACATTCACGGAGTCGAAAAGTTCCGGTCTATTTGTTGCTATGAGGTCTAAAACGTTAGCTTCACGAGTTGGTTCTCTAACTATCTGCTCGAAGTAATTCTCGGACAAGGCAGTCAGGATAATGTCACAAGAGTCTCTGTCCCTGGCTCCAGTTCTGATTGTGTGACTATCCCATTCTATACCTGGTAGATTGAAGTCTCCCCCTATTACAATAGTATGATCACGAAACTTCTTCACGACGTTATGCAGGTTCTCTCTGAGGCGCTCAACTACTACGGTTGCTGATGCAGGTGGCCTATAGAAGCATCCGACTATCATATCTGACCCACCTTTGATACTTAACTTAACCCAGATTATTTCACATTCGCATTCGCTAATAACTTCACTGGATATTATTGAATTCTTTACTGCTATAAATACTCCTCCACCATTGGCGTTTATCCTATCCTTGCGGTATATATTCCATTCTGTGTCTAGGATTTCGTTACTGTTCACTTCCGGTTTTAACCAACTTTCCGTTCCTAATACTATATGCGCACTATTTCCTTCAATAAGAGATACTAATTCAGGAACCTTGCCCTGGATACTCCTGCAGTTTACCAATATTACGTTAACTTTTCCTGTTTTTGGTCTCTGAGGACGGACGTTCTTTATCAACGATGATAATGTTCTCTCTGGTAAGCCGTCAGGTATTTTATCGTTTCGCCCAAGGGGGGGTCCCTCTAACCTAAAAAACCCCCGTGTGCACGCCACACGTACTCTGCTACCCTAGTAGCTGCTTCCGGTGTGTAGTGCACGCCTGACCTGTCTAGGGGGGCCCTACAGTTCTCCACCCAATAACGGAGGTCGATGAATTTGCAACCATTATAGTCGCAGAGTCGTCTGAGCCTCTGGTTTAGACCCTCCACACGGCTCCAAACCAGAGGACCGCGATCGACTCTGGGCACTATGCTGCAGATATTAAGCTCAGCTTGCACTCCGCGTGCGATGCTGGTTGTCTTCACCAAATCAGCCAGCCGCCGGAAGGAACCAAGGATGGCCTCAGAACCCAAGCGGCAGGCGTCATTCGTTCCGACATGTGCTACTATCTGCAGCCGGTCACACCCAGTGCGTTCAATAGCTGCCGGAAGGGCCTCCTCCACATTACGGACGAGACCCCCCGGCAAGCACACCGAGTGCACACTGGCATTCTTCCCCGACCTACCCGCTATTTTCCTGAGGGGCTCCATAACCCGCCTAACGTTGGAGCTCCCTATAACTAATAGGCCCGCCCTCTGTGACTGTCGGGACCTTGCCGGAGAATCGGCCACTGGCCCAACAGGCGAGGCATCCTGTGGTGGCTCGGAAACGATGTCATCACCACTAGGAAGCACCCCGTACCTGTTGGAAAGGGGTAAGGCAGCCGCCACGCGGCCAGATCCCACCTTCGCCTTTCGGCCAGGCACGCGCGAGCCCACCACTGTCCGCCATTCACCCTGGAGTGATGGCTGACCGGTAAGATGCTCACTGCCGGAAGACGCAGCGACATCAGGGGTTCCATGTGATTCCAAGGCCACCGAAGTAGGCATAGGTCTCACCACAGTTGCCCCAACGCCACTACGAGCCGACGCCTGCGCCTCGAGCTCGATGAGCCTAACAGACAAAGCCTCCACCTGTCCCCGAAGAGTGGCCAATTCTCCTTGCGTCCGCTCACAACAACCACAGTCCCTACACATGACTATGTTTACCCTACTCTATACGGTGACAAATTCCCAAGATAATCTTCTGATGAGCTACTCTGATAATCAAGAAACACTCACTGAAATACGAGACGCGAAAACTACGCTAGGTTTTCCCAGAAAAACTATTTAAAAGCTAAGCGCAGCAAATAAGTACAAAAACACTGTTATTGAAATAAAAGGTTCTACCTAGTAAGCACTCGAACACGCAAGAAATTACAAAAATAAACTAGTAATTACACAGATAACTGAAAATAAGTCGCTGCTGTTTGTAAAATATGTAAGAAGCAAACGGTGTACTCGCCTTAGTAGTAGCAGGAGCTAGCGATGCGCTCTCGCTGACGGTCTAACTGACACTGACTGAGCTGCTCTAACCAAACATACAAGCCTGCACGATACGAGAGTCGATACAACGGTCGATAGCAATGGCGGTACTGTACACTACACTGTTATTGAAATAAAAGGTTCTACCTAGTAAGCACTCGAACACGCAAGAAATTACAAAAATAAACTAGTAATTACACAGATAACTGAAAATAAGTCGCTGCTGTTTGTAAAATATGTAAGAAGCAAACGGTGTACTCGCCTTAGTAGTAGCAGGAGCTAGCGATGCGCTCTCGCTGACGGTCTAACTGACCGCTCGGATCATCCCGCGCGGCTTTAGGAGTGCCGTCTGCAGGAATTTATTCATGAGTATACTGTAACTGCTCTTATTTCCACGAGATGTATCTGTTTTAACCACAGATTAATTGATTACATTTACCTTCCCGGAAACATAAGCAATGTGGCTCACAGGCAAGACACTGGAATCGTATTCAGGAGAACAGTTGTTGAGAAATTAAATATTTATGGCTATAAACGTGTACATCTTCATGTTTTCGCGGCACAACGATTACGACATTAAATTTCGGTTCGCAGGCACATAAATTCCGCTTCTTCATGGAACATTTCGACTGTACGTCGTTAAGCCATCTTCAGAATGAGACGAAAGACTGCCGCTGTAGAACTAGCTTCGTCCTTTTACATGCTGACACAGATACACAAGGCGCCAGAGACGTTGATCGGTTGCAAAGAGGTACAGTACGCATGATTTAGATCTGTGGCTGCGCGGTCGATCCATGCTGAGACGTCGATGATCTCTCTAAGCTGCACTATGGCGAACTCTTTGTAAATTTATAACAGAAAGAGCTGACGTACCCAGTTTTTTAGAGACACACTACATTTCCTTAAACCCTTACTTTCTTGCATCAACATCTACATGATTACTCAGCAGTTTAAAATTAAGTTCCTAGCAGTGGGTTCATCAGACCATCGCCGCGCAGGATTAGCCGTGCGGTCTGAGGCGCTGCAGTCACGGACTGTGCTGCTGGTCCCGGCGGAGGTTCGAGTCCTCCCTCGGGCATGGGTGTGTGTGTTTGTCCTTAGGATAATTTAGGCTAAATAGCGTGTAAGCTTAGGGACTGATGACTTTATCAGTTAAGTCCCATAAGGTTTCACACAAATTTGAACATTTTTGAACATCAAACCATCTGCAAGCTTTACAGTACATTTCATTAAACCCTTACTTTCTTGCATCAACATCGACATGATTACTCAGCAGTTTAAAATAAGTTCCTGGCAGAGGGTTCATCAAACCACCTGCAAGCTATATCCCTACCGCTCCACTCTCTAAGAGCACACGGCTAAAATAAACACTTAAATATTTCCGTTTGAGCTCTGATTTCTCTAATTTTATTATGATAACATTTCACACTCTGAAGAGAAAGTTGTTGATGCAGTTTTCATGAGAAGATCCTCCCGCAACGTAAAACGTCTTGTTTTAATCATTTCCATTCTTATTCGCGTATCGCATACGTGGCACTATCTCCTCTATTTTGCGATAATATAAAACGAGATGCCCTTCTGTTAACTTTTTCGATGCCCTCCGCCAATCCTATGCGATGCGAATACCACGACACATGGCAGTACTCCTGAAGAGGATGGACAAGCGTAGTGTAAGCCTCATTACTATATGTGCTTAATTTTCTATGTGTACTGCTGACAGATTGCTGCCTTTGACTTGCTTTTCCCACAACACTGTCTTTGTGGTAGTTAAAATTTAAGTTATTCGTAACTGTAATCCTTAAGTATTGTGATGAATTTACAGCCCTTAGAATTGTGTAGTTTATAGTGTAACCTAAAGTTTTTGGAGTTCTTTTAGTACTCTATGGATGATTTCACACTTTTCATTATTCATTGCCCGGTTTTCGCACCAGAAAAATATCATTTTCCAATTCTTTTCAATCATTTGATGACATTAAAAGACAGTAAACGACAGCATCATTTGCTGTGACTCTTAGAAGGCTGCTCAGATTGTCTTCAAAATCGTTTATGTAGATCAGGAATAGTACAGGACCCATAATAATTCTTTGTGAAAATCCAGATATTACTTATCTTTTACTCGATCAATTTCCGTCAATTACTGAGAAAGTTAACATTTTTTTTATGATAGGAAATCCCAGATCCAGTCGCACAACCAAGGCGATGCTTCGTAGGCATGCAATTTGATTACAAGTCGCTTGTAAGGTACTTCGTACGAATCTTTGTGGAAACCTAAAGATATTGAATCAGTTTAACACCCAATGTCGATACCATTTATTACCTCATGGGAATAAAGATTTCGTTGAGTTTCACAAGAAATTTTTTTCCTAAATAGATGTTTGTTGTCAATAAATCGTTTCCTTCAAGGTAACTTATAACACTCGAACACAGAATAAGTTTTAAAATGGGTATTAGTATGACCCTTGAAAGTTCCCAGTCCTTCGATACGGATCTTTCGACGAGGAGCGGTTGTATATGGTTGCTAAGTGTGGAGTTGTTGTGTCAGCATACTCGGAAAGGATCGTGACTAGTATAAAATCTTAAATACGGGCCTTACCTTTATTAAGTTATATAAACTGCTTCGCTATAACGAGCATATCAGGTACTAAGTTACAGATGTTGACTGAATCGAGCTCTGGACTATTTACTTGGTCTTCTTTGTAAGTATTTCTGAAAACCAAGGTTAGTAACTCCGCTTTAGTGGCACTGTCATCAGCAACGTTGTTATCGTGCAAAGTACTGACTGGGCACTGCTGTTAGTGTAATTCACATACGACCATAATCTCTTTGAGTTTTCTGTCAGACTTCGAAACGGAGTTTTCTAGTGGAAAGTATAAGAAGCATCTCGCATTGAAGTTCTCGCTAAATTCCGAGTGTGTGTAAAGTGTAAAACTCCACCAGTCTTGGGGTTTGCGTTCTTTTAAATTTGGCATATTTTCTTCGTTGCTTCTGCACTAGTGTTCTGACCTGTTTGATGTACCATGGAAGATTAATACCATCTCGTATTAATTTACTTGGGTTATATCTTTCAATTGCCGCCCATTCTATTTCTTTGATTTAAACCTGCATGCAGAACGTAGAGAGTAACTCTGCTTGTTTCCCTTGAAAATTATTTTGTATAGTGGATTTGTCTCGTAGTCTTGGTACTTCCGTCAGCAGCCGCCTTATTGATTAACGAGAAGACGTGGTGTCCAAGGTTAAGGCTGTGTTCCGATCAGAAAGAACGTGCGACAACATGGGTCAGCTCCCGCTCCCCGACAGGACAGGCCTGGTCATAAAGTGGCATCGTAAAGCGCACAGAATTACGGACTGCAGCGAGGCGTGGGTCTGATCCCGTGCCTTTGTTGCACGTGGGCCTGGTTCATTACGACGCGTTAATCCCTCGCAGTCGCAGTGCAAATAGCGGCACGTGCCAAGTTTTGCCGGCTCTCTGCGTTCCATCGTAGAAGCTTCCCCCCTCCATGAGGCGGCAAGGGCCGTGGCTTCACCACAGGCTCACATGAATGTCACGGGATATCATCAGATTTCTCGATCTAGAGAAAGGAGTCATCTGTGTAAAGTGGTGCAAGTTATTGTCCTCTGCAAGGAGAGACAGGTGCCATAAAGTAATCTGTCAAGTTAATTGGTTTATTTCTACTGTCATCCCGTGCCTGACTTTTCAGGCACGTACTGAAACAGGAAACGTGAATAATTTAGTTATTTATTGCTTATTTAGCCTGGCCAGATAAGGACATTACGACTCTCTATTTGAACAGGAGTAACACATACCAGAAATATACACTAAGACAACCCAAAAACGACCTACGACGAAGAAAATACCCGAATGGGTTCGGATATCCCTAGATGCGATGTAATTGCCCAGTCAAATCATTACAATTTCAGAAATATTTGATATTTTATTGAAGAGGAAAAGCTTCACAAACTGAGGTTTTCGATAACACTTTGGTCCACCTCTGACCCTCCTGAAATGTTGTTCGGGTTTCGGCTTCGCATTGATTGAGCTTTTGGATGTCCTTCTGATGGATGTCGTGTTAAATTCTGCCCTACTGGCGCGTTAGATTGTAAAAACCCTGAAATGATTTGATGGCCCCGTCCATAATATTCCAAACGTTCTCTGCTAGGGAGAGATCCGGTGACCTTGGTGGTCAAGGTAGCGTTTGGTAAGCACGAAGACAGGCGGTAGAAACTCTTGCCCTGTGTGGACGGGCATTACCTTGCTGAAATGTAAGTCCAACAGGGGGGAGGGGGGAATGGCATGAAGGGCAACCAAACGAGGCGTACCGCTGTGCTTAAGGATGCCGCGAATGACAAAAGGCTCCTGCTATGAAAGGAAATGATACCCTAGATCATCACTCCTGGCTGCTGGGCCGCAGGGAGGGCGACACTCAGCTTGGTATCCCACCACTATCCGCGGCATCTCCAGACATGCCTTCGACCTGGAATCTCATTAACTGGAGTGGAGTTGCTTTCAGTGACCAGTCATTATTCGAACTTACGTCGGATTACCAGCAAAGACGTGTCTGGAGGTGCCCCAAAAAGCAGTAGGATTCCAACCTGACTGTCTTCAACCATACGGCCAGACAGTCAAGAGTGACGATCTGGGGTGCCATTTCATTTCATAGGAGGATGCGTTTGGTTGCTGGCCCGCAAATGGTGACACTTTCTGCTGCTCGTCTTCGTGCTTGCCAACCATAAGGTCGCCAGTAAGGTCGTCGAATCTTCCCCAGATGCGGATGTATGGAGCATTATGGGCAGAGCCATCCAACCAGTTCGGAATTTTCATAACGTAACGCACCAATTGGATGCCACGATATCTCTTAGACCATCCAACAACTCTATCACTGTCGAGCACAAAGACAGCTTACGTCAGGACCAGAGGTGAACCAACGCTTTATTGGCTTCCTCAGTTCATGAAGCCTTTTCTGTTGAATAAATCATGACATTTTTAGAAATTAGATTCGTTTGTTTGTCCGTAGATGTAAATCACATGTATCTAGTTCCCTCCTGTTCGGATAATTCCTTCGTGGTGCTTTTTATGTGTTAGACTGTGTTAAAATAACTTCCCAGCAATAATAATAATAATAATTTGGACGAATAATAATTATGATAATTATAATAAAAGACATTAAAAATGATATTAATTGGCTTAGGACATTTGAAACGATGTGTATAATTAGCAGAAGTGGAATGGTTGAAGGAAGAGGAGAAGATTTAAGTGCCAGTGACAGTGGCTGTTAAGGAAGGACAGACGGTGAACAGAAAACTCTGCCGACATGCGGCAGGGAAAATATCCGCGGGAGGGGGAGTGACGAGAATGAGCTGCACAGAATGTAGGAGAGACTGGTATTGTGATAGCGGGTGCGCCATTAGCTGTCTTTTGATTTTGGGAGGGAATTTAATTTCTCTGATATTTTGAGAAAGATTGTTCCGAAGTCGTGTTCCTGATACAGAAAAGATTTAGAGACCGTTGCATTGCTATGTGATGGTAATGAAAGAATTTTACTTCGTTGAGAACGAGTATTTCTGGTATGCTGTTCATATAGTAGAGCAAGACTTTAAGTCAAATGAGAAGACGTTAGAGCAAACGTAGAGTATGATAGACGCAGCCCGCCCGGCTAGCCGTGCGGTCTAAGGCACTGCTTCCCTAGCAGGAAGGCGTGCCGGTCCCCGGCACTAATCAGCCCGGCGTATTAGTGTCGAGGTCCGGTGTACCTACCAGCCTGTGGATGGTTTTTAAGGCTGTTTTCCATGTACCTCGGCGAATGCGGGCTGGTTCCCTTTTATTCCGCCTCAGTTCGTATGTCGGCGATTGTAAACACTGTGTCCACGTACGTGTACACCATAATTCTCTACCACGCATACGTTGGGGTTCTCACTCGTTTGGAATGAGACGATCAGGAGGGGGGGGGGGAGACAGGGGAGGGACGGTAGTGGGTGTCCACCAGGGGCCGACCCACACAGTAACCCTAGGTTCGGTGTGGGGCGGCGGTGGGGTGAGTGGACTGCTGTAGCCTGTTATGGGGTTGTGTACCACTGAGGGCTACGGCGGGCACGAAGCTTCTAGTTATCCACTTCAGTACCTACATACATATATGATAGGCTCTACGCTTAACGGTACGTAGTCATGATAACTGTTCGTCGGGTGGTGTGGTACTGTCGAAAAACGTACATCACAAATGTGTCATACGTAAGCATTCATCTGCAGTTCCAGCCTGCATGAGCTTTCGTACAAATATCCTTGGGAGGAGGGCATCACCATAATCAAATACGGAGAGTTACTATGTCTACGAGATTATTTTCAAGCTCGGAAGGAAATACTTCTTTATGTTTCAAAAGTGAATGAACTGACGCTGACATCTTCTTATAGACTGCAGTTGTGAGTTCAGTCCATTGTAAATGATGATCCAGAATTACCCCAAGTACTTCTCAGAAAGATAAAATGCTATTTCTATGTCCATTAGGATTAATGGTGGAAGAGATTCTCTGAATTGCGGCACAATAAATCTTTTTTGAGCGGCTATAATTGCTTGGGTTAAGTCTTAATCCTATGCTCTACGCCCACACTGATAGGTCAAGTGCATCCGCATTTACATGCTGGATGCCTATGCACTGGTTTGTTGGACTTGCACTTAGATAAAACTAAATCTCGTCAGCGTATAAATGCTACCTGACATGGGACACATTAGCTGACACAACACTACCATGTAATGAGAAGAGTAAGCTGCCCAATATTGATCCTTCTGCACGACTGATACTAAATTCCTCCATTCTGACCTGTTAGTTCCTGTCAGACTGCTGGAGATGTAAGGGACGAGTGGAACTACTGCACAGCACTTCAAGGAAAAAAAAAATTGAGCTGTAGCTTTAACAAGTCAAATTTCAAAGCCGATAATGTCGAAACCTCAAATCCGGAAAGCACATAGCAGTCACATGTTGCTTATCCATAGCTTGTTCAGCTACTTACTTTCAGCTAGTTGCCTTCAAAAGAGCAGTCATCGTGCTGCGATTTTGTTGGGAACTGGGCTGCTATTCACGTAAAAGTATATTTGGTGTTAAATAATTAGTAAGCTGTTCATGAACTATCCGTACTAAAACCTTAGAGCCTTGGATAATGCTGGTACAATGGAAATGGAACTGTAATGGAAAAGCTGTTTGGCAGATTCCTTCTTGGGCAACGGTTATACGAGCCCCTGCTCCCAGGATGTCGTAAACATGCTGGAGGTGAAAGAATGGTTACAAATGTCCGTTACTTTGAGCAGTACAGGATCGATGAGAAGACTGATCATTTGCACAGTTATGTTATTGTATCCTGCAGCTGCCATGCAAATTAGCGCAACTGACTTTCTGACTGTGTTACGCCTTACTGTCTGCAGGAAATTTTTTTCATTTGTAGCGACCACTTCTTTATTTTTGTAATATAAATGCCGTTTGCTTGGCACTATGTTGCGATTAAGTTTGTACAATCTGTTGCTTCAGTTTGATGGAGTCCCACTTGAAAATGTCTAAAGGCTTGGTGAATTTTTAAAATAAGTAATTTTAACAGTCAAAGTTTATAAATATTTTTTGTAATTGGGAACCTCACCCAAAAAATAACAACAAGGTGCTGTCATGGACTTCACTCCGATAATTGGTTTGACGCAAATCATCTTCTAGTCTATAGTGTTCTAACCTCTTCATCTCTGCTTTACAACTGCAACGTAAATCCATTTCAACATGTTGATTTCATTACTTGGTCTCTCTCTACAATTTTTGCCACCCACACTTCCCTCCACCACCAAGCTGATGTTATCTGATGCCATAGCAAGTTGTGCTATGAACTTCGTCTTTTTAATTAGATTCACTCCTTACTTACAAGAACTAAATGTCTAATTTCAACATTCTTCAGTAGCACCACATTCCTAATACTTCGATTCTCGTCTCAGCATAACTGTTTATCGTACACAATTTATTCAAGTACAACGCTAGACTCCAGACAAGTCTCGGGTAATTATAGTTATATTGACGGTGTTCAGAGTGACTCAGTGTGGGCCGTGTTCATCTCAGGACGCTGAAACATCTTAGGTGTAGTTATAAACCGTCCTCTCGCAGTGTATCCTGAAAACAAATAATAGTACCACTTTCTGCCAACAGATGAAAACATGGTGGTTTTAGCAGTTTTGACGTCAATATGCTGTTTGTCGATTGGTGTCGCTTGTTGATTTCTTTTGTGAAGTGACTGTTTATGTAAAGGGTTCTGAAGGTTGAAGTTTACCACACGAAATACAATGGATATTAAAAAGATAGTGCGCTACTGGTAAAGATATTTTCATTACAACTGCACCAATTTCAGCGCCTGTATTGCGGGAATATTACCGACACAAGCAGCTGTAAAGAGGCCCTATGTCAGTGAATGGGAAATGAATATTATCAAGAAATTAGAAGACACAGATGAATCAAACGGTGCAGCGGGCAGAGGGAGGCGGCCCGTTCCCATGGCAGTCATTAAGAACTTGTTGTAGCTACAGCCGACCGGGCAGAACATGCCTCGAGCAACTAATATCACGGGAATTGTCTCTCGCTTGGTCAACAGTTAAAACGATCCCTCGGCGCATTTCTCACTAGTATCCCCTCAAGATTCAGAATGTGCACTAAATTAAGCCCTAAGGTAGACTACAACGTGACTTCCCCCTTCATTTTTTGCCGCCGTTGTAAATTGATGAACTATGACTGGAGAACGTTCTATGAACTGACGAGGCATATTTTCCACTGCACGGATCCTTGAATGCACGAAACTGTAGCACATGGGGTTCCACTCTGCCACATGTTGTGCAATGACATCAATTACACTCAGCTTATGTGACTCTGCCCCTTCATTCTGAGTCCGTTTTTCTTCGAGGCGATGGTACCTAGCGCCCCTGTCAGTTGTGCCGTGACATCTGCACATGATAAAGACCTGCTTGTGCAACAAATGATTCCAGCTTTCCAAGAACGCAGCTGTGTCCACACCACTTTCTTCACGCAATATGGGGTAGCGCCACATGTCTCTTATCAGTTGAAAGTTTTGCTTAGAGAAACTTCGGTAACAACCGCATCACCTCTAGGCAACATCAAGATGCGTGAGTTTCCAGGTCCCCCAACCAAAGTACATGTGACTTCTGGTTGTGGGGATATCTGAAAGATCATGACCTTCAAAGATGTATCCGGACTATTGCTGATCTGAAGGATAGGCACAAGACGACATATCGCTTTTTTTACACCAGATATGGTCGAGCAACTGTGTTACGGATACAACACTCTGCTGAGTCGGGAGGTCATACTGAACAGACGTTCTAACCATATCTTAATAAACGTGCCAAGAACACAGTTATGTGTTTGATCGTTCCTCCCCTTTTCCTGCACCCACACCACATTCAGATTTTTTCAGCGCCACGTTTTCACCTGGTGGCAAAAAGTGGAACTGTACTCCGTGAGCACACAGACTAGTGAACTTACCTATGATGTATCAGCATTTGCGATGTATACTGTCTGTACTGCAGCACCGTCAGTTTAACTATAACCTTTGGAAACCAGCACACAGAACTTACATTTATATTCAGAGTCAACAAATTCCTCTTTTTCACAGATGCATTTCTTATTTCAACCATTCGGTATTTTATGTCCTCCCTTCTTTGGCCGTCACCACTTATTTCGCTTCCCTAACAGCTTAACTCTGTAGTCTCGTTTCCCAGTCGAATTTCCACAGCATCGCCCGATTTAATTCAACCACATTCCATCACTGTTTGTTTACGTTTGCTCATGTTCGCGATATTTCCTCCTTTCAAGAGACTATCCACTGCTATATGGTAGAATTACAATGTCCGCGACAAACTTCAAAGTTTTAACTGCTTCAGTCGTAACTTCAAGGCCCCTAGCTTAGACAACATTCCCTCGGAATTATTAGGACTCTTAGCCGAGTCATTTAGGACAAAATCCCTCCACCTGCTGTGAAATATATATAAGAAAGAGGAAATACCTCTCAAACTTCAAGAGAAATTTAACAAAAACCGACTTCCTGCCCAGTGTAAAATCAGCTTTAATGGATTACTCTTGCCAGAAGTACCTAGAGGTACTAACCAACCTACAAACATACTACTGATGATATGTATAAATATTTGTCTATCAATGAGGTCAATACTGATACAATGTTAGTCAGTTCATTGTCCTCAGTCACCAACAAAATATCTACTCTAATAGCCCTAAAACCTTGTATATTACACTACTGGCCCTTAAAATTGCTAAACCACGAAGACGACGTGCTACAGACGCGAAATTTAACCGACAGGAAGAAGATGCTGCGATCTGCAAATGATTAGCTTTTCAGAGCATTCACACATGGTTGGCGCTGGTGGCGACACCTACAACGTGCTGACATGAGGAAGGTTTCCAACCGATTTCTCATACACAAACAGCAGTTGACCGGCGTTGCCTGCTGAAACGTTGTTGTGATGCCTCGTGTAAGGAGGAGAAATGCGTACCATCACGTTTCCGACGATATTTCTGCTCGCGTTGGTCGAGATCCAATGTCCGTTAGCAGAATATGGAATCGGTGGATTCACGAGGGTAATACGGAACGCCGTGCTGGATCTCAACGGCCTCGTATCACTCGCAGTCGAGATGACAGGCATCTTTTCCGCATGGCCTGAACGGATCGTTTGCAAGACAACAACCATCTCCACGAACCGTTCGACGACGTTTGCAGCAGTATGAACTATCAGCTCGGAGGCCATGGCTGCGGTTACCCTTGACGCTGCATCACCGATGGGACCGCCTACGATGGTGTACTCAACGACGAACCTGGGTTCACGAATGGCTAAACGTCATTTTTTTGGATGAATCCCGGTTCTGAAGCATCCTGGCAGATTAAAACTATGTGCCGGACCGAGACTCGAACTCGGGACCTTTGCCTTTCACGGGCAACTGCTCTACCAACTGAGCTACCCAAGCGCGACTCATGCCCCGTACTCACAGCTTTACTTCTGCCAGTACCTCGTCAGAATCCAGGTTCTGTTTACAGCTTCATGATGGTCCCATCCGTGTTAGGCGACATCGCGGTGAACGCACATTGGAAGCGTGTCTTCGTCATCGCCATACTGGCGTATCACCCGGCGTGATGGTATGGGGTGCCATTGGTTACACGTCTCCGTCACCTCTTGTTCGCATTGATGGCACTTTGAACAGTGGACGTTACATTTCAGATATGTTACGACCCGTGGCTCTACCCTTCATTCGATCACTGCGAAACCCTACATTTCGCAGGATAATGGACGACCGCATGTTGCAAGTCCTGTACGGGCCTTTCTGGAGACAGAAAATGTTCGACTGCTGCCCTGGCCAGCACAATCTCCAGATCTCTTACCGATTGAAAACGGCTGGTCAATAGTGGCCGAGCAACTGGTTCGTCACAATACTCCAGTCACTACTCTTGATGAACTGTGGTATTGTGTTGAAGCTGCATGGGCAGCTGTACCTGTACACTCCAACCAAGCTCTGTCTGAATCAATGCCCAAGCGTATCAAGGCCGTTATTAGGCTAGATGTGGTTGTTCTGGGTACTGATTTCTCAGGATCTATGCACCCAAATTTAGTGAAAATGTAATCACATGTCAGTTCTAGTATAATATATTTGTCCAATGAATACCCGTTTATCATCAGCATTTCTTCTTGGTGTAGCAGTTTTAATAGCCAGAAGTGTACATACATACAACTGCTGACAGGTATAATTACTTGTCTATAAATGACTTCAATACTGATATAATGTTGTTCAGTACATTGTCCTCAGTCACCAACAAAAATATCTACACCTATACCCGTAAAACCCTGTATATTAAATGCACCTTTCACTTGTCTCTCCTTTCCTTAGTACTGGCTTGGCATTTTAGCTCTTGATATTTACGCAATTGCTTCTCTCTCCTTTAAAGTATTATTTAATTTTCCTGTAGATGGCATCTATACTTGCGTTGTTACTTTTGTAGGTAGGCATCTGCAACCTTTAATTTGGTTTCTTACCATTCCTGCTTAGCTGTTTTGCGTTTTCTGTAAGTCTAATTATTTACGTATCTTTGTTCACTTTTACCTGCTTTACTTTCTACGTTGTTATTTCTCCTTTCGTCAGTTAAATTCAGTTCTTGTCCAAGAGCCACTACTACGCCTTGTCCTCAGGCTTCTTTAATTTGTCTGCTTATCTCACTTTTAACTGGCTACTATTTGCAATGGGTGGATAGTGGCGAAGTGAATGCTTTGCGCCATGGAGAACGAGTGACGGGCGACGCGGGATCGCGGCGGCGGCCGCGCGCTGGAGAGGAGCGCCGACTTTCCAGGTCACGGCCCGGCTCTCGAGTTGTAGGGCGCCTCACAGCGGCTACCAGCGGCTTAGTGGCGGCTTCGTTAGCGCCATTGAGCGGTGCCGACGCTAATCCTGCGTCGCTGCTGCTGCTGCAGGCTTCTGGACGGCGCACTCTAAAACCAGGCCCGGTCTGTCGGGGGACAGCTGGTCAGCGTGCTATGCGAAGGTTGTGTCCATTGCTACTAGTGCAATGTATGTAGTCCAGCAAAGCAAACATATAAGGTGGAGAGGATTGTAGCACGAGCGTGTTTATGCACGAGAAAGAGAAAATGCAAAAAGTAACAGGAGCTCACCTTATTCATAAACTTGAGGCGCTGTCTCACGTTGTACGATTTGTGTGCCAACGAATTTCCCATGCACAATAATTAAATGTAAGAGCAAATTGACACTCAAATAAACATTAATAATCTGAACTCTGGTGTCGCAGGACAGAGCGGATGAGGTTGTGCAAAGGCGCCAAGGTCAATTACCGTTAGTTGCACAAGAACACACACAACCTTATTCCTCAAACCAATGCACAGTATTCTCTTTAAAGCAACAAAGATCAATTCACGGCTGAGGGCCCAGGTAACTTCTCCAGAATAAGTTTAAATGTTTGTCTTTAAAACATCAGGATTTAGTGTAACGGCTGAAGGCCTTACTTAAGTAAAATAACGTCTTCTCGGCTAAAGGCCGAAACAATATTTTAGATCAGCTAAGTATATTCTTGAAAAGCAAGCATTTACAAATTCCGCCTAAAGGCCATATTAAGGAAAATTCAATTATTCGGCTGAAACCCCTATATAAAAATTTCTTTACATAATAAAGGAGGGGGTTTAAAGATAAGCTTTTACACAGTACAACAGAAAAACATCTTAAGAAAACTTGAAGTATCTTGTCAGCTGAAGGCCCAAACAATTAGTCAAGAATAATTAAAGGCAACCTTCAGATAAACATTTACATAAGACGGCTGAAGGCCGTTTCAAAAATTCAAGATAATTAAAGGGAAACCTAACAGACAAGGATTTACATATTAAAGCTATAGATTCTGAAATAAACGCGACTGAATGCCTAAAATCAGAGCAACAAGAATTTTAAATGAAACGCGGCTGAAGGTGTAATCTAAAGTTGTTATGAACTTCGGCTGAAGGCCATTTACTGAACATAAAACAGACAACATTAATACACGGCTGAAGGCCTGGTACAGCACCTGCAACCAAATAAAATGACAATCACAAACAACAAACAGTGGTGCTCAGAAGTATTCCAAGGGTCGTCCTGGGGGGGAAACTGTAACCACAGTTTTGGTGAGACAGACAGCCAAGCGTAACACTAAACAATCGGGTTACAGCACGACCTACGGACGGCTGATAAACCAACCAACCGCCCAGTCAGCTCCCTTCAGCCGACCAACAGCACGACAACCAAAGGTATGAGCGAAGACGAGGATAGCCGGCCGTTGTGGCTGAGCGGTTCTAGGCGCTTCAGTCTGGAACGGCGCGACAGCTACGGTCGCAGGTTCGAATCCTGCATCGGGCATTGATGTGTGTGATGTCCTTAGGTTAGTTAGGTTTAAGTAGTTCTAAGTTCTAGGGGACTGATGACCTCAGGTGTTAAGTCCCATAGTGCTCAGAGCCATTTGAACCATTTGAAGACGAGGATAGCAGCAGGATTATGTGTTAATAAATTGGGTATAAACACAGTCAAGGCACACTAAACACTCAAAGAGAGAAGACAACAACACCAAGCTGCCGAACTACATGCCGTGCCGGACAGCATCAACACGGCAAAGAAAACATACTGCCGCAAACTACGCTAACGACCAGGGCAGGTAACTGGAACGTTATCGGCCACAAGGCAGAAGATGCCGCTGGTGCACTTCACAAATAAATTATCATCATTTCGAAGGTTGAACACCATACGGGGAGACGACTGCAAAATTTTGCCGACTCCAACACACCATCACGTTGCTGCTTGCGGGGACAGCCCAGGATGCAACAACCAGCAATCAACGAAAAGATTTCACAACGGTTGAGCTTTCATGACAGGTTCACTGCTTACTGAACTCCACTATACAGGTGCGGTGGGCGACGAACTTAGCAGTTCTGGCAGCTAGTGCCACACAACTCCGATCGCGTGTGCACGCCGACAGCGGCCCCAGCCTGATCACAAGCCGCAGAGTCTTTCTCGCTGCTCCGCCGCAACCGACCAACTGCCCACACCCGAAAACGGTGAAAAGATGACATACACGTCGGCCGATGACACGACCGACCGAACGACCAAACAACGACCATTCCCGCTCCAGTCCTCTTCAGTCAGACAGTTCATGTGTGTCGCCAGCGGTCGGCAAGTACTGGCTGTCCGCACCTCACAAGCGCTCCGTTCCCGACGCTACTTCGTCTCCGACCGCTGCTCCGTCCCGACTGCTACTACGTGCCGAACTGACTTCCAGACACACGACGGCCCGGAAATACTATTGGCCGCTCTAGAGATAGTACGACAGAGCACTTATCGATAAGCGCTGTTGCTGCCACTCACAGGCAGGTACGGCAGGAAATTAGTGACGACAGTAAATAGAACAAGAAAACGAGGCGGCAGTACGGTAAGAGAGGATGACAAACAATAAACGGAATGAACACTAGCCGCACACGGCTCATAATCGGTTGTAAATTTTTGAAAATTGACGTATTGACAGGCGTTAAATGTATACTTACTGTATAAAAGAAGTTAATGTTTAATGTTGTTATCAAAAATCTCGCAATGTATTGACTAATTTATTTCAAATTTCTACAGGTTTTATAAAGGTAGGACTGACACAGGCTACTAATTTTGGAAGTATGTGGTAGTTATGTACACTACCCTGGTGTCAAAAATCAAAGGAGCAATCCGCTCTGTCCCCACCTACTTCACGATGTAAGCGTACTAACAGTCAACCAGACACCCGTACGATCGTGTTCTGCACGGAAGCTGGCATTCCGGTCACCGGACAACCATGCTAACGATGACGTCAGGGCACTCATGAAACGAGATGGTGTTTGCCGGGTAACCTCACATCCACAATCGCTGGGTACACCGTCACAGACGGTGTTATGTGGCACAGAGAAGATTCGTACAAGACCCTCTACGGTTGAGGGCCATAGGAAACATAAAAGGGTGCAGGACAGTCGCAAACTGATGTGGTCCAATGGCTTAAAGTGAATAGTTCTATTGTTTCTAGGGCGTGGTGACGGTTTATACAGACCGAAACTGTGTCTGGAAGACTAGGGTAGAGCCGACCACGTTTTACTTGAGAATAGAGGACCATTACTTGACTATAAGCAACATTCACTGGACGTTTGTATCGAGGCAAACAGTGTGCCGAAGCTTTGGAAGAGTGGGCTTTACTGTCGGAAACCTGCTGCATCTCTACCTCTGACGCGTCTTCACAGAAGGGAATGTCTAGAGTGGAGTCGTCAACATGCCACCCGGTCAGACGAAGAGTGGACCAATTTTGTATCCACACGAGTCGCGATTTAATCTGATTCTCGATAGATTCGCATCCGGAGGGCACATGGACCACGATTTCTGGACCTAAACATCGTGAAAAGAGACCCACATCGAGGATGATCCCTAATGGTGTGCGTGGGGACTATGTTTACCACTCGAACCCCTCTTCATGAAATAGTACGGGTGAATCAGCAAGGTTTAACAGCTTTCAGGTATTGGGACCTCATTTGCGGTTGTTGCGAAGTGCTGTGGGCTCAACCTCACAGAGCACGTGTGGTTGATATTTTCTTGGAAACGAAAGATATTGCGCGCATGGCGTGGACTGCTAGCCATCACGATTTGAATCCCATAGAGCATGTCTGGGATGCAGTAGGGAGATGGCCTACATCACGTCAGCATCCACGTAACATTATTCGAGACATGTGAGCAGCTCTGCGGGAAGAATGGGCGTTATTGACTCAACATGAGACTGACGACATCATTCACAGCATGTCCTGTCATATTAGGCCTGAATTGCTGTCAGAGGATGTCACATCCCATACAAAGCACATTAACTAGTTGTCGGAAAGTGTTTGCAATTCCGCCAAGTTGGAAAAAACAAAGAACATTTTTGTGTACCGTTATGAATTTTGCAGTAATTTACGCTCTGTATTCTTTACATTTCTCATATTTTACTATCACCGGTTTATACCGTTTTGTGGCAAAATAAACGCAACCTTGTAAGATTTCCGTTTGTTGCTTTAGTTTTGTATACGACTGTATATCAAGGAGCAACGTTAATAGCAAAAATCTCTATCAGTTATTGATCGAATACCTTCAAATTTCTACACGGCACGCTAATACACATTCTGACGAACACACGCTACATATTTTTAAATACAGGGTGTTACAAAAAGGTACGGCCAAACTTTCAGGAAACATTCCTCACACACAAAGAAAGAAAATATGTAATGTGGACATGTGTCCGGTAACGCTTACATTCCATGTTAGAGCTCATTTTATTACTTCTCTTTACATTAATCATAGAATGGAAACACACAGCAACAGAACGTACCAGCGTGACTTCAAACACTTTGTTACAGGAAATGTTCAAAATGTCCTCCGTTAGCGAGGATACATGCATCCACCCTCCGTCGCATGAAATCCCTGATGCGCTGATGCAGCCCTGGAGAATGGCGTATTGTATCACAGCCGTCCACAATACGAGCACGAAGAGTCTCTGCATTTGGTACCGGGGTTGCGTAGACAAGAGCTTTCAAATGCCCCCATAAATGAAAGTCAGGAGGGTTGAGGTCAGGAGAGCGTGGAGTCCATGGAATTGGTCCGCCTCTACCAATCCATCGGTCACCGAATCTGTTGTTGAGAAGCGTACGAACACTTCGACTGAAATGTGCAGGAGCTCCATCGTGCATGAACCACATGTTGTGTCGTACTTGTAAAGGCACATGTTCTAGCAGCACAGGTAGAGTATCCCGTATGAAATAATGATAACGTGCTCCCTTGAGCGTAGGTGGAAGAACATGGGGCCCAATCAAGACATCACCAACAATGCCTGCCAAACGTTCACAGAAAATCTGTGTTGATGACGTGATTGCACAATTGCGTGCGGATTCTCGTCAGCCCACAGATGTTGATTGTGAAAATTTACAATTTGATCACGTTGGAATGAAGCCTCATCCGTAAAGAGAACATTTGCACTGAAATGAGGAATGACACATTGTTGGATGAACCATTCGCAGAAGTGTACCCGTGGAGGCCAATCAGCTGCTGATAGTGCCTGCACACGCTGTACATGGTACGGAAACATCTGGTTCTCCCGTAGCACTCTCCATACAGTGACGTGGTCAACGTTACCTTGTATAGCAGCAACTTCTCTGACGCTGACATTAGGGTTATCGTCAACTGCACAGAGAATTGCCTCGTCCATTTCAGGTGTCCTCGTCGTTCTAGGTCTTCCCCAGTCGCGAGTCATAGGCTGGAATGTTCCGTGCTCCCTAAGACGCCGATCAATTGCTTCGAACGTCTTCCTGTCGGGACACCTTCGTTCTGGAAATCTGTCTCGATACAAACGTACCGCGCCACGGCTATTCCCCCGTGCTAATCTATACATCAAATGGGCATCTGCCAACTCCGCATTTGTAAACATTGCACTGGCTGCAAAACCACGTTCGTGATGAACACTAACCTGTTGATGCTACGTACTGATGTGCTTGATGCTAGTACTGTAGAGCAATGAGTCGCATGTCAGCACAAGCACCGAAGTCAACATTACCTTCCTTCAATTGGGCCAACTGGCGGTTAATCGAGGAAGTACATTACATACTGACGAAACTAAAATGAGCTCTAACATGGAAATTAAGCGTTTCCGGACACATGTCATATAACATGTTTTCTTTATTTGTGTGTGAGGAATGTTTGGCCGTACCTTTTTGTAACACCATGTATATGTAGTATATAGTGAAAATATATATTCAAAATATATACTATTTTGTTAGGAGAAGTCGATGTTTAATATTAGTTCCAAAAATCTCGAAAAAGATCTTGGCCATATATATAGAAAATTGCCAACAAGTTCGCAACCGATTTACTTCAACTTTTAAAAGATACTGTAATAAAAGTTCAGATGGACCAAGGCTACATATTTTTTATATGTCACAAGATAATCTAATGAAGTTTCAGAGAGACACGGGTTACTACTTTTAATGTGTGTGGCATATAATATATAATCTGTAAATATATATGTTACATATAAAATGATATACGTGGTTGCCAGGGGCACTATCTTTTACAAGTCAGTGCAGATTTTAGCATATGCAGATGACGTAGACATCATAACACGGCCAGTACCAGCACTGAAAGAAACTTTTACAGCCTTAAGTGAAGCAAGTAAGAAGATGGGTCTTACGATAAATTAAGATAAAACTAAACACATGGCCTGTGGGAAAGCATATCAACCCAATATGCCGTCAACAATGGAAAAACTGGTAGAAGCCGACCTCGGGGAAGATCAGTTTGGATTCCGTAGAAATGTTGGAACATGTGAGGCAATACTGACCTTACGACGTACGTAACACTAGAACATCTAAAATGTAAATTGGGCAGTCCAGAGCATGAACTTTGATTTCAATACGACAAGGAGCTGCTCCTTATGTAAAGCTAATATCCTTTAAGAAGTAAATCAAACTGCTCACATATGGGCGTTGAGAAGCAATACGCACAAAACATATAAATCTATAAGGTCCTAAACACCACACAACCATTCAGTGGTCACTTTCTTTCGAAACAATTCAGGCAGAAATGACTTCAAAGTATGGAGTAAGGGTACAGCACTGTAAGACCTCAGTCTCCAAAATGTAGACGTCTTTATCTTCAATTCTGCCCAAAAACCACTATCGGTAAAAGCGAAAAGAAAGTAAGACACTTGTAGGTAAGGCAACGTGCGACAAAGCCGCAGCAGCAAGTTGAAGACAGCCATGCTGACTGTCGGCCACTTTCCTCTCCGCGACCCAGCTCACCTCGCTTCGAGCCGCGCGGTTGAAGGCAACATGTCACAAATCGCGCAGCCCCTTTCGCCGGAGGTTCGAGTCCTCCCTCGGGCATGGGTGTGTGTGTTGTCCTCAGCGTAAGTTAGCTTACGTAGCGTGTAAGTCTCGGGATCGATGACCTCAGTAGTTTGGTCCTTTAGGAGTTCACACACATTTGAACCTCGCTTCGGCTGTTTGTCACGTAGCTTCGGCAAGTGACCAGAGATCAGCCGTTACGAGAAAATCAACTCAGAGAGTGCCAGCATGGCTCAATGTCACATATTTTGATACTTGCAAAGTCACCCATCAAAATCTGTAGGGTACATCCTATTGACCAAGAACCACGAAGTTAGACAAGAATCGAGTTCTCGCAGTTACGTAAAGTGAAAAAATCCGAAATTGTCAAATTATTTCTACAGAATCAGCTCCTCGTCCAAGCCATGATGGAATAACGATGTCGACCAGCAGCCGTGCGGCGTCAGGCGTTTACTGTATGGAAGGGCATGTGGTCAGCACACCGTTCTCCCAGACTGCAGAGCCGCTACTACTCGGTTAAGCAGCTTCTCACTTGGAGTGGCAAGGCTGAGTGAACCCCATAACGGACCTACCAAGGAAAGAGCCGTGGCAATAGTGGGAATCGAACGCACATCCTTCTCATGGCAGTCTCCTACACTGACCATTCAGCTACGGACCTGGACTAATTGTAATTGCTGCGCGGGATTAGCCATCCGGTCTCAGGCGCTGCAGTTATGGACTGTGCGGCTGGTCCTGGCGGAGGTTCGAGTCCTCCCTCGGGCATGGATGTGTGTGTGTTTGTCCTTAGGATAATTTAGGTTAAGTAGTGTGTAAGCATAGGGACTGATGACCTTAGCAGGTAAGTCCCATAAGATTTCACACACATTTGAACATTTTTTAAATTGTAATTATATCAAAAAAAAATATCTTTTTGCTATTAGAAATCATCGGCCAGAAGCGTATGAGAATAATATTACTGCATGAAAACGTAAAATGTAGGTTACAGTCATGTTTTAGTAAGTAAAATAATAACAATTTATAAAGTCTTCTCTCGCTTTCTCTCTGTAGTCCCCTGCACGCTTCTCTTTACATGCCTCAGCTCGGCTCTCGAACTGCTGTAGAGATCATGAGACCGAATAATTTTCTTTTTTAATGAAAACTCTTAATAACTAGACCGTAATTTTCCTATCACAATTAAAGTTCGATAACTCGTTTCGGTTGCTATCTGCAACCGTCTTCAGATCATCCAAAACATGAAAACTCACTGAATTGACAATGGAAGGCGTCGTTACCTATAGGCATGCAACAAAATGCATCTGTAAGTACCAAAACAATAGGAGTATATAGTTGCAAACATATCCGTAAGCGAGCTAGGTTGTAGATGTCAATTTCGCAGGTTGACTGTCATATAGGAAATTGTTCAGTGCTCATGCAACTGGAAAATTTCCTATATGACCGTCAACGTACGAAAGTACCATCTACCACCTGACTAGTTCACGTTGACGCAGTCTTATTGTTTTGGTACTTACGAATGCTTGCATGACTTTAGCTAACGAAAATTTCCAGTGGTTATTTACCTCTTTTTCATATTTTGAACCATCAGAAGAGGGTTGCAGATAGCAGCAGCCGAAGATAGTTACCGAACTTTAATTGTGATAGGAAAATTGCGGGCTAATTATCAAAAGTTTTTATTTTAAAAAATTTTATTTGTTATTGTGATCTCTACAGAAGCTCAAGAGCCCAGCCGAGGCATATAAAAAGAAGCAAGCAGGCTTCACAGATATCGATACGGTGTTGGGATTCCCAGCACCAATATCTTGCCCGTATCGATATCGATAACGGGCAATATACACGTAGGCAAGGGTGCGGACTCCATTCAAACATGGCCAATTCTTTGATCATGATTTGTGTTACTGATGTGAAAAAAGTAAAATAAAATATATTCCATTCCCTACTTCATCACCTTACGGATCGTTTTATTTTATTTTCTGAAGTAGTATATGTTTTCGACAGCAAAATTTCATCAAAACTGATTCTGCTGTTTAGTCATGAAAACTAAACAGACTAAGTTACTTTCGCATTTAATAATATTAGTACGGAAATATGAATTAAGCAAGTTACTGATTGTATAGGCATTATATTCATTACATGGTATCGTATTATGTAGAATGTATCAACCAATGAAGGCATTTTCACAAAAATGATAAAGTTCTGCCGGCCGGACAGGCCGTGCGGTTCTAGGCGCTACAGTCTGGAGCAGAGCGACCGCTACGGCCGCAGGTTCGAATCCTGCCTCGTGCATGGATGTTTTTGACGTCGTTAGGTTAGTTAGGTTTAATTAGTTCTCAGTTCTAGGCGACTGATTACCACAGAAGTTAAGTCGCATAGTGCTCAGAGCCATTTGATAAAGTTCTAAAGTGAAAGAGTAAATCGCTTTTTCAAAGATTAAACATATTTCCTAATTCACGTTACATTCTTCAGATCGATAAATATCGAACACTATACACATTTTTAAGGAGCCTATATTCTTCGGTCAGCTGTTTAGTCGTGAAAACATAACACACAAAGCTGGTTTCGCATTTATAATGTTAGTATGGATTTATTACGTCCAAGAAGAAGTGCAGCTAAATTTGTGTACAGCTAAATAAGGTACATTATAGGAAGAGAATTGATACGGATGCCAGAATATAAAATAAGAAACTTTCGGTTTGGTAAACGTTTCGTCACCAATTACTAAATTTCTGTTGTTTCCGCCAGCAGCATGAGCACTACGTCTAGGTACACTTAGTTCACAGTGTAATGTTCTTGAAACATCCCCATCTGATGATAAGCCTGCACTGGCTTTAAAACATGTTTATGGTTGAACACATAGCATCAAAAAACTTTTTAAAAAAGCGACTGGTTGCATATTTATTACCAGATAAATCGCCAATGGAAGTTATCATTTTTTATTTTAAGAAATGATGTTACATACTCATTAAAATGTATTATCTATTTAATAAAACACTAAACGGCGATAGGGTGAACAGTGACAAATGACTGTGAAATATAATTGAGGCAGAGGTGGCAGTAGTGTTATTATATACAATTTTGGATTACAGTAAGTCGTGCAACACAGTGTCACACACGTCCCAACAGACAAGAACCCAGATACAATGAAAGTCTCAAATTGACGTTCAAAACCTATTTAATTACATTCAAAAATAATTGGTTGCGCCTCGCCTTGTAGCCATTTAATGTTTTATTTTAACGTGTACATAACATCACTTTTGTATTTAAAAATATGATGTGATTAAGTGGATATCACATTATTCTACTTTGGTAGAACAAATTTTACTTACACCTCACCGTAACGGTTGTTATGATGTGTGCTTCATCTTCGATGATCCTTGTGTGGCAGTGCTCCTAAAGACTAGATATTTGTGTGGTTTCACCTACGAGGTTACGAGTACTTAATCTAATTGTTTGTATGTTACGATGATAATTGCTGATGTGGGAAAATTACTGTCTACCTTGCTATTATTCATGAGCTTTTTAGTTAATATGATTTGTGCTTCTTCATAAGTGGCATTTGACTAGTATTGGCCAGCTTTGCGTCAGTAATACTGTTACATTAACGTTGTCTAAGTGACATTTTGTACTTTGAGGTTTCGTCTTCTGAACGGTCATAAAGGTTCTAGACGATGGTAGTAAATAAACTGTTCTGACGCAGCTTTGAGTCATTAGTTACCCGTATATATATCCGCTGCTGATAGTGGCTTGAAGAAAACATGCTTTCGATCACACAGTATATATGTAAAAATATGAATACCTCTACTGCAAGATGTTTACGTGTGCGTGTGCGTGCGTGTGTGTGTGTGTCATGACAACCAGTTCCGCCCATTCCACACCTTTCATCCGCGCTACGGCTGAAGCACAGACGCACCTGGACAACTGGACGTGTGTTGTTACAGGTACTTCTGCTTTGGGAAATACGGAGCTACAAAATCAGACCCATACAACTAGCTGTGTGCTCCTACAGGAGGTATCGGTTACCAGGTTCACCGAATATTTCCTCCTCCTCCTGCTTCTCCTTCATCACAGGAACGGCTCCCCGGGGAGGTAGCGGCGGAGCACGTGGCCGTAGCCGGCACTGGCGGTCGTTAGGAGGCCGCTTGTTTCCCGCCACGGTTCATTACTCGGCGTCCGACATTAGCCGCCCCATCATGGAAAAACTCCAGCCCGCCGCCGCTTTCCTGCCGCCGACGTAAACAAGCCCGGCGCCGGCGTCTCCTCGCCCCCAGCGCCGCCTCCGGGCCGGCAGACCGGTCCCGTCCTCTGCCCTGAGTCCCCCTGCCACGTCTTCTCCCCGGATGCGGCTCTGATACAGCTGAAGGTGCGTTTAAGGTGCATTTACACCTGTGCGCTTTACACCTGGGAGTCTTGCACCTAGTCGCCTTGCGACTGTGCTCTCCCCACAAGCAACTTGAGGCGTGCATGTAGGAGGCCCCTTCCTCAACGTCTGCGCGCCAGTGATTGCATTCTCACCTGTGTTCACAAGGGCGCCTTTACTTCTGTGTGGGGCAAGCTGCAGCGGCTTGGCGACTGGCCGCAGGGCGCACGGGTTTATACTGATAACGTAGAACACTATGACCTCTGCCCACTGCGAGATTCTAATCCACCCACAGACGCTCCCGACACGTGGCGTGGAAAGCAAAGTAGCTGGTCAACGGGATACAGACCAGACAATATAATGCGCTTTTGACCAGTCGATGTAACGAGAGGTGGGCCTGCCAGTATAAAAGATTCCGGGTAGTACTGCGTTGTCTGTGAAGAAGCAGTAGCAGCAGATTTTGTCCATCGAAAGAGCGAAGTGACTTTGAATGTGGACTGCGTAGTCATTAGATGTCATGTGAGTGACATATCCATCAGTGATAATTTAAGACATGCGCCGAAAAATGGACTAGCCCTCAAATGTAAAAGCTTAGAGATAAATGTTGCTATCTGTTGCTGCGTACGGGAACTATCAAAATTGACAATGATCTCACCCCTAAATATCCTAATGTGATATGCAGGGGTGAGACCAATGTCAATTTTGTGCCATATCCCATTTCCGTCTTCAGAATGTGTGGACTCAGGATGGCAGAGTAATCATTAAGACAGCAGCTGGAAAGAAGACAGTCACAAACATGACAGAACTGAATAGTATTAAGTGAAGCTACTCGAGCCAAAAGTGCAAACTTAACACCATTTGCAAATTGTAACAGCCCTATACTCAGATATAGTCTTGTAATTTTATTAGTTTTTTAATTATACCCATATTTGTACCTTCAACTAATTGTTTTTGTAACTGTATTAACTTTTCACTTTTTTTTGTATCTGTAGCTCTAACCATTACTTAATTTTAGTTACTGCTAATACATTTTTCATTTTCTCAGTTTATTCTCTTCCGTTCTGAAATAGTTCTATTGCAATTATTAGTCTCTCCTTTAGTTCATTAATCACCCATCTCTTCGGTTTAAATTGTTCATAACAAAAATCACTATCAGTATCACTTTAGCAAATTTTAATCTAATTGTAGCTTCCTACGATAATCACTACCAGTATCACTTTAGTAAATTTCAATTTAATTCTAGCTTCCTACGATAATCTATTAATTATTAAGCTTACTTCTCTCTGCTGGCAGCATCGGCCTCTTAAATCACTCCCTTTTCCCTTATTTCCACCCTAAGCTGTTTCAAATACGCTAATTACATTTCTCCTCTTACGACAGAGGATACACAGTGACACACAGCCGTCACTATTTTGGTCATATTCTCCTTGCACCGAATACCACTAATCCATTTTCTATACTCCCGCAACCTCAGGAAATCTCTAGCAGTCGCCTTTCTTTCGGCACTCGCGGTGTCACAAACAGGGCGCGCAAAATCTCGGACACCCCTGTGTTATGTCACTTGGCGGAAGCAGCGGCCAGTGCCCCTCGCGGCAGGTAGTGCCTAACAAAGGGACAAACCAGTCTGCCACCCTACTCCAGGCTGCTCAGCAGAACGCGTCAGAGCTTTTAGCAGCTCACTGCAACATCCAGTCTTTACCTGCACATTACAAAGAACTTAGCCTCCTCTTGAACCAACTAAACTACCACGTAATCCTCTTATCCGAAACGTGGTTGAAACCACACATATCCTCTGCATCTTTTCATCTCCCAGGGTACACATTTCTTAGGGCAGACAGATCAAAAAAGCGAGGTGGCGGGGTCGGCGCGTATATACGAACAGATCTCAAAGCGAAAGTCTTATGTACGTCAAATCCTGCTGAAGAAAAAGAGGCTGAATTCATGTTCATTGAAATAAATATACAAAGTCGGAAATTCTTGACTGGCGTCGTGTACAAGCCGCCAAAAATAAGCTCAGTGAGATCCTTCCAGTCGGAATTACATTCACTTCAGTGTCAATACGAACATGTCATCGTAATGGGTGACTTGAACATAGACCTGCTAAGAGACACCCCTCCGCAATAAACCTAAGAAGACTGTTTAGTTGCAATAGCATGAACATTCTTCCATTACAACCTACACACCATACGGCGCACTGTCATACTCTTATAGACGTAATCGCAACGAAACAGACTGACAAAGTAAGAGATGTTGGTCAAACATCGGCCCCTGGCCACTCAGCACATGATGTAATATTCCTGGCCTACTCTGTGCAGCCCCCAAGGATCAAATCGCGTTACATAACTTGTAGGAACATGAAATGTATTGACCTTGACACTCTAACAGCCGATTGCTCAGAAATCTCATGGCATCAAATAATCAGAAAACCCACAATCGACGGCAAAATTAATGAACTTGGTGATAAACTCACTGCCCTCTATGATAAACATGCACCTGTGCGCACAATCCGTGTAAGAAAATCTCCTGCTCCATGGCTGACAGCTGAATTACGTCAAATGATGACTAATAGGGATGCTGCCCACAGGCGTTTCAAAGCAGATCCGAAACCCGAGCGTTTCGAAGAATATAGAAAGCCACGGAACAGAGTGAAACAATGCATTCGCAATGCTAAAATCAGGCACGCTCGCTCCCTTGTATGCAGCGATCTGACACCCACGACTCTATGGAAGAATCTCCGTAGCTTGGGGGTCGGAAAGGCAAAATCGGAAACTACTTTTCATGTGTCAGCTAACGAATTAAATGAATTCTTCTCTGCACCTCTGAATACCAGCACAGCTGATAATTACCGTCCACAAGAATCCCCAAACAGGATAACTAACAACGATACCTTCCATCTAAAACATGTAACAACAAATACGGCAAGAAAAGCAATAATGAGAATCTCTTCTGATGCAATAGGCAACGACAGTATCGGTATAACCATGATTAAGAATGTTGCCGATATCTTAGTACCTGTCTTAACTGACATATTTAATTTTTCCCTCGTGAACGGAATATATCCCACTGCATGGAAAAGAAGCCTAATTCGACCCATCCCTAAGATCGAAAACCCGCAACTGCCTAGTGATTACCGACCAATTAGCATACTGCCTGCTGTTTCCAAAGCACTTGAATATATTGTTCATGACCAAATCACTGAACACTTGCATGAATTCAGCCTATATGACAAATTTCAATCCGGTTTCCGTAAACATCACAGCACAAACACTGCTCTGATTAAAATAACTGATGACCTGAAATATGCCATCGACAATCGAAAGGCAACAATTTTGACGCTACTGGACTTCAGCAAAGCTTTTGACACTGTTAGCTTTGACATATTGCTCAGAAAAATGCAACAGCTTAATTTCTCTGATAGTGCAATGAGATGGTTTGAAAGCTACTTAAAAGACAGACAGCAATGTGTTGTCTGCATAAATGAAAAATCTTCCTGGAAACATGTTTCCTCGGGAGTGCCCCAAGGATCAGTCTTAGGACCACTTTTGTTTTCTTTATATGTCAACGATATTTCGTCGGTTCTGTCCCCCTGTAAATATCATTTCTATGCCGACGACCTCCAGCTCTACCTAAGCGTCAGACCTGAAGATGTAAACACTGCAATCGCTCAGATGAATGATGATCTGTCTTCAGTAGTGACATGGGCGAAAAACCTGGGGCTTAAACTAAATGCAAAAAAGATGCAAGTAATCTTAATAGCCCATCAGAAATTAATAAGTTCAGATTTCCGCGAACGGCTACCTCCTATTCTGCTCGACGGTACTCCAATACCATATCAGAAAACAGTGAAGAACTTGGGTGTAACTTTGGATGAGCATCCCAACTGGGCGGAGAATACAGTCGCAGTGTGCCGAAAGACGTCTGCTTGTCTCTATGCTCTCAAAAAGTTTCGGAACATATTTCCACAGGACTTGAAACGCCAGCTCGTGCAAGCACTCGTTCTACCGAACCTCCACTATTGTGATGTGATTCAACAAGGCACGAGCAGTGAAAACAAAAGACGGCTAGAGCTAACCATGAATGCCTGTGTGCGTTACACCTGCAACATTCGCCGATATGATCATGTTAGTGCTTCATACTCCGAGCTAGGGTGGCTGCGGCCGGACAAATTGCGTGACTACCACACTCTATGTCTACTCCACCGACTCCTCGTCGCGCAAGCACCCCAGTACCTTGCTTCAGAGATTAAAAACCTGTCATGTCATCATAATCGAAACACGAGGTCACTCTTATTTGGTATCCTAACTGTGCCCACTCACAAAACAAAAACTTTTGCAAACTCCTTCTCAGTTGCCGCTGTCCGCCTCTGGAACAAACTGCCCCTTACCTTCCACAAAATTCAATCTCCTGCTTCTTTTAAGAAGAAGTTGAAGCATTTCCTACTATCATCCTCATAAAGTTCTCCACAAAATTAATGTACAAGGGCAATCCCCTCATCTGTCAAATAGCAAAGCTAGCGTCTCCTATCTTGCTCCTGAGATGCCTTCCTCTTCATCTATCTCTATTAGCCACGCAATCTTCTTTTCCTTTATATTTCCTTAACTATGTTTCATCATGTCGCTCTATTCTTCTCCTCCCTTCACCATGAGTCTCCCACATACTCCCTGCTGCCAGCACTCCTACATAAAATCTGTCTCTTCAATAATGTCTAATTATAACCGTACTTGTGATCTATGAATATAAACTCTATATGTATGTATTTTTCCAGGTGTACCTTTCAAATTGTTTATTTCACTTTTTATACTAGATGTCATTTAACATGCCTACTAAAACATATGAATGTAAAATAAGTAGAATGCCTGGTTAGATGTAAGAGAGGGCCTGATGGCCCTTATCTTGCCAGGTTAAATAAATAAATAAATAAATAAATAAATAAATTTTGATAGTTCCCATAACCAGCAACAGAAGGCAACAGTTATCTCTAAGCTTTTACATTTGAGGGTTAGCCCGTTTCTCAGCGCATGTCTTCAACGCAACCCTCTTAAATCTGCCGAAGGCGGCTATTATGGGTCTGATTGTGAAATGGAGACGCGAAGCAATAATCGCAGCTAAACCAAGAGGATACAGACCTCTTCTATTGACGGACAGAGGTCATCGAGCATTGAGGAGAATGCTTGTAAAAAACTGCATAAAGTCAGTAGAAGGACTGAATCATGCGTTACAAAGTGTTATCAGCAGTCCACCTAGCACAATGACTCTGCGTACTGGAATAAAAAAATTTGGGTTCAATGCCCGAACAGTCCCTTATTGGCCACATAAGCTCACCGAATTAAAAATTAGTCACTCAAGTGGGGACTGGCAGATGAAACGTTACTCCGTATAATTCTGCATTCAACATAATCCTCACAGTTTCAAGATCTCAAAAATATAGTAAAGTGCGGAGAAGTTCACCCTCTGAACCTATTACGATCTGAATGTACTTTTTGTAAGGACAAATACTGATGTCTCAACACCGTCTTACACTCTTTTTCGTCAGCCTCCACCCTGTACGCCTGTATTAAAGAGTGGTATCCTTTACTAACACACTGTTTGAGTTTAATTATAATGTGATGAATATTTAATTTATTGACTTGTTGTTATTTAATTTATTCCCTCCCCCGTTATCGCAGCCTTGAGTGCTTACTGCACGTTCCAAAAACGAATCTATCTTCATTCATTTAACAGTTTACAGACTCCGATGCCACCCTTTCTTCTAACGTCATTTTATTACAAGGTTCATTCTGACGAAACAAATTTTTAATCCTCATTCCAAAGTCGTGCATCATAGTGTTAAATATAGGCCAATTCAAGATCAGCCCATTTTATTCCTCCTCTCTTTATTACAATTGTCCTTCCTCTCGTTGCTCATCTTATCCTGTACCAACAACATTAAAACAGTTTTTAATAACAGAAAGAATGCTTATAGCTTTTACAGTTTTCGCAGCGATCGAGACAAGCTCTAAATCATGTGCACTCTGCCTCACGTGAGCGTAAGGCAGTAACGATTAGTGAGACAGTGATAAGAGGGCATTGTAAATGTAAGGAGGTGAAAGAGCTGCAAAGAATCAATTGTGTTGTCCGTCACCATGACCAAACGGTTTGTGAAGATGTTGGAATTGGTGTTTCGTGGTAGACTGCTCAATATGTGTAGAAGCTGAGATGTAACACACGTGGCCACGTAACATCTTGAGAGGGACCGGAGACGTGGTTCACGGTTTGTGAATTGAAATCGCTTCCAAACCTGACAGAAATTGCTACAACCTGTTAGTAAGAGAACAACGCGAAGGGAAATGTATGCTGTGAACATTTGGAGTCATCACTTCGCAAGAGGCCGTCACACAGTCGTAAAAAGATGACTACAGGAATGTTCAGCGGGCTGGAAGAGTAAGGAGTACTGAACTCTCCACCACTCTATTAAATCTGGATTGGCCTGCAAAATCACTTGACTCGAACTCCCACAGAAAATCTGTGGAAGTTGTTGGAACACCCAGTAAAACGCCGACATCAGTGTTGCTGGAACTGCGCGATCAGATCGTTAGCGAGTGGCTTAACGTAGATGCGACGTACCTACACAACATTGTGGATTCGTTTCCTAAGCGAATACAGGCAGTTATCAAGTCCAGGAGCGAAAATATCCATTACTAAATGACGCTTCAGTGATTCCTCTAAGGGTGAGTAATTTTTTGTCCGGTAAGCTTATTTCTGCAGTGAGCGCTAAGTGACGCCTAAGGGGGTCTAAAGAGCAACGCCACTGAAAAGTGGACCATTTGAAATAGTGGCCTGGAATGATGAATAACACTATCGCCTTTAGAAATCCACCATGCTCTACCAATATGGTTTGCAAATAATTTTTCAATATTTGCCAGACAGCGATTGGCCAATCATCAATCTATCTGCATGTGCTCTTGGATATTTTGCAAATCACATTTAAGTGTCTGGCAAAGGGTTCCTCGAACCACCTTCACAGTTCGCTATTATTTCAATCTCGTGTAGCGCGCGGGAAGAACGAGCACCTATATCTTTCCGTACGAGCTTTGATTTCCCTTATTTCGTCATGGTAATCGTTTCTCCCTATGTAGGTCGGTGTCAATAAAATATGTTCGCATTCGGAGGAGAAAGTCGGTGATTGGAATTTCATGAGAAGATTGCTCCGCAACGAAAAACGCCTTTGTTTTAATGATGTCCATCCCAAACCCTGTATCATTTCAGTGACACTGTGTCCCCTATTTCGCGATAATACAAGATAAGTAAAAGCACTGGTAGACTCTGAGAGACAATAATTACGCTCTTAAATTATGAGCTTTAATAGTAGTCGGCTGTTCTGTTCTTGTTCGTCATAAACTGTAGACGTATACTTGAAACCTGATACTATATTTATGAAAGTTCATTTGAATGATCACCTTGTTTAAGTCAAATCAAAATCCTCGCGTTTATAATCATTTATGGAAGCCTAATAACAACTTCTCCTGGACGAATATTATTAAAATGTATACGAGGTGGATACAGATTGCAGCGGCAGTCTTCGCGACGGCGCAGTACAAAAATAGAGGTAGGTGGACATGAAGTTTTCTTCCTTTGTGGCCGGAATTTTCTTTTTTTTAATTTGGTCATTTGTTGCGACAGTAATACCTACTAGTAGTAGTAGTAGTAGTAATAGTGGCTTTATTCGTCCGTAGATCTCTTATTACAAGGATACAGGACATGTCAAAGTATCTACAATTTTAAACCAATTTTAAAAAACCTAATTCGTATACACATACACTTACAGCCTTCTAATTAGAGGCAATCATTAGATTTACACCTGGTATACAATACTTTTTTTTCAAATAACTTATTAAATAATGTAATGCCACACTGTTCACTCGTATCTCACTATAACTCACTGCACACTCTATACACACATTGCTTCATAACACTTCACTCACTACACACACAAACACCCCCACATACTGGTGATCTCTGGGCCATTTTGTGTACCGCAACTTCCTATTTGCTGAGTCAGCATCTCCCTATAATGAGTGAGATGTCGAGCTCAGAAAGAGGAAAACGTGTTAGTATTGTGCTGTGCATAGCTTGGGGGTAAAAAAGGAAATAAGAAGGAGAAAAACATAGTGTGGACGTGTTATGTGGAATGTTGGACCTTTTATAATCATTATTATAATTTATTTGTATAACATTTTTTTACCACGCCCCTAGTCTCTTTTATCTAAGTAATTCTTCAATATATAAAGTGTATTGCATAACAGGTACTTTTTAGCTAAATTTTTAAATAAGTGTAGTTTTGCAGTTTGTTTAATCTCTTTTGGAAATATATTGTATAGTTTTATTCCTTGGCAGAAAATGCTGTTGTGAGTTTTATGTTTATTTTTCTTGGTAAATGTAAGTTGAATCTAGCTCTTGTTCCATGGTCATGGACAGAGCTGCTTGTGCAGTAATTACCAATGAAACTTCCTGGCAGATTAAAACTGTGTGCCGGACCGAGACTCGAACTCGGGGGCCGGCCGCGGTGGTCTAGCGGTTCTAGGCGCTCAGTCTGGAACCGCGCGACTGCTACGGTCGCAGGTTCGAATCCTGCCTCGGGCATGGATGTGTGTGATGTCCTTAGGTTAGTTAGGTTTAAGTAGTTCTAAGTTCTAGGGGACTGATGACCACAGATGTTAAGTCCCATAGTGCTCAGAGCCATTTGTACCATTTTTTTCGAACTCGGGACCTTTGCCTTTCGTGGGCAAGTGCTCTACCGACTGAGCTACCCAAACACGACTCACGCCCCGTCCTCACAGCTTTAATTCCGCCAGTACCTCGTCTCCTACCTTTCAAACTTTACAGAGCTCTTCTACGAACCTTGCAGAACTAGCACTCCTAAAAGAAAGGATATTGCGGAGACATGGCTTAGTCACAGCCTGGGGGATGTTTCTAGAATGAAATTTTCAATCTACAGCGGAGTGTGCGCTGATATGAAACTCCGCTGTAGAGTGAAAATTTCATTCTAGAAACATCCCCCAAGCTGTGGCTAAGCCATGTCTCCGCAATATCCTTTCTTTCAGGAGTGCTATTTCTGCAAGGTTCGCAGAAGAGCTTCTGTAAAGTTTGGAAGGTAGGAGACGAGGTACTGGCGGAATTAAAGCTGTGAGGACGGGTCGTGAGTCGTGCTTGGGTACCTCAGTCGGTAGAGCACTTGCCCGCGAAAAGACAAAGGTCCCGAGTTCGAGTCTCGGTCCGGCACACAGTTTTAATCTGCCAAGAAGTTTCATATCAGCGCACACTCCGCTGTAGAGTGAAAATTTCATTCTAGTAATTACCAATGTTATTTTTGATGTGTACAACTGACCGGTAAATGTATTCACACGGAGCAGTTAAAAACCCTAGTGTTTTGAACAGATCTTTACAACGAGCTCGACTACTATATTTGGTTTTTATTGATATGACTATATTCTGGAGTTTCTAAATTATGTTTATATTTTGTGCATTTGTTCCCCCCAAAAATAATGCCATAGCTAAGAACTGAGTGTACATATGAATAGTATGTAACTAAAAGACACTGCATGTTACACACCCATGATAGGATTCTAAGGGCATAACATGCTGGTGACATTCTGTTTGCAAGTAACTTTGTGTGTTCACACCACTTCAACTGAGAATCAATATTCATTCCTAGAAGTTTAGCGTTTATTACACAGACTATAGAGGTGCCATCTACGTTTAATTTAACATTGCCTTTTTCCCTCTTCAAACTGAAATTCATGCCATTTGTTTCCTTCATCATATATTTTTTTCTAGCGAAATCCTATTCCTTTTACTGTAGTTTTTATCTGATTATTGTTTCCACCATAACCGATGTTCTTCGCCACCAGGCGTCAAGGAAAGGTAAGTCTAAGGAAATACGTGCGACTACGTCTCCAGTATATTCGTCATCTGTAAGTGACTTTTACAATAATTACAATTTATTACCGTCATCTCCAGATGCTATAGTTATTCGACAAACCACTCGGTCGTGAATGTGCGCGCCTCTTCTCGTTGTTGCAGCCAGTCTGGTGCTAAATATTACTTATACTTGATTAATAATCTGCGACTTATATGTATTTCTGTCGTAGCAACGCTGCTTCACGGCGAGAATTATATCGCACATATATAATTAAACCCATTTTCCAAATTACTGCAGCGGCTGGCGAAATAATCGGAAAGATTAAAAAACAACGGAGAAGGTGAATTACAATGGGCATGCGTTTCCGCGACAATATCTGCTATAAAGCCGAGGCCGTGAACTAGCAGTCTTCTGTGCCGGACACTCACCTGAAGATGGCCGGACGGTTGCCAGCCGAAATATTGTGCCAAGAAGTCAACACGATCAGGCTGCAATTCCGAAACCTCATATAACACTCAGTATATCGGGAAAACTTCAATAATCTATCGATATTGCTCATGAGGCGTCTGAGAAATACTTTGATGCGTAGAATTAAGATACGCAATTATCTTACGCGTACTGGTTGACTTTCAAGTAAGATAGATCGACGAAACGTGGAACATACGTGGAAAGACATGGTATGGTATAGTGCACACTAACAGAAATAATAGTTTTTGGATGTGAGGTCCGCCAGTTATGCAAAACACCCTTTTTCTCAGTACCCAAACGTTCGGCACCACTGTGCCGTCATCAGTGGGTTTTCGTTTTTATTTATTCTGCGGTGTGAACATTTTTGTTAAATGATTATAAAATTATGTGCATTTTTAACTCAAACAACAGATCGTTTCTTTTTTTAAATACCTTTACATTTGGTGTGCATGAATTTTCTGGATAACTTTTGTGATAATTACTACAGGTAGCTTGCATCTGCTACCAAACGATGTTGATGAGAAAGTTTTTTGCTGGTATTTAACCTATCTTCTAGAATGTAATTTAGTTTTTCGCGATGTTTCCGCTATTATTTTCTTATTTACTTACAAACGATGTTGATGAGAAAGTTTTTTGCTGGTATTTAACCTATCTTCTAGAATGTAATTTAGTTTTTCGCGATGTTTCCGCTCTTATTTTCTTATTTACTTACGTTTTCGTGTGGCAAGTACTTCCATTCTCCGCATCATGCTGAGATGATGTGATGCATACGTAACTATAACAAGTATTTTCCACAAATAACGTAGTAAAACATTTTTCACTACACCAGATCACAGTGTGATAGTGATTTGTTATGTGTCCCAGCCCAGTCTGTGTTCATTCGTTCACCAGAGAGTTGGGCGCTAATTAGAATTTTGTATATGATATTCCTTTTGTGTGTAAATGGCGCGTATTTGCAGATTTTAGTGTATCTGTTTATCTTCTTTTCGTGTGTGTATGTGTGTGTGTGTGTGTGTGTGTGTGTGAGAGAGAGAGAGAGAGAGAGAGAGAGAGAGAGAGAGTGAGTGACTGAGTGCGTGCGTGCGTGCGTGTGTGTGTAGACTTTATCTGTTTGTGCTGTTTTTTTTTATCTGTAAAGATCGTTTAATGTGTTAAATAGTTTGCCCTTGCAGAATGTAGTGTACTTGTTTAAAACCTGTTTTCCTTCTGTTATTGCCTTCTGTATATGGGAGGTTTCCTCAATGGTTAGTTTGCTGTATAGGCTGTGGCTGGGTTTTAGTATTCTTAAGTCTGTTTCTATTGTGGTTGGGTGGTGATGGCTATGAGGTGGTCAGCAAATGGGCTATGTTTGCGTACTGAGAAAAACGGTGTTTTGCATAACTGGCGGACCTCACATCCGAAATTTTAACTGCAAACACGGCCAATGCAAGGAGCTGCAAATCAAAAAGATGGAGAAATGACACTCTTAGTCAAGGACAACAATTACGCCGAAGTCACCACGATTTATTATGTTTCACTGAACATTACAAGGCACGGGACACCATTGTCCTCAATAGCGTGTGTTGTTATCATGAACAACAGTAGATGCTCTACAATGTGGTTCCACCATGCCCACATGATTGCTAATGAGTTCTTGTGGTACGAAATTCCGTTCCTCCAGCAGCGGCTTTGATAGGTGCTGGATGGTCGCTGGTGCATGTGGAAGTTCTGCAGAGCGTCCCTTGAAAGCATCCCACATGTGCTCGATGGGATGGAACGGGCAGGTCTGTCCCTTCTCCGAATATCGTTCCTATAGCTCCTCCACATACGCTGATCGGTGCGGTCATCCATAAAAATAAATTTAGGGACAAAAGCACCTCTGAAAAGAAGCACATGGGGAAGAAGTACAGTGTCACAACAACGCTGGCCGGCGAGAGTACCAGGACCAAACATTTCGAGGTTAGTACGCCAGTGCCGCATTATGCCTCCCCACACCAAAACACCTTGACCACCGTAACGATCATGTTCGGCAGTCTTACTCCTTGCATTACGTGTTCCCCCCTCTCGTCGTAAGAGGGTACGTCCAGAATGACTGCCCATGCTGAAACTGCTCTCTTCCAAGAAGAGCACGTGATCGCACTCCTCATTATACCAATACCTATGCTCGTGGCACCATCAAAACGATGTCGCCAGCAGAACGTGCTGGTCGTGGAGCAACGACACCACCACCATGCCGTCGCCGCTCTACTGTGGAGCGTGAAGTTGGGTACCTTGCAGGCTTATTAAATGCGGCTGCAAATGCACACGCAGTATGACTTGGATCACTTCCTGCCTGCCTGCCGCTGTTGTTGACCGTGCTCGACCATCTTCTCTCGTTCGGGCAGCAGTGCCTGTGGTTCGAAACGAACACCATGCTCTTGAAACAATGCTTCGAGCAATAGCAAACTCCTGGTCTAGACTCGTAACACTCTGTCCTTCTTCCAGGTTTCCAATGTTTCTTCCCAGAGTAACCTGATCCAAGGGTCTCCGGGACGCGTTGTAATGAAGAAATCACGAAAATGCACCGTAATTACTCCCTGATGGACACATACTGTCTTTTCGCGTTCCTTTGCCTTGCCTTGCGGGGCCAGACCCATTCGGCGACGTAGTCACTTTGATCTCGCAAAGCCGGCCGCGGTGATCTAGCGGTTCTAGGCGCTCAGTCCGGAACCGCGTGACCCCTACGGTCGCAGGTTCGAATCCTGCCTCGGGCATGGATGTGTGTGATGTCCTTAGGTTAGTTAGGTTTAATTAGTTCTAAGTTCTAGGGGACTGATGACCACAGATGTTAAGTCCCATAGTGCTCAGAGCCATTTTTTTTTTTGACCTCGCCCCATGTCACATCTATTTTTCTCGATACGACTGGGAGATCTCAAGCAACAGGCTTCCGCACTTCCATTCATTTCCACGGAGTGGTTAAGATGTTATATTATATGCGTGGAATTGCTGACTATGCAGGCTAGAGGAAAACAGAATACGATTAGAAAAATTTGGAAAACAGTAAGTTTTCAGTTGTTTTATGATTGTTAGCGGTACAATCTGAATTACGCAGACGCTTCATAGTTTCTCACCTCTCTCTCTGCTTCCTCTCCGTTTTGCAGGAATTAAACCCATTACGCATAACTGACGAAACTTGACATTTAGAAGCAGAGTGTACTATTTCAGAACGATTTTCTTTGTATCTTGAAGAACATTATTTAAATTACAGGATAAGCACAGATAGAACTACGGAGAAGTTACGTTGATATTAAAATCACTTCATGTCACATAGGACGGTGGTCTCTTTAGTCTCAGCGGAGGGTTTAACGCGGTGCAGGGTTCCGTAACGACCCATTAATTGGACTGCTAATGCCTTTGGTGGTAAATTTAACCTATATGAGAGTGGTCGTAAAATTCTCAACGTACAGGCGCAAGAGCGTGTAACAAGAGAGATAACAGAAGCAGAAAGTTCCAGTCTGGTAGCGGACGTCACTGGCTGAAAATCCAGGGCCGTAAAGACGACACTTCGCTTTGCTGGTAAGTGAGATTTTATTTCGTCCCCTTGGCGCAACAACTGCACTTTTAGTTCGTTTTCTACAGCGTGATTTCTTTGGCGTTACCGCATCAAGAAAGCGATACAGTTAACAAAAATGAGTAGTTGAACAAAATAGTTCCAACATTGTGGAGCACTGTGGAGCATTGTGGAGCACCATGATTGGTGTAGAAAAATTAATCTTAATCTAACTGTAAATAAATACAGATGAGTCTTGAATGTTTATCAGCATTCTAGAAGCTAAGTACTAAGTAACTGCTGCACTCGGTTCTGGCGTTAGTGAAGGCAATCGAAAATGAGTTATTTCATTTAATAGCTTATTAAGTCATACCTCAACGTTTTCGGCCGTTTCATTTGATTTCTAACTGTCATGGATGAGGCTGTCCTATGCTAGGGCAGTTTCCGGAGTTACTGAATGAATATAACAGCTATAATGGTTTTATTTATTTTATTAGGTATTTCTATTTTTAGTTTATTTAGAGGTGGACGCGGAAACGACTGTAGACCTGTGCATCGGTGTTCTTCCAGAGCTGTTTTCCATACGTGCACACCCCGAGTTGTGGAGGAAGCGCGCTAGAATAGCAGAAATTGTTACTACGACCGCTCACCACCAGCGGGTAATCAGGTAATCGGAGTTCGAGTCCCAGTCTGGCACAAATTTTCATTTGTTCCGAAATATTCCAAAGTTGATGCAAAACCGTAATCACACATTGCTAGTTATTTCTTGACTGAATACAGCTGTTGACTGTCAATTCAGTGTCTCAGACAGTGCAGTGCGGTGTTTCATGCCATAGCAAGACACTGATAAGAAAAAATAGTGTCTCTCTCTCTGTATGGGAATCAGTCACGACCAGCGGGAAATGCAGGTTCGAGTCTGAGTCCCGTACGAATATTCATTTGTTTACAGCAGATGCGGAACCGTAACTGCAAAATGGTTCAAATGGCTCGAAGCACTATGGGATTTAACACATGAGGTCATCAGTCTCCTAGACTTAGAAGTACTTAAACCTAACTAACCTAAGGACATCACACACACCCATGCCCGAGGCAGAATTCGAACCTGCGACCGTAGCAGCAGTGCGGTTCCGGACCGAAGGTACTGGAACCGCTCGGCCACAGCGGCCGGCCCGTAACTACAGTTTACGAAATCATTACTAAACACAGTAAGACTTAGTGATATATCTACCTATGTAGGTTAAGCCGCAAGCCACCTTAGGTATGTGGCGGAGGATACTTTTGGTACTACTAACATTGGTCCCTTTTTAGTTCCTCTCGCGATGGTACATGGGAGGAGAGACTGACGATAAATTAATTTACTGCCAGATTCTTCTTGGAACTCATGCACTCCTAATTTGAACATTGCCTCTCCTGTAGCGTCCAACAATGCAGCTCAGCATCTCCTTAATGTACTCGAGCTTAATAAGCGATCCTGTGATGAAACGTGTAGCCTTTCAGTGGAAATTCCCTATGTTTTCTACACTTTCCATTCACATTAATGTGACCACCTGTCAGAAGTTTTAATAACCACCTTTTGCTGCGCGGACCATTGCGATACATGCAGAAAGACAGTCAGAGAGATTTTGAAAGGTAGTGACAGGTAAGTGGAGCCATGCTGTCTCCATTGTTGATTTAGGGTCCCTGGTGCGGACAGCCCGATCGAGGTGGTCCCACAGATTCTTGATCCGGTTTTAATCCGGGGAGTTTCGTGGCCATCCTGGTGCTCTTTTAATCAAATATATACAGTGAAAGTTGTGACGTACTTCATTGTCTTGCTGGTAGATGCCATCGTGCCGAGGAAAAAGGAACTGCTTGTAGGGGGGGGGGACATGACCCCAAGGATAGATGCATACCTGTGTTGACCCATTGTGCCTTACAGAATGACGAGGTCACTAAGCAAATGCCACAAAAGCATTGCTCGCACCATAATGAATGCCAGGTGTTTGCTTTCATATATTTCACTCCAAAAAATGGTTCAAATGGTTCTGAGCACTATGGGACTCAACTGCTGTGGTCATTAGTACCCTAGAACGTAGAACTACTTAAACCTAACTAACCTAAGGACATCACACACATCCATGCCCGAGGCAGGATTCGAACCTGCGACCGTAGCAGTCGCACGGTTCCGGACTGCGCGCCTAGAACCGCGAGACCACCGCGGCCGGCTATTTCACTCCGTACAGGCCAATGGCCATATGTCCGACGGAGCGTAAAACGTTACTCATCTGTGAGCGCCCCCTGCCGCCACTTAGTCGACGTCCACCTGTGGTACTGGCGTGAAAATTCCAACCTTCGTCGCCGATGAACTGCAGTCAGCATGGGTCCCTGAATCAGGTGACTTCTACAGAGACGCATATGCAGCAACATTCGCTGAACGCTTGTTGAGGAGACGCTGTTGTAAGCCTCTTGGTTGATCTGGGCGGGCAGTTGCTCAACAGTTGAAGGTCTATTCACGCGCACACAACCGTCGATCACCTCTCTCATCTATGGCCCGTGCGTCGGGGTCGGGTTTGCATAGTGCCATTTTGTCATGAACGGTCTACTTTAACCAAGGCGGCACGCATGCTGTTTATAAACTTAGCCATTCCGGGAATGCTTCCACCCGTGGCCCTAAAGCCATTCATCAGATCGTTTCCGCAGTTCAACAACGACTGAACTATTTCGACCTCGCCCCTAGCACACTTCATACATCCTCCACTACTTGTGATGCCACCTGGCTTCAGTAAGTGGTTGTCCCACGCTGCCGTCGAATATAGGTACTGATCACATTAACGAGGGCGTTACTTCAATCTCGTAAGTGTCCCAGGCTGACGATCAGTACTCAAGTATCAATCGAACCATTGTTTTGTATGCCAGTTACTTCGTGGATGAACTGCATTCTTGTGATCATTCCCGTGATTCTCAGCCCTTCATTTAGTGTGCTGTAGTCATCACGTTTTAAGCTTGCCTAAACGGTTACTCCCGTGTATTTAAGGTTGTTACTTTTTGTGGTGATATACCAACAACATCATAATCGGACAGGAGTATCGTAATTTCATTTAATTTCAACATCAGTTTCCTGCCCTGCATTTCGCTGCAGTCTTCAGGGCCTGTAACCTTCCTGATGAAATGGACATCGTCTGTGAACAGTGTCGTGCAGCTTACATTACCCACTGGATTACCTATGTGTGTTGAACACGGAACGGCCCTATACCAGTACCTATACAGCACCCATCCAGTCTCCTGAAATTACCTATATTTCTGTCGATTTCAGTCCGTTAAGAACAAAGTGTTGAGTCTGTCTGCTAGGAATTCATCACTAAAGTCGCAAATCTATGACGTCTAATTGTCAAAATCCATTCAAAAGTCAAGATAGCACAAAAAATTTTTTTTTTAATTCAAGACCGTGTTTCAACAGATGTCATCTTCATATTTTTGTAATAAAACTTTTTCATTCGGTTTTGAAAGAAATATATATTTTGTGCGATCTTGGCTTTTTAACGGTTTTAACAGTTAAAACAGATCGTCCTTCAGTGCTCTCATAACAAGAAAATTCGAACTATAACGTCTCTCCATTGTTCAATTGTTGTAGTATGGTGCGCGTCTTCATTTTTTCGCAACGCTTTTATCGCTTTTTGTGTATCTCCAGCATTCTGTGCTTGAAACAGGACTTTTACCTTTTTTACATGAAATGTATTCCAATTGTGAATATGAAATACCATCAGATATACTATTGGAATAAGACAATGACAATTTGTGCCGGCCCATGCCACGAATCAGGATTTCCCTTTTATAGGGAGCGGTGGCCTGACCAATTTTTTTTCTTTTTTTACGAACCAGTAGCCATAATGCGAGGAGGACGCGAAACGGTATTTCGCAGGGCCAAGACTAGTCGTGGTTTGTTCGGAAAAAATTCCATTCCGGCTGAAAGCCAGGTATCGTAGCCACTTTTTTTTAAAAAAAATATGTGCCCCGACCGGGACTCGAACCCGGGTTCTCCTGCTTATGTGGATGACGCTCTATCCAACCTTTTTTTTACGCTCTATCCGACTGAGCCATTTTTGGCCCCTATCACCCATACCACCTCAAAACATATCTAACCTAAAAACAAAAACAAAACTAGTGCCACCGCCACTTGCACACTATAACACCTTTTCTATTTATTTATTTATTATTTATTTGAGCTGTGATCTGTAATTTACCGGGCAGGTGCAGTAACCACAACGCCATCGTTTTTATTGTTTTCATTGTTTAAGAGAAACTTAATAAATCTTTTTGTCGTAACAAACTGTCCAATTTCGTTAAACGGAATAAAACAAAATCAATCAAACACGTCTAAAAACTTTTATTTATTTTTTATTTATTTTTTATGTTTTATATATACATTTATGTATCTATTTTTCTCCATGTTATGGCTTCTGCCATAATTAGTTGTCCTGGGGCACCTGGACTAGGCTTAAAAACAAAAAAAGTGCAAACTTAATTAAAATAATGCAAACTTTGTAGCGGCTCGCTTTAGTATTATGTGCCAACCAAAAATTACCTCTTCATTATGGCTAAGTGTGAGGTAAGAAATTTTGAAACAAAGCTTCGTATTTTGGACACTTTTTTTTAATATTATTGTGCTCTTCCATTATGTACTGTATATACTCGTCAGTACTCGCATGTGGAGTCGTAATTGCAAATTGTACGAACTGGCCGATAATCCAAGTGTAGCTATTGTTTTTTGTTTCAGGTAAGAAACGCCAGTGTGGTTGAAGTACTTCTTTCAGTGTTATAGCAAATTCTGTAGTCCTAATAATTGTTGCAAGTTTTTTTCTAGTCCAGTTCCATATATGAAATTGGTCTCAGCAATTTTGTATGTGTGGCCAGGTATCTACAGTATGGCAATGATCAGAGTACGAAACCTGCTTCAATTTGATATTCTGCAGCTTTTCACCTGTGGGGACCTTCTCGTTTATAACGTCTTATCATGTGGACACTATTTTGGAGTGGAGGATGGGATTGTTAATATTTTTCCATACGTTACTTCAGTTGACCGCTGGGTTTGGCCTATGGCGTCTCGTGAGGTGGTAATAGGTCCTTCTTGTGTTAGGCTACAGTGGAGTACCTTAAATACAGCTCATTTCCAGGTAGGAAGTCCAGACGTAGTCGATTTGAGCGCTGATGCGATCAACATCGACTGGAGCCATTTGATCGTTGAGGCTAACCTGTTGAACAATGTTTTTGTAATTGTGGGATGGGATGTCTGCAGTATTTTGCGGATACGGTCCATTGCATTGTTTCTGGATGTCTTTGACGCCCAAACCGCCAGTGGGGCGGGTTAATACTATGGTTGGCATGGTCAATTTAAAGATATTTCCCTCCAGATGAACCAATACGCTGTAGCTGAAATCTTATGCGCTTTATCCATGGATATTGGTAACACCGCTGCGATGTGATATATTTTGCTTTGGGAATAGCTGTTAATCAATAGAGCTCTGTGTATCCGATTTAGCGTTCTAGTTTTGTGTTCACGAAGAGTAGCCCTGAATATATTGAATTTATGGTCCTAGTTGGCAACTGTCATCTCTCGTGGAATGCACATTAAAAGCATATATAAGTAGTTCGTCAACACCGTCCATTGTAGCCTTTATTTGAATGTTCTCCATGTGGGGTCCACCAGGTAAAATTTTCGATTTGTGTCCATTGAGTTTGGCTCCAGAAGAGGTGATATAGGCATGGATTACTTGTTGAATGATTTCAGTTTCTAATTACGTGTTAACTTTTACACTGATGTCATCAGCATAAGCATGACACACGGTTTTCGTTCCCAACACCTGTAGACCTTGTAATCTGTGATGCAGGTTTAACAGTAACGGTTCTACGGCAATTGCGTGCAGGGTCAAAGAAAGGGGGCAACCTTGTCTCACTTATTGCTTAATCGGTACTGGTGAACAGTTGGCCTTTAATTTTTATTCGAGAGGAAGTCCTGACTATACATTTGCGTATGATGTGCATAAAATGAGCTCTGAATCCCATCACTTGCTTTACTGTTAGTGGAAAGTGGTGGTTGCTGCGGTCGAATGCCTTTTCAAAGTGTAAAAATATGACACCAACATTGCATTTACATAACCACGACAAATCTATGATATCCCTATTTTCAGATAATGCATTTGACATAGATCTCCCTGGGACAGCACTCATTTGAAAGGACCAAGTACGTTCGGCACTTCCGCCTTCATTCTACTATTTATGGGTCGGGTGAAGATTTTATAGTCGGAACTGAGTAGAGTTAGTGGTCCAAACTCTTTAAGCTTAGTGCTGAGAGTTTTCTTGATGATCAGGACAATCAGTCGTTCCGTAAGCCGAGACGGTATCTGCACGTATCCCAATAATTCATGGCATATTTTGGTGAACTCTCGTCCTATGACGTCCCAAAAGACAGCATAAAATTCTATGAGTATGCCATCTAAACCCGTCGATTTCTTTGTAGGTGGATCTTTGATTGTGGTAAATACTTCATCGGTTATGCTGGCTACTAGGTCGGCGTTGTCAGTCGGATTGATCGTTAGTTGAATGTAGGATAAAAGCTGCCCACTTGCCGTCGAATGAGTTCCCAACTCGGCGTAAAAATCTGTATACTGTTGCACCACGTAGTTTTCCACTGTGTCTTGTTGATCGTATCCGTTCCCCTGTTCATCACTGAGAGTATGGAGCAACTTTTGTTGACCTCTCTTGGCTTCCCGGGTCATGTGATATACGGACGTATTCTCCTGCGTCAGCTCAATCGGAGAACGCACTCTAACTTTTTTTCCCTCTAGAGATTGTCGTACCAACGCTGTTATTCTTGCTTTAGTACGTCAGTCCCCTAGACTTAGAACTATTAGGTCTACAACTTTGCTTCCGCCGTTTTGTAATGGGCAGCAGTTGCGGCAATTGGGGTTCGGGTGGTTGGTTCAAATGGCTCTGAGCACTATGGGACTTAACATCTATGGTCATCAGTCCCCTAGAACTTAGAACTACTTAAACCTAACTAACCTAAGGACAGCACACAACACCCTGTCATCACGAGGCAGAGAAAATCCCTGACCCCGCCGGGAATCGAACCCGGGAACCCGGGCGTGAGAAGCGAGAACGCTACCGCACGACCACGAGCTGCGGACTCGGGTGGTTGGTCATAGGTGTAATACAATAAGCTTAGGCATCTGTAAACATAATGCTATAGCAATATTAGTCGATTTGTGATGGCATCATAAGGTTATTCTCGATTAAGTACGTCAATCTACGTACCCATTTCTCGCCATTCGCAGGATGTTTTAATTTTCTGCTTGAACATGAAATCTGAGGCTGTGGCTTTTAAAATGCTGTGTAAGACCAATGGTGAGGGAACTATTAGTGGAAGAACGTGCAGAGAATGTTTTCAACGCCTTAAGAACGGTGGTTTTGATGTCGAAAACCGGCATGGTGGTGGAAGACAGAACGTTTCTGTAACTGCTGAAAAAGACGAATACAGTAACAGGAAAGAATTGTCGCAAGTAATTGATGCGTTCGAGCCTAGCACTGAAACACAAACGGCCACAATACAGCGATAGACTAGTAAAGGTAATTTTGCAGCAGGTAAGTGTTCAGTCCCATGTCGCAAAACCCGAAAAAATGTACATGGAAAAGTTGAAATGAGAAGTCATATCCCTCCCGACGTATTCTCCATACGCTGCTCTCTCTGACTACCACTTTTTCGATCAGTACATACAGTCCGGCTGACCAGCACTTCCGATCATATGAACAAGTGCCAAACTGAATCGATTCATGAATCCCACAAAAGACGCCCAGTTCTTAAGCCACGGGATTCGTATGCTATCCGAAAGATGGGAGAATGTAGTGGCCAGCTATGGAATTATAATTCACAATAAAACCCCGAATTTCGAGAAAAAACGGCGAAAGCAAAGTTGTAGACCTAATACTTAAACGTAACTAACACAAGGACATCACACACATCCATGCCCGAGCAAGGATTCGAACCTGCGACCTTGGCAGTCCCGCGGTTCCGGACTGAAGCGCCTAGAACCGCTCACCCGCAGCGGCGGGCAATCCGTTATACATGAGACAATTTCGTCCCTGAACAGGTTTCTTGCTCGTTTTCCACGGGATACGGAGGGAGCATATACATTAACAAGAAGTAGATCATATATTTTTGCAGGTATACCTCGTCCAGATTCAAGTATAGCTTGTGCTGTACGTGGTTTGCCGTGTTTGAAAAATATTCCCGTTCCACATTAATTGCCTATGTTCAAGATTGCCTCATATCGCGACACATCCGCCATTTCCGTCGTAACTACCTCTTGTAACATCGCTATGTCAATGTCGGCGGTTTATAAGTAGTCCTTCACAGATTGTAACTTTACGCCAGAAACTATTCTGCTGATATTGATAGTGGCAATTTCATACGCCTGCCTCATACGGTAGTACTACTAATCGCATTCAGTATTATCAGACCACGCAGAGTCCTTATCAGGTCCACTGTGGTCAACCGTTTCCATTGGTTCTTCAGTTGTAGAGGCAGGTTCATATGCACGTCCTCATTCGTGTTCGGGATGTCTGTTTTTCCGATGTTTACCACGTCATGCTTTCCACTTCGATCTATTCTGAGAATTTTTTTGATACGTGAGAGTTTTTGCTCCACTTCTTCTCTTGAGTGACTGTAGGAGGATACAAGATGACTTGAAGAGGATTTGTGATTGGTGTAAAGAATGGCAGCTAACTCTAAATATAGATAAATGTAAATTAATGCAGATGAATAGGAAACAGAATCCCGTAATGTTGGAATACTCCATTAGTAGTGTAGCGCTTGATACAGTCATGTCGATTAAATATTTGCGCGTAACATTGCAGAGCGATATGAAGTGGGACAAGCATGTAATGGCAGTTGTGGGGAAGGCGGATAATCGTCTTCGGTTCATTGGTAGAATTTTGGGAAGATGTGGTTCATCTGTAATGGAGACCGCTTATAAAACACTAGTACGAACTATTCTTGAGTACTGCTCGAGCGTTTGGGATATCTATCAGGTCGGATTGAGGGAGGACATAGAAGTAATTCAGAGGTGGGCTGCTAGATTTGTTACTGGTAGGTTTGATCATCACGCGAGTGTTACGGAAATGCTTCAGGAACTCGGGTGGGAGTCTCTAGAGGAATGGAGGCGTTCTTTTCGTGAATCGCTACTGAGGATATTTAGAGAACCAGCATTTAAGGCTGACTGCAATATAATTTTACTGCCGCCAACTTATATTTCGCGGAAAGACCACAAAGATAAGATAAGAGAGATTAGAGCTCGTACAGAGGCATATAGGTAGTCATTTTTCCCTCGTTGTGTTTGGGAGTGGAACAGGGAGAGAAGATGCTAGTTGTAGTACGAGGTACCCTTCGCCACGCACCGTATGGGGGACTGCGGAGTATGTATGTAGATGTAGATGTAGAACCTCTTCAGGTAAATTTGCCATTTAGGTTTCATCGGCTGCTGTGTTATGTTGTCTTTCCCAGTATTCTTCAAATCTTCTGAGAGGGTGGTGTTTCGAGCCAAATTATCACCGGCGGCCGGTGTGGCCGAGCTGTTCTAGGCGCTTCAGTCTGGAACCGCACGACCGCTACGGTCGCAGGTTGGAATCCTGCCTCGGCCATGGATGTGTGTGTGTCCGTAGGTTAGTTAGGTTCAAGTAGTTCTAAGTTCTAAGTTCTAGGGGACTGATGAACTCAGATGTTTAAATCCCATAGTGCTCAGAGCCATTTGAACCATTTCTTTTGTCACCCGTGCTCTTTGTGGATGACGGTTTCAAAAGAGAAATCGGTTCACTATCAGGTTGCTCTGTATTGAAACCGTTACAGCTATCACGATTTCCTTTGGTTGGGGTGGTTTCGCTTCTGTTGTGTCAGTGATGGCACTCTGGGCTTCTGTTCGGGTTGGGTGGTTTTCCGCGTTCATATTAGGGCTTTCGATCAGGACCTGGCCTTGGGCAGCCGTAGCCGAGGTCGCTGACGGCGCAGTCATAGCGGGCGGTTTCGCCGCCTCGCCAGCCGGCAGCTGCGTCTCTCGCCGCTGTAAACATCGTGGACGTGGCCGGGAGAGCTGCACGCCGCACTCGCCCTCGGCTGGCCGTCGTATATAACGATGCCTCGGTAACCACAGACGCTGATGTACATGCTTGTGCAAGCAGACCTTTAATTGTCTCACTCTGCTGAGCACTTGGAATTCGAAACATGGGACTTAGGGAAAGACAGGATTCGTTGTGGACGGGACCTTACTCAGATACCGTTGGTTGCTCAGTTATTTTTTTAAATCACGTACACTTTATTTGGAACCAATTGGAAATGAGATAGACAATAAGGGTCAGCCAGAGTGGCCGAGCGGCTCTAGGCGCTTCAGTCTGGAACCGCGAGACAGCTACGGTCGCAGGTTCGAATCCTGCCTTGGGCATGGATGTGTGTGTCGTCCTTAAGTTAGGTAGGTTTAGGTAGTTCTAAGTTCTAGGGAACTGATGACCTCGGATGTTAAGTTCCATAGTGCTCAGAGCCATTTGAACCATTTTTTTAGACAATAAGCAACAATTATCAAATTTGACTGTTAATGTCTAATAAAAAATTCTTAAGCAAGTTGCACTCACGGCTGAAGGCCTTATTGACCTGAAATTCAAATTATTTGTCGGCTGAAGGCCCCAATAGTAATAACACAAAAACAATTTGATGGCTGAAGGCCTGGATAGCAAATTCTTAAAAACACTTAAACTTCTCCAAGAGATACTAAATTTAAAAAAATCAAAAAAATTTCACTATTAAGAGAGAATATCTAAATAAAATTTCTGTAGACAAATTGCATTCACTGCTGAAGGCTTTAATGACCAGGAATTTAAATTATTTGTCGGCTGAAGGCCCCAATAGTAATAAGTCAAAAAAAAAAACAATTTGACGGCTGAAGGCCTGGATATCAAATTCTTAAGAACAGTTAACCTCTCCAAGAGATACTAAACTCTTAAAAAAATACAATCATCAAAATTTCACTGTTAAGAGACAATATCTAATTAAAGATTCATAAGACAAGTAGCATTCAGGGCTCAAAGTCTTATTGACAAGAAATTCAAATTACTTGTCGGCTGAAGGCCCCAGTAACAATAACTCAAAATTAAAATATTTTTTAATAAAAGAAAATCATCATAATCTGATAAAATCAAGAGAGAACTGGGCCTCAGACAGTGCTCCAAGGAGCGACCAGGAAAAGTCATTCAAGTTCGTAAATGATGAGACAGGGAGTCAAGAGTTGTATTCACTTAACTGGATGACAACTTAAACTAGTGACTTTAAACGCAGGCCACCGCTCTTGCAAAATTTACCTAACGTCTGATAACCAATACAACCATGGAATAACCCAGGCAAGGCGGAACCGGCGGACAGCACTGCGTCTTCAGAATCCAGTGTTTAGAACATTTAGATGCAGAAGAAACCACTACAGTCAAAGTAGTCATACAGAAACAAACATCCGAACAACAATCAAGGAGGCTGTCGAACTACACGCCTTGCCGGACAGCAGTGGCAAGGCGAGGAAAAGTACACTGCCGCGAAAATATGCTCCCCTCCAGGGCAGGTAACTGAGGCGATAGCGGCTACTAGGTAAAAAAAAATACCGCTGGTCTAACTTCATCCATAAACACAAGGAAGTCAATGATTAATAATAAAAGGTGGAGGATGGCTAATTAATTTCGCCAAATCCAAACACTCCACTCATTGCTCTTCGCCTCAGTGACCCTACGTGCAGCAATGCGCGAACAAACGGCGTGATCACAAAATAGTGGAGGTTTCATTAGTGGCTTAATGTTCATTCAACTCAAACGTCCTGGGTCCGGTGGAAAACGAGGTTGTGGCCCTTACAACTACTTGGTCCGTCAGTGCCTGCATCCCTCCAGCAGTCCCACCATGTCTCCGTGGTCCCGAACCTCACTGCTGCTCGCTCCCAATCGAACTCCACGACACACCCCGACCCGGAAAACAGTTGACGACCTTCCAAAGATAGTACACAGTACTAGGTATCGATAACCGCTGCTGCTGCCACTCGGGGACAGACAATGCTAGCAAACATAGTGGCGTCAGTAAACACAAGAAGAAAACGAGACGCCACTATTCCTATTACACGATGCCAACCTACCAATGGCACCAACGCGAGCCGCAACACGGCTCAGAATTTGCGTACATTCGACCACCGTTCAGCAACATTAATGAGAACTTTCCCGTACAGCATTATCACTGCATTTGTGTGTTCTGCTGGTACTTCGAATGGCAGTTCGAATATCCTGAACGTCCGTATTCCAAACCCTGCATGTGTTATGACGACTTCTCCTACGTTTCCGTCACAATGTTTAAACTTCATAGTTCATCCACAAGAACCAACTACTTTGTCGCATTAATTAGCATTCTTCAATTTGACAAAACAACTCAGCTCACTATCGGAAGATGCATTCAAATGACATCCTCTGAATCAAGTTTCACTTCGTATTCTAACCAATCTTCGATTTCGTGTAGCTTGAGCCGGACGTAATTACGATCAAAAGATAATTTGAAAGTAGCTTTTCTGTTCATGTGGGCCATCAGGGTATCATATTTCGAATTTCAAAAAGGGTAGAATTTCTGCAACACTGCAAGAAACACTGCGACTTAAGACGCCGAAGCACAGTAGAATGCGGCGCTCGAAACCCAGCACAACGTCCGCACAGCACGACTGCCGCGGCAAGCGTGAGCTATGCGAGCGCGACTCACGGCTAGACCCAAAATTCCTTGTCGACCACGTGCCAGCAACCTGTATTCTCACATCCATTATGTATAATCCCGTACAGGGGCGGCAATTTAGTTGATTGTCGTTTCCCCGATGTCGGTGGATAAATGCGTAATTGCAGTTCCTGTGTTATTCTGAATTCCGAATCACAGTTCCTTGAGACTAGCATGCGTGCAGTCCGGGTGCGGCACAAATTTTCACCGTCATCATTCAATTGTACAGCTGATGGTAGTTCATATTCGCAATTGTGAATACAGCTCAAGTATTTCATGACGTCTCCAATTAGCACAGTGCCTGTTCTTTCGGACAGGCATGCATCTCCGAAGGAACTTTGAATCATGGTGACACGGGTACTGCAACATCGTGTTTGTTTTAACTTTCGCATTAATATAAGAAGTATTAGAGGAACCCTTGTAATTGACGAAGGATGTTTTATTTATCTACTGATGACTAGTTTCGGACGGCTTGTCCATTCTCAAATCTTCCATTACAACCAGCCGTGCTTGTAAGTTACTGGCCACAAAACATACACACGTAACAATATACAACGTACATCTACGCATGAACATCACAGTGTGTCAGAACGTAAACTGACATGCACGATTGGTTGTAACGCAAGAATTATGTACATGAACGATGTGGTAATGGACAAGTCGTCCGAAAGTAGTCATCAATAAATAAACAAAATTTCCCACGTAACTTAAAACGGTTCCTCCCACAGTTACTGTTATCGCTTTCCGTTGGCTTACTATGCTACTTATTTACTACAGTACGTCCTGTAGTCTATTTTTCTAGTTTGGTTAGGTGCTTATTATCCGAACACCTTAAGAATGCCGTCTTTCCTCACAGGATATTACTCGTCACTGAAGCGTTAACGCTAGTAGTCGACTACGAGATGCAACTTGGGACGAGGGCCAACTACATCTTTTGCGAACGGGTTCTCCGCAAATAGCACGTTTTTAGTTATGAAAAATTATTAAATAATGGGCAGATGAATCTTCGAGGCCAGTACATAATACTGCATCGTGAACTGGAGAATGAATGCTACCTGCCAATATATCAATGTGTGAACTGCGACGTTTTTTGGTATGACAAAAAATTGCTTGTGTTGCTTGAATGATTAAATATGAACTTTATTTACTGCTGTTAACAAACTGGACCTGCAGCCTCGTTTCCCAGTGCAGGTTATGTGGTACAAATCGTTATTGTGCAAATATTAAAGCATGGATTCATATTACCTTTATTCAGTGCTGAATAGATTTGTTTAAGCTAGGATAATGTAACCTAGAAACACCACAACTTATTTCGAGTACATGTGCAATTTTGTGACCTGATATTCCCGGAGCAACTGGTGCTCCGCTGCTAAGAATCAGTGCTGAACCATTTGAGAGAAACTAAATATGTCTACTCACTACAATTATACACTATCTACACTCAAAATATTTTTTCAAATAGTCAGCAACCAGTTGCACAAAAGAAATTTTATCCTTTTACCGGTTTCAGGCACTTTGTGACCTTCTTCAAAAAGTAATATTTATACAATTATTGTCGATCGTCCAAAATGATTACATGTTGCAGTATGTTGCTGTGGTCATCTTAACCATAGTGCCTGTACAGACACAGTTTTGTACTGGAGCACATGACCACAGAAATGTGCTGCATACAACATCTGCTTATTTTTGAAGCTCCCAAATAATGCGTTAATTATAACCTATCTGAGTACCGGACACAGTATTTTGATTGTTTGGTTTTATATGCATGTTCAGCAACTTTATTTCTATTTCACAATGAATAATAACTGCTCGGTTGCTACTGTAAATGATTTATATAATGACCAGTCTAGAAGCCACATCATCAGGTTTAGTATGGTAAATCATGACATTGAAGTTGCAACGTGGACGGAATAGGACGTACCTTGTCTACGAATAAATGACGCAATTGGCGGATCATTAGGTAAGCAAATAGTATGGGTTGATAGTTCCTCAAGCGTGCCAAGAATCCAAACGGAAGACAACAGGTCGAACATAATCAGTTAACATTAGATATATGGGCACAATCCACCAAGAGTGCTGTAAACGCAGCTGACTGCAGCGCAGGGAAGTGGCTAGTTACTTTATTCAAAGACAGGGAATGTTCAGTCCCGTCTATGATGCAAACTTTAAAATCGTTATTCACCATGTTGAGCTTAATGCTGCGGTTTATAAGATATGATACCGATCGTTAACTAAATTAATTCCAAGAGCAGATAAGTGGTTATTACTCAAGACTAAATAGAAATATAGTTTCTGAAGATGGATAAAATACCATACAATCAAAACACTCCGTCAATTGTAATATTATCGAGTCCAGTGTAAGCACGTCTGACAAGAAATACTTTCTCTGAACGTGAGATGACCGTCGCGTCACCAGGGACGTGGTATCACATCGATGGTCTTACGCCCTCAACGTGGGGCTTTGCCACCATCCAGTACCGCGCTCTATGGAACACTTCAGGAGCCACTTCCGTCGGCATGTCCTGGGCGAATGAGATAACGGACACTAGCCTACGCACCCTAGCTATAATCACAAAAATTGTAATGTATTACTACGTATTTAGTCATAATCTCCCGTAGACTCTTGACTTCCCGCATCGTTGGAAAGTCCGAGTCTGTATCTTGATATCGATCTTGTCAAAACTTCTACTCATGTTTCTCTGTCAGTAGCCGTCGTTAAAACTTGCTGGCCGGCCGGGTGGCCGAGTGGTTCTAGGCGCTACAGTCTGGAACTGCGTGACCGCTACGGTCGCAGGTTCGAATCCTGCCTCGGGCATGGATGTGTGTGATGTCCTTAGGTTAGTTAAGTTTAAGTAGTTCTAAGTTCTAGGGGACTGATGACCTCAGCAGTTAAGTCCCATAGTGCTCAGAGCCATTTTAAAACTTGCTGATCTTTAATTTCGAATGGCTGCACTGCTCGAGACCTCCTGCAATTTGATCTTCATATAGCTTTACTTTAATGCTTTATTCCATACACTCTCAATCAGGTGACACAATTCTTTATTAGTGAGTATAAAGTATACACCATTACGTCTGTCTACATTCAGAATATTGGTCACATCGAAACGAAGGGCGTTCAGGCGTGCCTTCCTGTCCCCAGTTGTACATCTGTGTCCTAATTTTGTTAATTGTACATAAATACACAGGATATGGGCCATGTCCTAACAGATAATGTTTCGTCTCTTTGGAGCGGTTTATTAGTTGAAGTATTTACGGTTGCTTTGGAAAGACACATGCAGACGCCGTGGTGTCCTTTCCGCATCTCAGTCTCGCTGCCACTTGGTAAGCATCCATTCGTTTGTCTATGCCAGTGATGACATATGGCTTACAAATGCTACGCTCTCATCCAACAATTTACCATATATCCCCGCGTTCCGTGCTGTAAACCTCGTATGCGGCAGACGCGATTTCTGACGTCAACATCGAATCCACATAATATTTAATGGCATGGAAAAGAATTCGCTGAATCTGCTAAAGATAGTTGTATCAAATTTCAAGTAGTCGTACGAGGCTGTAAATGACAGATATACACTCCTGGAAATTGAAATAAGAACACCATGAATTCATTGTCCCAGGAAGGGGAAACTTTATTGACATATTCCTGGGGTCAGATACATCACATGATCACACTGACAGAACCACAGGCACATAGACACAGGCAACAGAGCATGCACAATGTCGGCACTAGTACAGTGTATATCCACCTTTCGCAGCAATGCAGGCTGCTATTCTCCCATGGAGACGATCGTAGAGATGCTGGATGTAGTCCTGTGGAACGGCTTGCCATGCCATTTCCACCTGGCGCCTCAGTTGGACCAGCGTTCGTGCTGGACGTGCAGACCGCGTGAGACGACGCTTCATCCAGTCCCAAACATGCTCAATGGGGGACAGATCCGGAGATCTTGCTGGCCAGGGTAGTTGACTTACACCTTCTAGAGCACGTTGGGTGGCACGGGGTACATGCGGACGTGCATTGTCCTGTTGGAACAGCAAGTTCCCTTGCCGGTCTAGGAATGGTAGAACGATGGGTTCGATGACGGTTTGGATGTACCGTGCACTATTCAGTGTCCCCTCGACGATCACCAGTGGTGTACGGCCAGTGTAGGAGATCGCTCCCCACACCATGATGCCGGGTGTTGGCCCTGTGTGCCTCGGTCGTATGCAGTCCTGATTGTGGCGCTCACCTGCACGGCGCCAAACACGCATACGACCATCATTGGCACCAAGGCAGAAGCGACTCTTATCGCTGAAGACGAGACGTCTCCATTCGTCCCTCCATTCACGCCTGTCGCGACACCACTGGAGGCGGGCTGCACGATGTTGGGGCGTGAGCGGAAGACGGCCTAACGGTGTGCGGGACCGTAGCCCAGCTTCATGGAGACGGTTGCGAATGGTCCTCGCCGATACCCCAGGAGCAACAGTGTCCCTAATTTGTTGGGAAGTGGCGGTGCGGTCCCCTACGGCACTGCGTAGGATCCTACGGTCTTGGCGTGCATCCGTGCGTCGCTGCGGTCCGGTCCCAGGTCGACGGGCACGTGCACCTTCCGCCGACCACTGGCGACAACATCGATGTACTGTGGAGACCTCACGCCCCACGTGTTGAGCAATTCGGCGGTACGTCCACCCGGCCTCCCGCATGCCCACTATACGCCCTCGCTCAAAGTCCGTCAACTGCACATACGGTTCACGTCCACGCTGTCGCGGCATGCTACCAGTGTTAAAGACTGCGATGGAGCTCCGTATGGCACGGCAAACTGGCTGACACTGACGGCGGCGGTGCACAAATGCTGCGCAGCTAGCGCCATTCGACGGCCAACACCGCGGTTCCTGGTGTGTCCGCTGTGCCGTGCGTGTGATCATTGCTTGTACAGCCCTCTCGCAGTGTCCGGAGCAAGTATGGTGGGTCTGACACGCCGGTGTCAATGTGTTCTTTTATCCATTTCCAGGAGTGTATGTCCAAATAAAATCGCCACAGAACATTTTCTTTAATCTATTGTTGAATCATGTTACCTAAGCTGATACAGATATTACTGAACTGAAGTAAGTTGTTAATATGTGTTTTCATACGTAACAGACTGTGATATCGTAGTATTACTCAGGAGAAAGGTAAATAAAATATACCCACGGCAGCTAACTTTCGTAATATTGTTCACGAAGAAAAGAATCTGCGATTCGCAGGACGTTACAGTCGTTGAATGAATTTGCGGTTCTACATAAACTGTCTCTGTCCACGGAATGGACTTGATTAAAACCTTCACAACCTTTGGAAGTCCTCTGCCGCTAGTTAAACTAATCTTCAGCACCCAAGAGACAGCTAATTGCATGTGTAACAAGACAACTTAAACGCTCGTCTGGTGCTTCCCACTCTATTAGGAAAATGAATTAGAACTGTACTAACGACTTTTGGCATTTAGAGTCTCTAGGACGTAACATAATCTCATTTGCGAAACTGCTTCATAGTCTCTTGCGTGTATGGTAACGACTGTTTATTTTGCCAATTTGCTTACCTACTTCCAGATGATGTATAAATGGGTAGAGTTCCCTTCTCATACGTTAATAATGTCAGTACGTGTAATGCCTAGCTGGTGCATTAAACCGTTAGTTAAGTTACGTGAGTTAAATGAGAAGGAGGGAAGGGGGCCGGAACAGATTTCCAAAGCAAATAACGGCGGTCAGAGTACCTGGAATTTGTCCGTACGCGAATAAACAAAGAATCCAGAGCTTGCAAAACAGAACTCAGTTCAGTAATAATCCAGTGTTAAACCACCGATTAATGAAATTCAATTGTTGATTATTAAAGCCCCGTACTTGTAGGCAGACTTAATCTTTTATTGTTTGTGTCACTATGTTGTCTGTAACCACCGGATCGTGACATCAGGCAAACTAGGTACTCTGTTCGAAGTTCGCAGATAGTGGTTTCAAATTACAGCAGAAAACTTCCGTCATGGTATTTCATGAGCAGCCTTTTGCTTACTTGGATTTTATACTCAACAGCCTCAATCTCCCTAAATTGAACACTGCGTTAGAGGAAACGTCTGCAAAACATCCGCGTCACAACTACCGCATTCGAATGTAAGATCCTTTTACATTTTTTTTATAACACTGACGTCTCATGTGCTGAACCACGGGTAACAGTCTAGACAACGTCATTTCTTCTTCCTGTCTCATCGTCAGTAGCTTCCTCCTCTCTCGCTCCCTCCATTGTCTCTGTTTCTGAGACAACCTTAGAACATACTCCTATAATTTTCTTCCATCTATCCTCAGTCCGAATAATTTAAAACGATCGATTCAGTAACCGTCAGGTCCAGTGGCCTCTCCTCTGTTGAGCGACTTCAGTTGTTTTTCCATTCCGTACCTGTCATTTTCACGTTCTTGTGATTACTTGAAGGGGGAACTACAGTGCGATCTTGTGGGAAAAGGCGTTTAACACTACGGCTTTCTCTCTGTCATCCACCATTTCGATGCCATTATGGACAGATGGGTTAGATCAGTTCGCTGACTTAACACGGTTGTCGAGCCATCACGCACCTTTTGCTCCGAACATACGTGTCCAAAACGTATTTTACAATTCTTCTGGACCCTGTCCACTGGACGACTATTAATTATCACTTCTTTGACGTTTTACTCAGTCCTCAGGCTATAAATGCACGCAGGGCACAGGACCAGTAGCGATTCTCCCCTGGAATGTACTGCATGCATTTTCATACTCAGAACTGTTTGAAAACGCCAAAGAAGGGACAGTAACAGCTGTCCACTGCAACAGACACGTGCGTCACTGGGTTATCTTGGTATGAATGTACACTTCCCCTGCGTATACTATTAACGACTAGAACTGGGGTTTCCCGCCGGTGGTATTTTAACGCTACCACACGCTGGACACTCGAGAGCTTTCCTTCTCTCTCTTATTTTTCCCATTGATGCCCAACATATTCAGTGCTGGAGATGAAATCTTCATGCTGACTGCTCAATTATCATTATCATTTCAATTCCCTGCATCCCTTCATTAAATTCACAATGGTGTAGGAAATGTATTGGAACGTTCCGTTTCTGGGCGCACTGGACTCTAAAAAGTATAAAGGGATTCTTGGGGAACAATGTTCGAAGGAAACCAACCCATGTGAACCGTTATCTGCATCTGACGAGTTGTCATATCGTGCCAATGCATGAGGATCATGACGATGCTGGCAAGAAGGACTTACGCCGATTAGGACAAGGAAACTTGGACACAAGAGCATTCTGCACCTTAAGACACAGATCGTTTGCTTTCTTACAATCTGCTGGGGCCCTGTTTTCAAAGATAAAAATGTTTTTAGGAAGGTATAATGTAATAAGTCAGTTTCGGTAGCCGAGATTAGAGCCCTCCTTAACTCGGTTGAAGATGATTTACGGCTGACGAAGTCCGACGTTCATAAAATACCTAGGTACTGTGGGAAGCCGCCGAACAATTCGCATCGTTCGTCATTGCCAGACTCGGTTTACAAAGACGTGATAAAATAGTGGTGGCGTAGCACTGACCGAGCGAACAAAATGATATACGGTGAAACTCAAATAGTTGCTCCTGCGTCTAGCTGTTGGGATTGTGTCGTAAAGGAGTAAACCGAAATTAAAGTGTCTTATAACATAATAAACACAATAAAACTCACTGTTTAAATAAAATGTGGTCTCCTGTGCTATCCGACATTAATAAAACGATCTTCGCCTCGACAGTATACATCTACATTTTCATCTACATGGATATTCTGCAAATCACATTTAAGTGCCTGGCAGAGGGTTCATCGAAACACTTTCACGATTCTCTATTACTCCAATACCGTATAGCGCGCGGAAAGAACGAACACCTATATCTTTCCATACGAGCTCTGACTTCCCTTATTTTATCGTAGTGATTGTTTCTCCCTATGTAGGTCGGTGTCAACAAAATCTTTTCGCATTCTGAGGACAAAGTTGGTGATTGGAATTTCGTGAGAAGATTTAATGATGTCCAGCCCAAACCCTGTATCATTTCTGTGACACTCTCTCCCATATTTCGCGATAATACAAAACGTGCTGCCCTTCTTTGAACTTTTTCGATTTGCTCCGTCAGTCATATCTGGTAAGGATCCCACAACGCGCAGCAGTATTCTAAAAGACGACGGACAAGCGTAGTGTAGGCTGTCTCCTTAGTAGATCTGTTGCATTTTCTAAGTGTCCTGTCAATAAAACGCAGTCTTTGGTTAGCCTTCCCCACAACATTTTCAATGTGTTCCTACCAATTTAAGCTGTTCGTAATTGTAATAACTAGATATTTAGTGGAATTTACGGCTTTCAGATTCGACTGATTTATCGTGTAACCGAAATTTAACGAATTCCTTTTAGCACTCATGTAGATGACCCTACACGTTTCGTTATTTAGGGTCAGCTGCCAATTTTACCACCATTCAGATAACTTTTCTAAATCGTTTTGCAATTTGTTTGGATCTTCTGATGACTTTATTAGTCGATAACCGACAGCATCATCTGCAAACAACCTAAGAGAGCTGCTCAGATTGTCTCCCAAATCGTTTATATACGAGGGCAGTTCAATAAGTAATGCAACACATATTTTTTCTCGGCCAATTTTGGTTGAAACAACCGGAAATTTCTTGTGGAATATTTTCAAACATTCCCGCTTCGTCTCGTATAGTTTCATTGACTTCCGACAGGTGGCAGCGCTGTACGGAGCTGTTAAAATGGCGTCTGTAACGGATGTGCGTTGCAAACAACGGGCAGTGATCGAGTTTCTTTTGGCGGAAAACCAGGGCATCTCAGATATTCATAGGCGCTTGCAGAATGTCTACGGTGATCTGGCAGTGGACAAAAGCACGGTGAGTCGTTCGGCAAAGCGTGTGTCATCATCGCCGCAAGGTCAAGCAAGACTGTCTGATCTCCCGCGTGCGGCCCGGCCGTGCACAGCTGTGACTCCTGCAATGGCGGAGCGTGCGAACACACTCGTTCGAGATGATCGACGGATCACCATCAAACAACTCAGTGCTCAACTTGACATATCTGTTGGTAGTGCTGTCACAATTGTTCACCAGTTGGGATATTCAAAGGTTTGTTCCCGCTGGGTCCCTCGTTGTCTAACCGAACACCATAAAGAGCAAAGGAGAACCATCTGTGCGGAATTGCTTGCTCGTCATGTGGCTGAGGGTGACAATTTCTTGTCAAAGATTGTTACAGGCGATGAAACATGGGTTCATCACTTCGAACCTGAAACAAAACGGCAATCAATGGAGTGGCGCCACACCCACTCCCCTACCAAGAAAAAGTTTAAAACCATACCCTCAGCCGGTAAAGTCATGGTTACAGTCTTCTGGGACGCTGAAGGGGTTATTCTGTTCGATGTCCTTCCCCATGGTCAAACGATCAACTCTGAAGTGTATTGTGCTACTCTTCAGAAATTGAAGAAACGACTTCAGCATGTTCGTAGGCACAAAAATCAGAACGAACTTCTCCTTCTTCATGACAACGCAAGACCTCACACAAGTCTTCGCACCCGAGAGGAGCTCACAAAACTTCAGTGGACTGTTCTTCCTCATGCACCCTTCAGCCCCGATCTCGCACCGTCGGATTTCCATATGTTTGGCCCAATGAAGGACGCAATCCGTGGGACGCACTACGCGGATGATGAAGAAGTTATTGATGCAGTACGACGTTGGCTCCGACATCGACCAGTGGAATAGTACTGTGCAGGCATACAGACCCTCATTTCAAGGTGGCGTAAGGCCGTAGCATTGAATGGAGATTACGTTGAAAAATAGTTGTGTAGCTAAAAGATTGGGGAATAACCTGGTGTATTTCAATGCTGAATAAAACAACCCCGGTTTCAGAAAAAAATGTGTTGCATTACTTATTGAACTGCCCTCGTAGATACGGAACAGCAAAGGGCCTATAACACTATCTTGGGGGACACCAGAAATCACTTGTGTTTTACTCGATGACTTTCCGTCTGTTACTACGAACTGTGACCTGTCTGACAGGAAATCACAAATCCCAGTCACATAACTGAGACGATATTCCATAAGCAAGCAATTTCGCTACAAGCTGCTTGTGTGGTACAATGTCAGAAGCCTTCCGAAAAACCAGAAATACGGAATCGACCTGAAATCCCTTGTCAATAGTACTCAACACTTCACGTGAATAAAGAGCTAGTTGTGTTTCACAGGAACGATGTTTTCTAAACCCATGTTGACTGTGCGTCAATAGGCAGTTTTCTTCGATGTGCTTCATAATGTTTGAACGCAATATATGTACCAAAATTCTGCTGCATATCGACGTTAGCGATATGGGCCTGTAATTTCGTGGATTACTCCTACTACCTTTCTTGAATATTGGTGTGACCTGTGCAGCTTTCCAGTCTTTGGGTACAGATGTTTCATCGAGAAAACGGTTGTGTATGATTTTTCAGTATGGAGCTAATGCATCAGGATACTCCGAAAGGAACCTAATTGGTATACAGTCTGGACCAGAAGATTTGCTTTTATTAAGTGATTTAAGTTGCTTCAGTACTCCGAGGATATTTACTTCTACGATACTTATGTTGGTAGCTGTTCTCGATTCGAATTCTGGAATATTTACTTCGTCTTCTCTTGTGAAGGCATTTCGGAAGGCTGTGTTTATTAACTCCGCTTTGGCAGCACTGTCTTTGGTAGTATCTCCATTGCTGTTGAGCAGAGAAGGCATTGATTGATTCTTGCCGCTAACATACTTCGCATACGACCAGAACACAGCATTGATCCAGACAGTCAATACCGATTGATCATTTCTACTAGCTGTTACCAGTGGAGCGCTGCACCTTCTTCACTTACCTTAGGGGGCAGCAGCGACTATTTCCACAGCACGCGCTGTTGGTTTTCCGTGGCGTGAAAAAGGACTATTCACAGTATGTAATCCTATAAGATTAGGAAATAGCGTTTGCTCCTGAAGATGGCGACCAGATACTCAACTGTGTGAAGTAACTGAGTGATCCGCGGAGTAAAATGTAATTTTCGGGGGGCTAAGAACGAATTGGGTTGAATTTTGTTTCGGTGACGAAACTATATTATCTTTAAAACATCAGTTCTATTATCACTATCGCATAACAATGTAATATTGATTATATAAGTTACCAATCAATGCCTTTTCTTTATCAAATACTATCATTAGGCCATGACACGATATGGTGGAGGCTACAGCTTATGAATCTATGAACATCTTCGTAACATAGTCCACCCAATACAGACGTACTTCGTACCAAGGTTAAGTGTCTAATTAAAATGCCCTCTCAGATTGCCCCAGAAATTGCTACACTATTAACTTTTCAACAATAACTGAATCTATTTTCAGTACGTATGCAATTGCTTCTACTCTGATGTAGAGCCTATACGTTAACAGTATCATTATTATTAGTGGCGGTGGACTCAAAGAGTTAGCAGCCTGAAGTCTTCCAATTTCTGCCAGTACAAAAGTAAAGGCTCCAGCAATTATGTGATCTTCAAACAGTAGGACTAAGTGTAGTGCACACGTTTTAATGTGATCAATTTCAAATAGTGGTGCCAGGTGTGGGGGAAGCAAATGCCTCTAAGGAGAGGAATGATGGAGAAGCTCCGTACAAACACGCCTCTAGTGTCCCAGCCACCGTATCAGCCCCAGGCCACGGGCATCACTGGATGCGGATATGGAGGGACACGTGGTCAGCGCACAGTTCTCGCGGCCGTTGTCAGTTTTCGTGACCGGAACCACTACTTCTCAGTCAAGTAAGTGTTCAGTCGATATCACGAGGATTAAGTGCACCCCGGTTGCCAACAGCACTCAGTAAACCCATCCAATTGATAGCCAAGCCCAACCGAGCTTGAGTGATCTGACGGGAATCGGTGTTACCTCAGAAGCAAGGCCGTTGGTAAGTTGCTTTCTATGCTGAAAAGGAATTGTACGTAGTAAGTACTCGTGTGGCACCGAGGATTGCTTCTTCCATACATATTATAAAGCTAAATGCACGTTTCTATGTATGTATTTATGTTCCTAAATCGCTGAACCGATTCAAACCAATTTGTTCCCCATATGACTTACTGTCTGGAAACCATCGCTGTGGAGGTAAGGTGGGGATGAAGAAGCAGTGTAGGCCACGAGGAATACCCATACATAAGTCATTCACTATTTGATAACGAGAGGATCTATTGAGTGGAAGAAACTTTAGACGTAATTTAAAACCCCTCCGATTTTTTTCTCGCTGACAATCCCGACAAAACGATGAAAGGAAAAAAGTTCTTCGCGCTGTTCACGCAGAAAACTGCCACTTGAAGCACAACCTTTCAATTTCTTCCTTCTTTACTTCTAACTCTATTCACGACACATGTTTCAGACAGTATTAACATATACTGCTGAGTGCACCAGCAAAATTATATAATTGTATGCACATAGTTCAGGGAATATGACGTCATAAACCCCAAGGTGCGTAAAAAGACTGCCGCATGATGCATGGTGTTTTAATTTATTGCTTCGTTGCTATTTACTCTATTCACAACATATTTCGCGTGCAGTAGCCAGATATATCATTCGATGTTTTCGGAAAATTGTATGATTTTCTAGCACATTAAGTTCTGCTAAAGTGAAAATAGGGGGCGAAATCGGCTAAGATGCGTGTGAAATGTGTGTAGAATTACAACTGAAATAAAATAAATATACGTGAAATATACACTCCTGGAAATGGAAAAAAGAACACATTGACACCGGTGTGTCAGACCCACCATACTTGCTCCGGACACTGCGAGAGGGCTGTACAAGCAATGATCACACGCACGGCACAGCGGACACACCAGGAACCGCGGTGTTGGCCGTCGAATGGCGCTAGCTGCGCAGCATTTGTGCACCGCCGCCGTCAGTGTCAGCCAGTTTGCCGTGGCATACGGAGCTCCATCGCAGTCTTTAACACTGGTAGCATGCCGCGACAGCGTGGACGTGAACCGTATGTGCAGTTGACGGACTTTGAGCGAGGGCGTATAGTGGGCATGCGGGAGGCCGGATGGACGTACCGCCGAATTGCTCAACACGTGGGGCATGAGGTCTCCACAGTACATCGATGTTGTCGCCAGTGGTCGGCGGAAGGTGCACGTGCCCGTCGACCTGGGACCGGACCGCAGCGACGCACGGATGCACGCCAAGACCGTAGGATCCTACGCAGTGCCGTAGGGGACCGCACCGCCACTTCCCAGCAAATTAGGGACACTGTTGCTCCTGGGGTATCGGCGAGGACCATTCGCAACCGTCTCCATGAAGCTGGGCTACGGTCCCGCACACCGTTAGGCCGTCTTCCGCTCACGCCCCAACATCGTGCAGCCCGCCTCCAGTGGTGTCGCGACAGGCGTGAATGGAGGGACGAATGGAGACGTGTCGTCTTCAGCGATGAGAGTCGCTTCTGCCTTGGTGCCAATGATGGTCGTATGCGTGTTTGGCGCCGTGCAGGTGAGCGCCACAATCAGGACTGCATATGACCGAGGCACACAGGGCCAACACCCGGCATCATGGTGTGGGGAGCGATCTCCTACACTGGCCGTACACCACTGGTGATCGTCGAGGGGACACTGAATAGTGCACGGTACATCCAAACCGTCATCGAACCCATCGTTCTACCATTCCTAGACCGGCAAGGGAACTTGCTGTTCCAACAGGACAATGCACGTCCGCATGTATCCCGTGCCACCCAACGTGCTCTAGAAGGTGTAAGTCAACTACCCTGGCCAGCAAGATCTCCGGATCTGTCCCCCATTGAGCATGTTTGGGACTGGATGAAGCGTCGTCTCACGCGGTCTGCACGTCCAGCACGAACGCTGGTCCAACTGAGGCGCCAGGTGGAAATGGCATGGCAAGCCGTTCCACAGGACTACATCCAGCATCTCTACGATCGTCTCCATGGGAGAATAGCAGCCTGCATTGCTGCGAAAGGTGGATATACACTGTACTAGTGCCGACATTGTGCATGCTCTGTTGCCTGTGTCTATGTGCCTGTGGTTCTGTCAGTGTGATCATGTGATGTATCTGACCCCAGGAATGTGTCAATAAGGTTTCCCCTTCCTGGGACAATGAATTCACGGTGTTCTTATTTCAATTTCCAGGAGTGTATTTGAAATAAGTGTGCACACGCAAAACAACGACTGATAAAAGCTTGCCCTGAGCCGCCGGAACGATTTCAATAAATTTTGGTACACATATTCGTATTAGTTACGATTTGGAAGGAAATGTATAGTTAACGACCATCAGCCTTCTACTAATGTGTGGAAAGAAGGGGAGGAGGAGATGAACAAAAGCGAAGGAGAATGAGGACAGACAAATAAAGGAGGGTAGAGATTGGTGTGGGGAGAGAGAGGAAGAAAGAGATAGGTAGAGAGAGGGGAGAGGAGGAAATAGACAAACAAAAGCAAAAAGCAAAAAGAGGAGATGAACAGAGAGGAGATGAAGGATGAAATGGACAGAGTGAGGGGGGGGGGGGGGAGGAGTAGATGTACTATTAGAATATGATGATGTTCAGTTTGTGGGGCGATCAGCAGCGCGGTCATCAGTGCCTGTACAAAGTCCCAATTTTTTTTTCACACAGTCCAATCTAGCCACTGTCCCGAATGATGATGAGGATGAAATGATGACAACCACACAAACATCCAGTCCCCAGGCAGAGACAATTCCAAACCCGGCCGGGAATCAAACCCGGGACCCCGTGATCCAGAGGCAGCAATGCTAGGCTCTAGACCAAGAGTTGCAGGCAGCTGTTAGAAGCCTGGAGTAAAAACAAACCCCGGCAACGCAGCGTACACAGCTAGTCATTCTGTAAAAAAAGATTATTAAACATCAGCAGTACCAATAGGCTCACTGACTCATTATTTCATGATTTAACAACAGCTAAAAACCTAAATGTTATTTATCATCTTCATGATAATTACGAAAGTTTTAAAAAAATTCTTTTTTTTTCATTATATAGTTTAGTTAGGCACTAATGTTGATGTTGATGGTGGTGGTTTGGGTTCGAGCTAAAAGCTAATTACACTCAGAAACGTTACAATCGGTCGCCGGGTTTAGGGGGTGAACTCGAGACGGCTGACAGCGTTTGTGGTGCAACAATCGTGACAGCACAAACACAACCAGGACGACGCACAGCAGCGAACGCGCTTGGGAGAACGGTGCTTCGCTCAACGCTAAGCTTCTTGGAAGCGTTCGAGGAGTCTGGGGGATGCCGCATTGTTCCCCGCCTATTGTTACGGCGGCTCTCAGGCTGCCACGACCGTCAGCAGCCGCTGCGGCCTTGGGACGGCCTCTGCTGAGGAACGCAAGGGGCTGTCCTGGATTCTTACCACGGCCTCAGTCCTCGCGAACCAGGCCTGGTAGCCACAGGACCACGTGCGCGCGTAGGTCTCGCTGCACCCTGTCTGTCGCTTGAGATTTAGTCTTCGTCTCACTGCAAAATTGTCTCTGAAGTTTATAATTTCGACGTTTTCCTTATTTACCGATATTTCAATTTCATTCCCTCTCGTCCCAAGTAGGGGAGGGGGGGGTGGGGGGGGGGTGGAGCTGCAGTGGTACAAACAATCCGCTCTTTAGCCAGGTCTCTACGGTACATGGTGAAAACAAATCTAGACAAGAAGACATATGCACTATCAATTTAAATTATTTTAAACGGCGAAGTTAATGGTAGAATATAAGTTTTGATGAATTGTTTAAAAGCAAGATAAAAATATCTGCAGACAGAACAGTTAAATCTACCTGAAGCACACTACTTGAGAAAGAAACACTACACATGACAGAAGATACATTGGCGCTTAACAACAGAGCACCATACACTGTAACAAAAACTGGAAAGGAGAGCGGGGTAGCCGCATGATCTTAGGAGCCTTGCCACAGTTCGCGCGGCTCTCCCCATCGGAGGTTCGAGTCCTCCCTCGGGCATGGGCGTGTGAGTTGTCCTTAGCGTAAGCAGGTTTAAGTTAGCTTAAGTAGTGTGTAGGCCTAGGGACTGACGACCTCAGCAGTCTGGTCCTATACATAGGAACTTACCACAAATTTCCAGAAAACTGGAGAGGGACGTGCCCTGCGACTCTAGGTTGTGTGTGTGTGTGTGGGGGGGGGGGGGAAGGAAGGGAGAGCACAGCAGAAGAATGGATAGCGTTGGTGATGAGACAGGGGTGGTTGCGAGGAAAAATGAGAGAGGGATAGCTGCTATTGGGATCTATATATTTCAGAGTAAAAGGAAGCGGAGTGGGGGTTGGGGTGGCGGCAGGGAAGGTGAATAGAGAAGGTGTGGTACGAGGAGAGGAGGAGAAGAGAGTTGTGATGCGCCAAACCGTGTGCAGCTCGTAAAAAGCGCATCACTTGTCTGTATCGCCTCAACTTATTATCGATTTTTATGTGCTAGAATAATGAAGATATTAAGTTGTTTATGTACTTTTCTTACATTTTTGTGTTAAAATGTTGTAGATATGTGACACATCATGGTCGAGAAAAGTCGTGGCCTGTCAAGTCAGCGAGTCTGCAACGCCCAGCGGACTGCTGAATCGCGGCGTGCGGCCAATATAACAATTACGATGCCGTTGGCCACTGCAAACGTTTGCCCGCCATTGCAAAGAAGAAAAACTTACTCTTAAGGAAAGAATTAGCGTGATTTGTTTGTTCGCAAAGAATGATTGTTGGCTTGCCCTTTAAGAATTTCAGTAGTACTATCCGAGTACTGCTCGAGTTGTGGGCCTCGAGAGAGATTATCTCACAAGTGTGACGAGATTGGCTCACACGTGCAATACGTGAATTAGTCTGCAATGTGTATAGGGCTCAAGTGAGTTCAAAGTACTTTAATTCGGTTTGAAAGGTATTTTGAGAGCATTGTCGTCTTGTGTATAAAATGATTATTTCGCTGATGGTAGAGTGAAGACTCGCCAGGTATAAGAAAAGCTCCGTCTTAATAAAGTGTCACGTTGGTGCCTTGTGCCGCTTAATAGTCACGCGATGGTAGTCGAACCGTGTTTCTATAGGTTTGCGAGATTTTCCGTTGTGTGTTGTATGTGAAGAGACATGTTCTCGCGAAGTCGTTAAGCTGTTTTCTGATTGAGGATTAATGCACACACTAAGGGATAGTGGCGTATCATTGTATTATTGTGGTTGTCTAGGAGTACGCAAGCACGAAGGAGTAGTGACTTAGCGATATTTGGGTTAGTATTTATTGAGTGACTTTGGCGTGAGCGTCGTAATAAATTAGTTCCGGAAATCTCGTTGGATGCACTGAATGCGTAGTCTACATTAAAGAGAACGGTGGTCCCACGCAATAGCTTTTTAGTGAGAAACAGTCGGAAGCATTATTGGGAATGTGACTGCTTTTCCCTTTCGCCCTAAACGACAAATTAAGAAACTACAAGCGAATTCTCTCGGAAGTAGATCCTCGAGTGCTGTGTTTTGAGTTTTAAATGTTAGTGGGTCTAGAATGTCAACACCTGAAGTGGGTGAACTCTCTTTATTTGAGATTCATACAGCTGGGAAATAGCGGTGACACTCATGTTCTTTTGTTTTATTTTTTTTATTAAATGTCCGCTTAGTGAGGTTTTCAATAGAAAATGCTGACTTGTAGCTGTAGGGGATTTAAACAGTTATAAACTGAAAAAAGTCAGTACCCAACTTCTCCTTTATCCCCAAAATATTACAAGAAAAAATAATCAAAGTTTTATATGAACACACACTGATATCTTTGGAATATATCTTTTTTGGAATAAAGTAAATTCTAATACCAATAAAGTAAAAAACTGGAATATTGCTAGAAGCAAAAGTTCAGAGAAATTAAAGAGATGGAATAGTACTTTTCAGTGTCCGACCAGCAAAGAAAAGAAAGCTAATTAATCTTTAGACAAGGAAAGCAAGTTTTACCTGTTAAGTAAAAGTGATTAATTATGAATGAAAAGTTAGTCCATTTAATTCTGAAAGGTTAAGATTAACGAAATAGTTTATTATGATAAAATTTCAATAGAGTCAATAATATTGTTGTACCAAGGTGCTACTTATAGAGGTTATCGTTGATTGATAAGGAGACATAACCGGTATAAAATTATATCTTTGCTTTGTGAACGTATTCTGCGATTTACATGAAAATTTATATCGTTCACGCTGATTGAGGGTATATACGATTATTCGTTGAAGCTTCAAAAGAGGAGCAACTACAAGAGGCAACGGATCTGTATTACGTGTTCATCAGTTACACACGGAAGCTATCGTTTCTGGTACTTAAGTTGTTGAGAAAGTTAAGTTGTGTTGACAGGGAATACAGAGTAAGCTACACGGTAGGCTGCTTTTGTTGGTGGAGTAAATACATCATTCCTACTAATACATTCAGTATTTTTCTGATGACTAATACTAGCTTTGGTAGTCGTTTATCTTTTTAACCTTGTTTACTCTCATAGATGCGGTGCTGTAATAAATACCCAGATAGCTATCACTGACCCCATTATACCAGGAAAAGTGTTATTGTGTCCATCTGTTGGTACATAGTGATGTCGGAGAGATCTGTAGTTTGATTTATAGCGTGAAAAGAATACCAAAACATACGTGGCGTTGTTGTGTCAGTATAAACGATTAGCTCGAGTCACACAGAAAAAAAAATTGTTGAAATGGTTCTGAGCACTATGGGACTTAATATCTGAGGTCATCAGTCACCTAGAACTTAGAACTACTTAAACCTAACTAACCCAAGGACATCACGCACATCCATGCCCGACGCAGGATTCGAACCTGCGACCGTAGTAGCCACGTGGTTCCGGACTGAAGCGCCTAGAACCGCTCGGCCACAGCGGCCGGCAAGTCACACAGATTAAGTTGTTGAGTGTAGGCATGGACTTGTCAGCACAACTTATTGTAGTGTTAGAAGAGTGAGCTACATTGGCCGACATTGCTTTTCACCTGCGTGCTGCAGTGCTGTTAGAGCTTGCTCATACACTATGTGTCCCACGAGTTAGTACTATCTGAAGGGAAACGCAGTACAAAGCTGGCGTTAGTGGTATTTAAAGGGTGGCGCAGTACAGAGTTCTTAGGGGTATGAATAAGGTAGGGTGGATTCAGATTCGGTAGGACGTGTATATGTCGAGGTGGAGCTAGTGGTCCGAGAGAAGGAGACAGTTGAAATTTCTGTGCGAGACGACGTGGGGAGTATTTAGGTGGAGGGTTGGTGAGATGTGTAGGTGGAAACGTGGCATCACACTAGCATCGGAAAGGAGAAGGGACTCAACAGGATTTTCGGAGTCAAATTTACGGATGCTGTAGCTTTTTCAGAGGTGTTCAATGTGAGCTTGAGCGATAAGATGTGGGGCGCTAATAAGTTGTTGAAGGATTCTTGTGCGAGAAGGTAAGCGAATGCGGAGAGCAAGGCGGACGGCATGGCATAAAATTTCGACGTTTCCGATTTTCGTTCCAACAGAAAAAATTCGTTGGTGTGACGGGGTTTCTCTTCCTGTATGGACTGGTTAATAAAGGACGGAGGTCATGACATGGCATACTTGTGAGGTACGAAGTACAGCACCCTGTCCAATTAGCCCTTTCGGTACCAGTGGTTTCTGCCTGAAACTACTATTTTATTTCATTTTCACATGAAACCACCTATTCTGTTGCAAGACAGTGACATCTGGTGGTACACTGAGGTACGTCCGCGAATGTAGTGCATTGTAGCAATCACTTGCAGCTTTGAACGCGATAATTGGGGGGGAGGGGGGGTTGTTACGTGATTGTAGCTGATTGTTACTTTTTTATTTATGTGTTAGTGCTCATATCGAGAAGTTCATTGACACTGAATGTAAGTGTATCTCAAGTTACTGTACTCTAAATATGGGTTTACACTACTGATGTCGCGAGTGGTTTCGAAATGTAGCCACTGGAGCTGTATGTACTCTTGATACAAATTTCTATTTTTGCCTGTTATTTACAACTATAATTTCTTTTGGGTATTATGAGTTCACAAAACTTTCAAGATATGGGATGGTGTCCAGGAAAAATGCGTAACTGTTTCCCAATATATCTCATGAAACGAAGGGAGTTAACACTGTTCGTTCCAGTGCTTCCAAAGCCGAACTACAAGTTTAGAACAATTGCTCGTTTTCTTTTCGCCAATTTCTTTTTGTATTCATTGATTACTGTGAGAATTAGGTGAAGTTTGTGAAAAATTTTAAAATTATAATGTAAATTTCTTGGAAATTTCTTCTTGTATTCCTTGCTTCCTATGACAATAACGGTTAATTTTGTGAAAAATTTTAAAATTAAATTGGTTTTATGTTGCTGGAATTCAAAGGGTTAAAGAGTCTCAGTATTCCTTCGTTTCAGGACAACTTTTAGTATCCCTATAGGCTTAGGCTGGAGCCATGGAGTAATTTTGTGATAAGTAACATGCAAAAAGCAGCATTGCTCAGCGACCTTTGAATTAAAATACTGTAACGTGGCATTTTACCCCTTCACCATCACTGCGACTTACGTGTCCTACGATATGTTACTACAGAAATAGTGGGGATTTTCTGTATGTTATTGCTATGTATATAGATGTTCCACTGGTAAAGTGAAGCGCGGTGATGGCTTGCATGATTTTTATAATCACGGCTTGCTCCGGCACGTGTGCTGTCTTCTCGTTTGGCTGTTAAAATTCTGCTGCGTTCCTCTCCATATTGTCGGATCGAATTAGTCGCTTCAGCTGACAGGCAACCCAGTAATCAGCTTTCCGACCTTGGCTGCTATCATAATTTCCTAAACAGTTCGTCGGAATTCCTTTTGACCCAGCGTAGTGAAACAAGTCCATTAAGCATGGACTCAACCAGTCGCTGTCCGTCCCCATAGCTGTGGGATCAGAGCGGTGGAAGGCCATGCGAGGGGCCCGGGTTTAGTTCCCGGCCGGGTTGGAGAATTTCTCCCTTCTGGGACTGGGTATTGCGTTGTTTCCATCATTATATCAACCTCATCGACACGGCAGTCGCCGAAGTACCGTCAACTAAGAAGACTTGCGCCAGGCGATCGGTCTACCCGACGGGAGGCCCTCGCCATACGACACATTTCATTTCAACAGGCGCTGGTGTTCTCCGTAGAATTATTGAACCATGCTGCCTCTACAGCCGTCCATAATTGCGGAAGTGTTGCCGGCGCTGGACTTTGTGCACGAACTGACCTCTCGGTCATGTCCCATAAATGTTCCATGGGATTCATGTCATGCGATTTGGTTAGCCAAATCATTCGCTCGAGAACGTTCTTCAAAACAATCACGAACAACTGTGGCCCAGTGACTTGGCTCTTTGTGATCCATAAACATTCCATCGTTGTTTGAGAACAAGAAGTCCATAAATGGTGGCAAATGGTCTCCAAGTAACCGAACATAACCATATCCAGATAATGATGGGTTCAGTGTGACCAAAGGACCCAGTATATTCCGTGTAAACTCATACCACACCATTATCGGCCCACCGCCAGCTTGCACAGTGCCTTTTCGGTAACTAGCTTTAGTTCTTACCAAATGAAATCTGGACTCATCTGACAAGGACACAGTTTAGGAGTCGTCTAGGGCGCAAGCGATAAGGCCATAAGAACAGGAGAGGCACTGCAGGCTACGTTATGCTGTTAGCATATGCACTCGTGTCTTTTACCATATTTCCTTTCTGCCAAATTTCGCTGCACTGTCCTAGCGGATACAGTCTTTGTCCGCCCCACATTAATTTCTGAGGTCGCTTGTCTGTTAACACTGACAACTCTGCGCAAACGCCGCTGCTTTCGGTCGATAAGTGAAGACCGTACTGCGTTGTCCGTGGTGAGAGGTAACGCCAGAAATCTAATATTCTATAGACACTGTGGATCTCGGAATACTGCCTTTCCTGACTATTTCCGAAATAGAACGTCTCACGCGTCTACTATACCGCATTCAAAGTCTGTCAATTCCCATCGCGCTGTCATAATCATGTCGGCCATCTTTTCACATGCATCACCTGAATACGAATGTCAGCTCCGCCAGTGCACTGCATCTCTATACCTTGTGACCGCCATCTGCACGTGAATGTTACTATCCCATGACTTTTGCCACATCAGTGCAGAGCATCTGGAGAGACGGAGAGATGCTCTATCCACGGATTTCTCTTAGTGTTTGCAGTCTTTACCTTCTGATACCCCAGAGATTCTTAGGATTAACCCCCTCACGTCCCAATCCTTGTTGCACTGGTGCACTGGAAAACGAAAAGGCAGAAAATATTCTTTTTATATTGTTACTTCCGAGTGAAACATAAGTTAAAATAACAAGAACTGGATATCCTTACTCTGAAAAAATTGTCAGTGAAAGGGTTACGGTTTATTACTTAATTCTAAGAAGTTATATTACACATTTTCTGATATAATGAAGTGATGAAATTAAAAACAATAAACAGAATGTTCCTTTAACTTCCTCTTTCTTTTACGGTGGTCCACAAATGTATATCATACTGAGACATATAAAAATCATCTTATTAGAACAGAACCTATACTCAGCTTTTGCGTTATCGTCTGTCTACAATAATGGTTAGATCTGCCTCATGAGTTTTCGGTATTGTGCTGTAATTACAGATGCAGTTGGTATAATATTGAATAACGTCGTAAAATACGGATTCTGGAAAATTTTAGATAGTGTTTATTTGACTTATTAATTTCGGCGCGTGACCTTCATAAGACGTCGCGAGCCAGTAATCTACCTAACGCATACTCAACTTCAGAGCTCCCTCTAGACGCCTTTACCTTTCATAATGCCGAACTGGTCGTCACGCGACAGATCTTTAACTACTTTGTTTTAGTTGCCGTACCTCAATCGGTATAAACTGAACCCTTACAGGATCACTTTCTTGGTCGTCTGTATGTCTGTCCCTTCGTCTGTTAGGAACGGGTAAAGAAATTAAGTAGAAATTTATTTCACGTACTAGGGCGGTCTGAAAATTCAATGCATGTGTGCCAAATATGTTGATATTCCCAGAAATTCATCTAAAGGTACAGATGAACTATCTACATTCATGTCGGACCTGGTAATCTAGCGATAAGCGTGTACCTAAGAACCGAGAGGTCACGGGATTGAATCTCGGCCGGACCACGGATTCTTAACCCTTCGTTTTAGCCTAGCCTTCACCTCTCATCGATCTGAGTAGTCGCCAGGAAGAGCATGCGATTCGGATTCCATGGTAAACTATAGGTCTGTTTCTGCTATTGCATGAGTAGCGTAGATTAGAGACACACAAGTCATCGAAGTGGCGTCCAGTAGAAAGACTTGCACCAGGCCGTTGTACCACACGAAAGTATTATTACCTATACATATGGAGGTAATCCAGTTGCAAAGTTTCAGTGGCTGTAGAAAGAGAACTGCTGCTGAGAATGAGGACAAGTTTGAACAGCATATTATTGACGCAGGGGGAAAAATAATGAAAAAAAATAGAATTGATGGCGCTGTGAGCGACAGAAAATCACAACAGACACGCAGCACATGACTGCTCCTCAGTTTGCGTGCGAGACGCCAAACATGACTGTCTCATGGGAGACAGCGTGCTATTGGTAAAGCTCTTTTACAACAACGGTGACTGTGCCAGTAGCTCTGCATAGGTTCCGGATACTCAGGGGTATAAAAGAAGGCTCTGGTGCGATGCCTGCTAAGGGTCTGGAGAGAATGATTATGTAGAGGGGAAAAAAGCAATTGATCCTACATCCGTTGAGGATGTAGGCACAGCACTGCAGGAGGGGTCTAATGTTGGTATGCGAACATGCAGCGCACACGCAGCTGCCCGAAGGTTGGAGACGTCAGTGAGAACGGTGCAGAAAATCGTGCGAAACATTCTGCAATACTATCCATACAAAATCACGTATGTTCAGGAGTTTCTTCCTGCTGACCTTCCAGCAAGGCAAACGTTTGTTCTGGAATTTCTTGCTCGCATGAAAGTAAACAGTGGATAGCCATGGATCATTCTGTGGACAGAAAAAGGACATCCATCTCCAAGGACATGTCAATAAGCCGAACTGCGAAATATGAGCAACGGAAAATCTGCAAGCTCATCAAACGGTACTATTTCATTCTGCAAAGGGGACTGTGTGGTGAGGGTTAATAGCATCCTTCACTATACGGCCATATTAATTCGAGGTGATGAGTCCTGTAGCGTCACTTGTAAACGCTATGAGAATCTATTACGCACTGACGTCCTTCCAACGCCTCAACAGCGTGGATGTGTGGCTGGGATCACTTTCACGCAAGACGGCGCTCCTGCGCGCATTACACAGCCAGTGTAGCTGCTACTGCAGGGGCCTTTCGGAAATGCTAGAATTAACAGCCGTCATTTCCCAACTAGTTGGCTGTCCACATCGCCTGATCTTAATCCGTGTTAATTCCATTTTGAAAAATGTTGTGTTCAGTGTTCCAATTACTAACATGTCTAAATTGAAGACAAGCGTTGCGTAACGCATTCTTAAGGTGACCTCAGATAAACTCCGATCTTTTGAGGAAAATGCTGTTTCTCGATTTCAACTTGCGGCTGTAAACTAAAGAGAGCATATCGTACACGTCTTGCACCAGGCTGCAGCCTTACGACCCTTGGAAACATATGTCATTTTGGTTTTTATGCGGTTTTTGACACTAGGTGGATTATAAAACGATATTTTGCTGTTAATGTGGTTTGTGACACGAGGGAAATAGAAAACTGATTTCTCCTCTCCGATGTGGTACCCCCTTGCCGTGGTGGAGGCAGCGCGGAGTGGCAGCGCGGTTGGAGGCGCCATGTCACTAATCGCGTGGACCCTCCCACCGGAGGGTCGAGTCTGCCCTGGGCGTGGGTGTGTGTGTTGTGCTTAGCGTAAGTTAGGGTAAGGTAGTTTAAGTACTGTGTCAACAGTTCGGCTCCATAGGAATTCACACACATTTTCTCCTTGCCGTGGTGGATGGGCTTACTTAGCAGTGCCGCAACTGTCGACTGCTGAAGCTTTGCAGTCACGCACGTTCAACAGTTTGGTTGCTGTAATGTGCACACCAAAAAGAAATTATCGTTAAATATCTTTTTGTTCCACGACGTTTCTCCCTGTGTCAATAATATGCTTTTCAAATCTGACTTCATTCTAAAAAATTCAAATGGCTCTGAGCACTATGCGACTCAACTGCTGAGGTCATCAGTCGCCTAGAACTTAGAACCAATTAAACCTAACTAACCTAAGAACATCACACACATCCATGCCCGAGGTAGGATTCAAACCTGCGACCGTAGCGGTCGCTCGGTTCCAGACTGCAGCGCCTAGAACCGCACGGCTACTCCGGCCGGCGACTTCATTCTCAGCAGTGGATTCTTTCAACAGCGTTTTGAAACTTGAACTTTAATTAATGATACCCTATGCTTAACTGAGTTCACATGGGACCCTCAGATCGCACTTGTCCGGCTCTTTCTCTTCATTATGCTATATTTTATTCTTGTCAGCAACCTGGATGGTTAGCTGCTAAGCTTGTTGCGCGACGGGTCTCTAACACACGTTTTTGTTGTCGTCGGAATTGCACGGATGATATTTCTCCGTAACTCCTGACGTATTTGTCGAGACTCACAGATTCTACAAATCAGACTGAATCGTTTGGTTGGCACTTCGCTCAGTGCAGTTATAGGGCCAAAGAAATCCTGCAGTGCAGACTAATGTCTAACGGAGTTCCTTAATCAAAGGTTTGCAAAAGCCCTGCACTCGTACTGAACCTCCAGAAATGTCTCCGTTTAGCCGATGAATCCGTAGTTGGTGGTGTAGGGGGCATAAGACATAAGTAGCCAGTCTTTCCCACCTGAGTTTTACTATTATTAAGCCAGTCCGTCCTTGAATAGACTTAGTGAGCCGCCGCATAGGGATTCTTCCTACTTGTTATGTGGAGGTGCTCTCATAGTTTTACGTCCCCTCGCAGTTCTGTAGCAGCGCCGTCAGATTGTGGAAGTGAAATACCACTATGTTTTCGCATTTAGGGGGAAGACGGTTTTTTTGCAAATAATTTTTACACGATATGCCATTACGGCGCGTTTATTTAAGAAACACTGTAAAATGAACTTGTGCACACTGATTACAAGCTCAGTATTAACGGTAGGACAGTATGGTCTACCGCACGACTAGATCGAAAGGCATCCTACCGACTATGGCGTACAGTCTGTAGCTGGAACGTACAATGGTTTAAGTTCATATAAGATGGTACATCTTCGGTTCTGCCAAAATTATTCATTTATTTCTTAATATCAACGTTTCCTGGCAGTGTGACATTACTGGTAGGTATCATTTATGACCCGTAGACTCCTGGAAATTTATGAATAGCAAAATGCAACTTCTGTTAGCAAATATTTATTAATAAGAGTTATTTGATTCGCGCCATAATAAATGTACTTTGCTTACGTATCTCTTTGCCGACGTCATGAAAGATTTCTGCATCAGCACCTCATCCCACTGGCTTTGCGAGCGCCAGATGGCCGTCCGCCTCTGCTAGCCAGCGCGGAAAGCTACCGCTTGTTTCTTACGAGGGCGTTTGAAAAGTCCCTGCAAAGTTCGAGAGATGGCGTCACCGGCGCGTATCGAGGTCATGTTTAGTCAGTAGCATCTTTGGAAAGAACGAAAATCAAGTTTCAGCTATATTGGTCTATTTCCTTGTGTTTGGCATTCGTGTGAATCAAGGAAGTCGAGTGATTGTCAAATATGGACTAAAGAGGGATTACTTTATGAAAGACAAAACGCCTCAGGAGACTAAAGAGAAGCTTCATAAACATTACGGTGACTCTGAACCTTCGATTAGAACAGTTTATAAGTGGTTTCAAAATTTTCGGAGTGGCCATAAGGTCACAAGTGATGCTGAACGCTCTGGACGCCCTGTGGAGGTTACGACTCCAGAAATCATTGATAAAATCCATGATATGTTGATGAATGACAGAAGATTTATGGTACTTGAGACTGATAGTGCTGTGGGCATCTCAAATGAACGAGTGCATAATATTTTTCATAGCATTTGGACATGAGAAAGCTATCCGCAAGATGGGTTCCGCGATTGCCCACTCTTGACCAAAAACGGAATCGTGTGAAGTGCTGCAAGAATGGTTTGCAGCTGTTCAGGAAGAATCCGTAGGATTTTGTCGTTTCGTCACTGTGGATGAAACATGGATACATTACTGTACTCCTGAGACCAGACAACAATCTCTACAACGTGTTACCAAGGGAGAATCTGGACCGAAAAAGGCGAAGAACATTCCTTCGCCGAACGAGGTGGCCCAGCGGTTCTAGGGGCTACAGTCTGGAACCGCGCGACCGCTACGGTCGCAGGTTCGAATCCTGCCTCGGTCATGGATGTGTGTGGTGTCCTTAGCTTGGTTAGGTTTAAGTAGCTCAAAGTTCTAGGGGACTGATGACCTCAGCAGTTAAGTCCCATAGTGCTCAGAGCCATTTGAACCAACCATTCCTTCGGCCGGAAAGCTTATGGCGACTGTCTTTTGGGATTCGCAAGGAATAATCCTAATCCACTACCTGGAAAAGGGTAAAACTATTACAGGTGCATATTATTCATCGTTACTGGACCGTTTGAAAACCGAGCTGCAAGAAAAACTCCCACTATATGACCGCAAAAAAAGTCCTTTTCCATCACGACACTGCACCAGCACCCACCTCAGAAGTTGTGGTCTCAAAATGAATGGAAATAGTATTCCAACTCGTTTCACATTCCCCATATTATCGAGACTTGCCTCCCCAATTTGAAGAAATGGCTGGCGAGGCAAAGATTTTATTCAAACGAGGAGGTGATTGCAGCAACTAATAGCTACTTTGCAGACTTGGACAGTTCCTATTATTCGGAAGCGATCAACAAATTATAACAGCGTTGGACGAAGTGTACAAGTCTAAAAGGGGATAATGTCGAAAAATTAAAATGGATTACCCCAAACAAGTAAGTAGTTTTTTTTTATTTTTGCACGAACTTTTCAAACGCCCCTCGTACTCTGTACGTACTGCAGCTCCGATACAGTCACTTCAGGTATGTGAAACAGCAAAAGAGGCTCCAAAGCCAAAATAGGAGCTGCATTAGGTGAACCACCTTCAAGGATGCAACTACACACCAACGCAATTTCACAGCGCTGAAATTCGCGCAGAGACCGTCTCAAAAATACGTAAAGTTGCGACAAGGGTAATTCCTTTTCCTTACGGAAGTAGTTCCTCCGCTCATTTTCCTAGCCGAAGCGAAAAATCCGGTAAAAATGCAACACAATGGAAACAAGACAAGAGTGAATGGGGGTGTGGGGTTAGCTGACGGCGATATTTCATATAAGCGGACTTAGCGGCTGTCGCGGAAGCAGGTGGCGCCCGCAGGCGGCCGCTCGCCATTCATCTCAGCAGTCGGCATGATGAATGGCGGCGGCGCGCCGGTCGCTGGTCCAGACGTGGCCAGCGCAGCGGAACGTGCGAGGCTGCAGTCGCGCCGCGGCGTCGTTAATTTAGCGTACGCAGACAAGTTGGCGTCCGTTGTTAGCGCGCGTTCTCTCCACTGTGTACTGAGCACACCACAGCAAATGAGCGCCACGAACCAAGATAGGAGGAGGAGGTAGCTGTGGCTAATTCCCTGGGAATTAGTGCTGTGAGGGGTAGTTATATGGTTACAATATTCTCACCTCTAGAAAATCTAGCTGCTTCTGTCACACTGGGTCTCGGTGTTAGCCCCCTCCATGCGACTCATTTTTCCCAGCGAAGGGCGACTCGGCGGGACCTCGGCCGTAAGAGAGGTAGCCATAGAGGTTTAAGTACCACTACGAACAAATTGCCCAAGTGCAATAAGGGCTCGCTCCATGAGGGTTCCGAGCAAACTTAAGTACATGGATAATTACATAAAATCTGCACTGCAAATATTGCGGAAATATGAAGTGCTATTGATGTGCGGTTTTCACAGAATCGGTTGGTACTCAGGGGCTCGTGTTTTTAGCCAGTCAACAGATAGTAATAATACTTCGAGAGTGTATTTTTGCTTTTGTATCCCAGCTGGAAGGCGGCGCGTGGGTTGGATCAGGGAAAGGTAAAACACGTCGGTACTGCTGTATGAATTTAAAAATGGTTTACTGGTGCAAGAAAGAATACATAACTTTGTACAGATGCGAAGTCTTCGACCCGTCGTATGGAGAGCAAACTGAAGAGAAGTTTCCTGGCTGGCTGCACCTAATGAAATCGGCAGAAATGGTTGTGGGGCTCGTAGATCTCAACAGCACCGGCTAGACGGCGCTGTCGTCTGTGTCTCGTGGTAGTGCCAACATTTGGAATGGACGGAACCGTGCGGATAGGTGTGAGCTGTTCCGGGAAGGTGAGGGATGGATTCCGGAACGTTTTTACTTAATTATTATAAAAAATACGTGGCCATAGTGCGCGTAAGATAGATGGTTGATGACTTGTTCCACATGTGCGGTGTTTCTGCATTCCTTTCCATCTTCTGAATGTCAGGTCACCGGAACGACAGGGATATATCTTTCATGACACAGTTGTCGCTGTTTTAAGAAACAGACCGAAAATGTTAACAAACCGTTTCTCAGAAATATGACCCTGGAACTACCAATCGTATTTAAGCTATGTAGTTGTAGAAGAGGATTCCTCCAGTGCACCGAGTGTAATAAAATGCTCCACATCATGGCAGCTATGTTCTCCTACAATCCGCTGCCACGTATGCCTTCATTCTGATGAAGAAAACCCTTCTCCCAAGTAAACCTCGCGGAGAGAGGCAATTTAAAAGATGGATGTTGCTCCCAGGCACAAGGGATCCTTTAAGAGAGAAAGCGGCTGCTGCTTTGGAAGAATTCGTTTCATGCCTTTTTCTTTTTAACCAACAGCGAACAACGTGAAGGGCTATATATAAAGATATCTCGACAGCCTCACATGCGTCACTCGTGGTTGTAGATGCCCTATAGGCAGAACTTCGGCAAAGCTATCACTTCGGCGTGCAGAAACAAAATCTGTCTTCCGTTTGAGGAATTATAAATAAAATAAAAAATGAAGTTATTGTTTCGGTAATGCTACAGATGAAACTGCCACGTATACAGTAAAAGACTCGAAAAAACTCTCCATTACGCAGTCATAATGAAAGGGGGAAAATTCCTCACTTTTAATTTATTATCGTCATAAAAGGAAAATTCTATGCCAGTCATTCTGCTGTAAATTTAAAATTTCGCAAAGATTTCGCGTGGTAACAAAAATACAATGTTGTCGATTTATATGTATTTCAAATTGGTTCAAATGGCTCTGAGAACTATGGGACGTAAAATCTGAGGTCATCAGTACCCTAGACCTTAGAACTACTTCAACCTAACTAACCTAAGGACATCACAAACATCCATGCCCGAGGCAGGATTCGAACCTGCCACCGTAGCGGTCGCGTAGTTCCAGACTGAAGCGGCTAGCACCGCTCGGCCACACCGGCCGGCTATATATATAGTGGAGATATGACACCAAAATTGTACCGCTTCTTCTCGAGTGTTCTTAGTCGGCCTTACACCGTGTGGTTCACGTAAGAGGAGACGAAGATTGTATAAGGAAGATCACAGTGATTTGTGTGGTTAACGTGACGGCGTCACATAAATGGGCTACAAAATTTAATGGGACGCACTGAAAGAGAAATATTTTGCATTGCAGACTCTCTTACTCATAAACCTCAGAGAATGTGTCCCCCACCTCGAGTCGTTAAACGTACTAATCCGTTACTCGTAGAGTGATGTGGGGTTATTATCTGGTGGTGCTGACCACAATCAACCACTACGAGGCAGATATTTCACGGTTTCTGTATCACGATAGCGGTTCAATGAGCGAATAACATCGATTTGGCGCTCTCCAGTTCCGCGAACTCCATCTCTTCCTGATAACCACTTCTGTAATCTTCGCACGGTCTTGAGCCACGTGCACAACTAGCGACAACATCGCGCGACATTGTCTACGGACAGTTGCGTTACATTGTATCTCGACAGTCGCTACACAAATTCGTATCCCCACACCTTTGGAGACAGTTCCACTACAGAAATCGGAAAGCGATGTCCCAATAAATTTCTCTGTGCGTTTAATTGTTCCTAATTAGTTTCAGATTACCAAAATAGGTAAACGTAAACCTTAACGTTACTGGATGAGAATTCCATTTTCGGAATCCATTACTATTACTGTGACTCTTCTCGAAACATTAGAAATGAAAGATGCTATGGGTTTCACAACATTTTTATGTACGTGCCTTACTGATATCGAAGCCATTCTGCCAATCTTTGGAGAGGAGGGTTCGAACGGCACCACTATATTTAGGAAAATCATTCCAGGCATGTTCCAGTTAGCTGTCACACAGTGGTTTCTTGTCATTGGTGAATCTTTCACCAGCCTGGTGTACACATCTATGAAGACGAGCGCTGGAAATTAATGCCTGTGAAAACTCTTAAAGCTTTTTATGTAAAACAAACGTTATTGACCTTTTTTTTAACTTTATTCTTCATGTCTACATATTTATTTCTCAGTCTATTCACCATTACGACAAACACATTTCTGCCAACTAGGGACCAGTTTCTTCACACCAGCGCTGTAGAATGTCTGCCTTGGTTGACAGAGCCGGCCGGTGTGGCCGCGCGGTTCTAGGCGCTTCAGTCTGGAACCGCGTAACCGCTACGGTCGCAGGTTCGAATCCTGCCTCGGGCATGGATGTGTGTGATGTCCTTAGGTTGGTTAGGTTTAAGTAGTTCTAAGTTCTAGGGGACTGATGACCACAGATGTTAAGTCCCATAGTGCTCAGAGCCATTTGAACCATTTTGAATATTGGTTGACGGAGCCACAGTCTCTGTTCTGATTGCACCATTTCATCACCATCAAAGTGATGTCTAAGTTCTGCAAACAGAGAAAAATCGGGTGCGGCCAAGTCCGGACTGCATGGAACATGATCGATGACAGTGAGCCCAAGACGTCTGACTGTTGCATATGTCGCAGTGGTGGTATGTGGTGTGGCATTGTCAGCTGAAGGAGACAGTTTCTATGTATAAATGAATTTTCCGAATTCGAAACGTTGTTACACCATTCTTTTTCTCACGCACCGAGATATTTATGTTACACATCGCCATATTAAACGCAAAATCGTTGCATCTGTGTGTCCATGAAGTATAAAGACGTAGCATGTTAATAAAGTTTGCCTTATGTAAAAACCTTTAAGTGTTTCAACATAAAAAATTGAGGCGTCACTTCTCAGCACACCACCGTAGAATTTAGAACAAGCGACCTCAAGAACTGTTTCAGTAACCTATGAAGCGATAATTACTTCACAAAATGACATTCTATAGCTCATTAATGGAAACAGTACGCTCTATTCAACCTAATTTGGGATGAAGTTCCACTTTAGTCTGTTATACAGCTCGCTGTACGAATCGATTCCTGTAATGAAAATAGATTACAGAAATTGCTCACAAACACAAACAGGAAATGCGTAAGTCAAGAGAACGATATCGAAGTTGTGATTTGTTGCAATTTATCAATTCACTAGATAAATGGATATCACAGAACACATCGCTCTAATGAGTCCATACAGTGTTTTTGTCCCTTCGTTTACATTTGTAGCAGTTCTGAAGCGAATGCCGTGGTTTCCTTCAGTTTAGAAAACGGGTTGAACGTACGAGGGCTTACGTCAGGCAGTGCAGTTGGTGGTATAGCACTTAGCAGCCCCAACAGTCAAACAAATCAGTAACAGCTTGCACTGTACGTGTTTGAGCATTGTCCTGCAACATGATAGTCAGGTCCTGCAGAAAGTGTCATCACTTCTGTCTCTAAGCTGGTCGTAGGTTGTGTTCCAAAAATGAACAGCATAGACACAGAAGTCATGACAGTTTCTGCAGGATCCGACAATCATTTTATAGGACAATGCTCAAGAACGTACAGTGCAAGCTGTTACTGATTAGTTTGACTGATGGAGATGCTAAGTGCTATACAACCTACTCTACTGCCCTGACTTAAGCCCTCATAAGTTCAACTCGATTGCTAAACTGAAGGAAACACTTCACGGCATTTGTTTCAGAACTGCTACAAATTCGTCGGGCAATAGACCGTGCCGCTCGAATTTTCAACACAACTGACACTGCTAAGAGTATCCTATGACTTCCACATCGCTGGCAACTGGTTGTACACAATGCTGGTGACTACTCAGAAGATCAGTAAAACTTTGAAACACTTACGTATTTTGTACGAGCTGTAAATTAATAGTTGCCTCTATTAAAGTTCCAACCCTCCTACATATCCGTGCAATGCTCAATACTCAGATAGTCCCACATAGATTACAGTGTTAGAAGACTGTTCCCGAAGTTGTAAGTTTATACGGGTGTCAAACGTTTGCGATAAATAATGTAGACAAGCGAAATAGAATCCTACAGAAGAGTGCTGACGATTAGATTGTTGTTGTTGTTGTTGTGGTCTTCAGTCCTGAGACTGGTTTTATGCAGCTCTCCATGCTACTCTATCCTGTGCAAGCTTCTTCATCTCCCAGTACCTACTGCAGCCTACGTCCTTCTAAATCTGCTTAGTGTATTGATCTCTTGGTCTCCCTCCACGATTTTTACCCTCCACGCTGCCCTCCAGTACTAAATTGGTGATCCCTTGATGCCTCAGAACAGGCCCTACCAACCGATCCCTTCTTATACTCAAGTTATGCCACAAACTCCTCTTCTCCCCAATTATGTTCAATACCTCCTCATTAGTTATGTGATGTGCCCATCTAATCTTCAGCATTCTTCTGTTGCACCACATTTCAAAAGCTTCTATTCTCATCTTGTATAAACTATTTATCGTCCATGTTTCATTTCCATACATCGCTACACTCCATACTAATACTTTGAGAAACGACTTCCTGACACTTAAATCTATACTCGATGTTAACAAATTTCTCTTCTTCAGAAACGCTTTCTTTGCCATTGCCAGGCTACATTTTATATCCTGTCCACATCAACCATCATGACTTAATATGCTCCCCAAATAGCAAAGCTCATTTACTACTTTAAGCGACTCATTTCCTAATCATCAGTTATTTTGCTCCCCCCCCCCCCCCCCCATAAACCATGGACCTTGCCGTTGGTGGGGAGGCTTGCGTGCCTCAACGACACAGATAGCCGTGCCGTAGGTGCAACCACAACGGAGCGGTATCTGTTCAGAGGCCAGACAAACGTATGGTTCCTGAACAGGGGCAGCAGCCTTCTCAGTAGTTGCAGGGGCAACGGTCTGGATAATTGACTGATCTGGCCCTGTAACTCTAACCAAAATGGCCTTGCTGTTGTGGTACTGCGAACGGCTAAAAGCAAGGAGAAACTACAGCCGTAATTTTTCCCGACGGCATGCAGCTTTACTGTATGATTAAATGATGATGGCGCCCTCTTGGGTAAAATATTCCGGACGTAAAATAGTCCCCCATTCGGATCTCCGGGCGGGGACTACTCAGGAGGACGTCGCTATCAGGAGAAAGAAAACTGGCGTTCTACGGATCGGAGCGTGGGATGTCAGATCCCTTAATCGGGCAGGTAGGTTAGAAAATTTAAAAAGGGAAATTGATAGTTTGAAGCTGGATATAGTGAGAATTAGTGAAGTTCGGTGGCAGGAGGAACAAGACTTTTGGTCAAGTGAATACAGGGTTATAAATACAAAATCAAATAGGGGTATTTCAGAAGTAGGTTTAATAATGAATAAAATATAGGAGTGCGGGTAAGCTACTACCAACAGCATAGGGAACGCATTATTGTGGTCAAGATAGACACGAAGCCCACGCCTACTACAGTAGTACAAGTTTATATGCCAACTAGCTCTGCAGATGATGAAGAAATTGATGAAATATATGATGAGATAAAAGAAATTATTCAGGTAGTGAGGGGAGACGAAAATTTAATAGTAATGGGTGACTGGAATTCGACAGTAGGAAAAGTAAGAGAAGGAAACATAGTAGGTGAATATGGATTGGGGCAAAGAAATGAAAGAGGAAGCCGTCTGGTAGAATTTTGCACAGAGCATAACTTAATCATAGCTAACACTTGGTTCAAGAATCATAAAAGAAGGTTGTATACATGGAATAACCCTGGAGATACTAGAAGGTTTCAGATAGATTGTATAATGGTAAGACCGAGATTTAGGAATCAGGTTTTAAATTGTCAGACAATGTCAGGGACAGATGTGCACTCTGACCACAATCTATTGGTTATGAACTGTAGATTAAAACTGAAGAACCTGCAAAAACGTGGGAATTCGAGGTGATGGACCCTGGATAAACTAAAAGAACCAGAGGTTGTACAGAGTTTCAGGGAGAGCATAAGGGAACAATTGACAGGAATGGGGGAAAGAAATACAGTAGAAGAAGAATGGGTAGCTTTGAGGAATGAAATAGTGAAGGCAGCAAAGGATCAAGTAGGTAAAAAGACGAGGGCTAGTAGAAATCCTTGGGTAACAGAAGAGATACTTTAATTGATGAAAGGAGGAAATATAAAAATTCAGTAATTGAAGCAGGCAAAAAGGAATACAATCGTCTCAAAAATGAGATCGACAGGAAGTGCAAAATGGCTAAGCAGGGATGGCTAGAGGACAAATGTAAGGATGTAGAGGCTTATCTCATTAGGGGCAAGATAGATACTGGCTACAGGAAAATTAAAGCGACCCTTGGAGAAAAGAGGACCACTTGCATGAATATCAAGAGCTCAGATGCAAAACCCAGTTCTAAGCAAAGAATGGAAAGCGGGAAGGTGGTAGGAGTATATAGAGGGCCTATACAGGGGCGATGTTCTTGAGGACAGTATTATGGAAATGGAAAAGGACGTAGATGAAGATGAAATGGGAGATATGACACTGAAAGACCTGAGTCGAAACAATGCCCCGGGAGTAGACAACATTCCATTAGAACTACTGATAGCCTTGGGAGAGTCAGTCCTGAGAAAACTCTACCTTTTGGTGAGCAAGATGTATGAGACAGGCGAAATACCCGCAGACTTCAAGAAGAATATAATAATTCGAATCCCAAAGAAAGCAGGTGTTGACAGATGCGAAAATTACACCGAACTATGTTTAATAAGTCACAGCTGCAAAATACTAACGCGAATTCTTTACAGACGAATGGAAAAACTTGTAGAAGCCGACCTCGGGGAAGATCAGTTTGGATTCCGTAGAGATGTTGGAACACGTGAGGCAATACTGACCCTACGACTTATGTTATAAGAATGATTAAGGAAAGGCAAACCTACGTTTCTAGCATTTGTTCACTTAGAGAAAGCTTTTGTCAATGTTGACTGGAATACTCTCTTTCAAATTCTGAAGGCGGCAGGGGTAGAATACAGGGAGCGAAAGGCAATTTACAATTTCTACAGAAACCAGATGGCAGTTATAAGAGTCGAGGGGCATGAAAGGGAAGCAGTGGTTGGGAAGGGAGTGAGACAGGTTTGTAGCCTCTCCCCGATGCTATTCAATCTGTATATTGAGCAAGCAGTAGAGTAAACAAAAGAAAAATTCGGAGTAGGTATTAAAATCCATGGAGAAGAAATAAAAAATTTGAGGTTCGCCGATGACATTGTAATTCTGCCAGGGACAGCAAAGGACTTGGAAGAGCAGTTGAACGGAATGGACTGTGTCTGGAAAGGGCGCAGATCGAGTCGGAGAGAAAAGATGTTTGTGGCACTAGTTCACTAAAGGGAAGGATCGTTTGATAAGATACGCTCTGTAGCACCAAGGAACAATTAATATGGGGAGTGAAAGTGTGATGTGAAACACTGTAGTATAGTTAGCCGGTTAATGTGGATGTAGGTTGCAGTAGGTGCACTGAGAATTGCTCAAGATAGAGTAACGAGGTGATTTACGACAAATGACTATTCGATCTGACGACCACAGCGGTGAAAACAACAGTCAAAGTGTTATCCGGTTTCAAAATTCCGAAAAGTACTATTTGCTGTTTTATCTTGGTTATTTCTATAATTACTTGTTTTGTTTGGTCCGTATTCCTCTTTGTCTCAATATATTCCGTCACCATAAAACCATAGCAATTGTCGGGGAAGTATTACGTGGACATCGACGTAGCAGACATTTCGTGCTCTCCTTTACAAATGTACTGCCTGAGCAACCTCTATACCTGTATATTATAGCTGTGCTGATTCACTCTCAGAGGAAGAGCGTTTTGTGTTTGAATTTCCCTGCTCAAATACACATCAGAAAGTTTCCGGAGAAAACAACGGAAGCTGGGAGATTACACCCGAGCTTCTTCTAGTTACAACTAGCGTAAGTTTTGTCTCATCAGACAATGCATGTGCCTTAATTGTGTCCAAAGTCATATTTGTATTGTGTGAGCGAAAGGAATACGAATTAAGTCCACTTTATTTTTCTCGTATTTTCCTGATTTCAGAGTTAAAACAGTACGCAATAAAATCGAGTTTTCCCTTTATTTCGTTAGTTATTCCGGAATGCGTGCTAATAAGCTCTTCTACTGGTCCTCAGACAAATAAACTGAATCACTTTAAGAATTAGAAAGAACAACATGGCCCCATGAGTTAAAAATTAAGATGATTCGCGACTCTAGAGGCTGTAACTGTACATCCGCTATTGGGCAGCATTACTTAGCTTTTATTTAGTAGTTAACTCTGTAACTGAGTAAACCCGAAATGTAAAAGAGAAAATACCGTTTAGTTTCTTTCAGGAGGAACAAAAGGCTGCCGGAGGCTGAAAGGGCCTCCGCGTGTCCTTCCATTGTCCCTTTCTCCTTTCACGGGAAATGAGAACCGTCTCTTAGCTAAATGCTTTCAAGACGCCGACGTCAGCGACTGTAAGGTCCTTTGATACGCAAAATGTGAAGCAAAGAACATTATTTCCGGCTAAACTTAGATTAAATAAATAATGTCGCCTCTGTATGACGTGAGGTTGATCGAAAAACTATGGTATTCTTACTTGGCACTTATTCCAGGTGTCACATTATCATGTAAGGATAATAACCTTTCTTTTTCGTTACGTGGCTGGTAATGTAGATGTACGATGGAGAGAAAAAATGTTTCCTGAGTTTCTTGTTCATACTTTTTGGATAATAATACACAGCGAAGTCGAATATAGATAATGTTTAACAAATGCTTCATGTGTCGTAGACTATTTTCCCCTCTCTCTCTCTCTCCATTTTCCCCATAACATTTAAATCTGAAGTTTGAATAATTAATTGCTGTAACTCAGCCTTTTTCGTCTGAAGTAGATTAGTGTTGGTCTTGTCTCTTTTTTGTATGCTACCCGGACACTGAGCGGTAGCTAAGAGAAGGAACATATTGCTTCAGCCTCGAGATGATGGGTCGACCTATCCATAGTCCTCCTAAATGGGTCAAAGAACTTTATGAAATCTGTAAAAATACTTTTATTGGTCTATATGTTCTATGTAATATGAATAGAAATAATGAATACAATGCTTACACAATCCTCTAGGCGTTTAAATTGTACTTCCACACTAACACATTTAATGTAGCTAAGAAGGTGGCATTACCTGGATGCATACTTATTATAGTCTCCTCAACCCATCTCCCCCATCCCCTCCTCTCTTCCTATTACCTTCTGCCATTCTCTCTGTCCATCTCCTCCACCTTACATTGTCTGTGCTTCTGCTACTCCCCCCTCTCTCTGTCTACCTCCTCGTCATTCTTTCCTCTCTACATCGGCTCCACTTTCTTTGTCCCTCTTGTCCTCTTCCATTTTGGAGTGGCCGAGCGGTTCTAGGCGCTACAGTCTGAAACTGTGCGACCGCTACGGTCGCAGGTTCGAATCCTGCCTCGGGCATGGATGTGTGTGATGTTCTTAGGTTGGTTAGGTTTAAGTAGTTCTAAGTTCTAGGGGACTGATGACCTCAGAAGTTCAGTGCTCAGAGCCATTTGAACCATTTTGAACCTCTTCCATTTTTCTGTGCGTTTCCCCGTTTTCCTCGCTGAGTCGATCTTCTCTTCCCTCAGTACTGCTTCCATGTCCTTATCCTTCTCTGTCTGCACACATCTTTCTCCCTCCACATTGTAACCCCCACGCGAATGGGAGTTAGCTGGTTCTTGCTCACACTGTATTTCTTTCCGGATAGTAATACGTGTATCACGTACGGTAGAAGTCGATGTAACTGTTCAAGAGCAGCTATTCAGCCGCGGCATTGCCAGAGTATGCACATGTAACGTATACACAGGGTGAGTCAGGGGGAAAGGTACATGCTTTAAGAGGTGATAGATTCTGAACAAAACACTTCATATGGACATTTGCCTTATTCCAAACTATCCCCGAGGCAGAAGATACTTAACATGAGTTTGTAGATTTTTCTTTGATAATTAGAGAACCGCACGCTCCAATGAAACATGTCACAGTACGCAATTAAATTACGTTAAATTTCCTACAAAAGAGGTCCTATCCATTTTTTTTCTGTAGGATTATTAGTTTGCGGGAAGAGAGGATGAGAAAATTGAAAATCTCGAGCGTCGCATCTGTGTTGTAGCATAGGTGATTTTTGTAGACCAGTTTTCGGTTCTTGCCGACTTGATGGACCGAAAGTGTCCTATATAAAACTGTTCTTCTCAGGTTCCTCTCTACTAATGTGGTGCGATGTAAACATCGACAGTGTTTCAATAATATAGAAAATCAGTTCCATTGTACATTAAATGGGATCTATATCCGAAACAATTCGGAGTGGGGCGTATGTCCGTATCAAGTTTTTTGTTCAGAATCACTATCACCCCTCAAACCAAGTACCTTTCCTCCTGACTCACCCTGTATATATTTATATATATCTTGTGCCTTCGTGGCGTAACAAGTAAACAACTTCCCGTCTGTAAGTTTACATGTGCAAATGTAATCCACCAAGTTACTGTTGTTAGTTATACTTCAGTATTCAGTCAGTAATGGCCATTAGCGCTGGCTCTGATTCCTGTATTTCTCAACTACCAAGTCCCGATACCGTATGGAGGGCCGAGCACAACCGTTACAGATGTTCTGTAGCCGCCGAGGCCCCACGTTACAAGTGCTTGCCGAACATGCAATAGCGCTACGATGAGGATGTAAATCAAGTTTGCTTTATATACACGGTGTAACAGTCGTGAGGGATAGTTATCTTTCGAATTGAGCATGGTGAGTTGATGGTAGTCAAGAATGCCTTTAAAGCAACAAAGACGCCATTTTCAGCACAACACTTAGTTTGAACGAGGTCATGTCACAGGGCTACGACACACTGTATTTTCCTTCTGCGATAAAGTAGAGAAAATTTTCAGGAATCTAGCCACTGTACATGACTGCTGGCAACGGAAGTTACGAGAATGTACGAGCACGGACGGCCACACTACACTACCGAGAGGGAAGACAACCGTGTTCGGCGTATGGCTCTGGCGCATAGTACTGCATTTGTAGTAGCAGTCTGGGCAGCAGTTAGCACCACAATGACCCAACGAGCTGTTACAAATTGGTTACCTGAAGGACGGCTCCGAGCCAGACGCCCTGTAGCGTACATTCTACTGAACCAAACCACCGCTACCTGCGACATTAATGGTGTCAAGCGAGAGCTCATCGGAGGACAGGGTGGAGGTCTGCTGTGTTTTCCGATGAAAGATGGTTCTGCCTAGGTGCTGCCAGTGATGGCCGAAAGTTGGTTAGGAGGAGGCCAGTTGAGGACTTACAACTAGCCAGTCTGCATGCTAGACACACCCTATCTACACCTGGATTTATGGTTTTGGCTGCTATTTCATATGACAGCAGGAGCATTCCCTTGGTTATCCAACGCACTCTGACTGAAAATTTGTATCATTTTTTAAGTCAGTACCGCCATTTGATTGTTTTTTATTTGCAGTGTTACATTTTCACCATCATAATTTCGGCTTCAAAGTGCCCTTATCAAGTGTTTTAATGTTATACGGTGCCTAAAATGGCATACTGCCGTATTTAAAATACATTATTAGATACATTGTCTAAAGGTCAATTAATTCTGGTAAAAGCCTACAGCTTTGTTTTATCACTGAGTACACCACCTTGACTGAAAATTTGTACATCGGTCTGGTGATTCGGCCTTTAGTGCTCCTATTTATGAACAGTATTCCAGTATGTGCTTTCCAACAGGATAACTCTCGTCCACATACCGCTGTTGTAATTCAACATGCTGTATAGGGTGTCGACAGACCGCCTTGAGCTGCCAGATCACGAGCTCTGTCTCCAACAGTGAAGATATGAGACATCATCGGACGGCAACTCCATTGTCATTGACAAACAGCGTTGACTGGCCATGTGTTGAGCGTAGAAGAGCAACAGGCATGAATCTCATTCCACAAACTGACTCCTGTAACCTGTACAACACAATCCAAGCAGGTTCACATGCTTGCATTCAACATTCTGGTGGCTACACTAATTATTAGTCAACCAGCATTTCACGTTTGATATGGCTTGTCTCGCACTTACATTAAAGTGCGATCTTGCAATGTTAAAGACTTAAATATGTTACCTACACGAATGTATTTCCGAAATTTCAATAATTTACATTAATTAATTTTTGGTGTCCCGTTTTTTATCCGTCAGTGTATATATACGTTCCCTCTGAAACTGTGCTTGACCTAGGTAACTATTCTTGAGTGTCCTATTCCCCACTTCGTGATTTCAGTAACTCCATTTGAACTTTCTTGATGAACCACACATTGAATCGCGTGTGCTATACATGCACTCCATATAAAAAGTCCCCATTGTCATTTATTGTAGTATGAAATTGAACTATTTTGTTTACTACTTTCACTGGACCGATGAACCTGGTTGCATAATTTTATTTTAGTAACTAATCGGATTTTCTAAAATTGCCAAAGAGTGGCTGGTTCTTAAAATAATACTATCACTTTTAATATCACTTTATCACTTCATTCTCAAAATCATGGTTAACTAGTTGTATTGTTTTTATGCAGTTGTAATAATTATGGGCTTATATTTTCGAGATAAGATTCATCCTCAAAATTACTTCATTTTATCAAATATATGTTTTTATTAATAAATTATTAAAATTGTTATTTTGGGCGTTAGGGCGAAGTATGGAATGGAACGTCTGTTTTGTATCAGTGAACATTAGCCACGTTAAGACAATATTAAATTTGTTGCGTAACGTCCATGTTGTATAACATACAGCTACCTCAATGGAACAATGTGCAGATGCACGTTCCTGCCCACGTCTTGCGGACGCACGAGTAGGCAGCGACGATTGATGGGCCTCTTCGTCGTATGTTGGGGCAGGTTGTGGGGAGATGGGCATAAGGGGAGGGTGGTACTTTCACATAACGAGGTATGCTTACCTGAAGAGGCAGACAATTGAGGGCAGCAGATGTCATTGCACTACAATGGTTTAATTACTCACCATCACTCAAAAAAAAAAATGGCTCTGAGCACTATGGGACGTAACATCTGAGGTCATCAGTCCCCTAGAACTTAGAACTACTTAAACCTAACTAACCTAAGGACATCACACACATCCATGCCCGACGCAGGATTCGAACCTGCGACCGTAGCGGTCGCGCAGTTCCAGACTGTAGCGCCTAGAACCGCTCGGCCTCTCCGGCCGGCTCACCATCACTCATCATATTAAAACTACTAGTATGCGATTGCATTTGTTGGAATTGCGTTAGTGCTAAATAATTAGCAAATAAAAGTGTGGAGTGATTTTTGACATCATGAAATCGGAGAGCCACCCATCAGTCTTCGTGTGGTGCAGCAGTATACTCAAAGATCTGAGGTAAAGGCTAATGAAAATCTAAGACAAAATTAAAAAAAAGAACACACACCACGAAGGAGTTATCAGAATAGAACGGAAATTGGTAGATGTGATGGATATACACATACAAATAGTTGATAGTAATTACGGCTTGGCATTGTCTGATAGATTGTTGGATGTCCTCTTGATTGATACAGTGTCCAGTTCTGTGTCAAAATCCCGAGATGGTTTGAGGGTCCTTACCAAAATGCTCCTCATGTTCTCGGTTGGGGAGAAATCCGGCGACATTCTTGGACAAGGTCAACTACGAAGAAAGCAGTCCAAACTCCCGCCGCGTGCGGGCGGACATTAACATGCTGAAATGTAAGCCTAGGATGGCTTGCCAGGAATTGAAACATAACGGAGCATAGAGTATAGTCGACGTACCGGTGTGTTAAAAAGGTGTCGTCGATGACAATTAATGGGCTCCTGCTATGAAGTGAAATGGCACCTCGACCCATCTCTCCTGGTAAAATGTAAAGTTAAAAACACCTTTAGCCGTAATATCTTTTTATAAAAATAAACAAATAAATTACGTTCAAATGTGTACGTAGCTAAAGGTGTTTTTAATTTTCCATTTTCCATAGAACAGCGGAAGTCTGTCAATCTTTTACAAAGATGGATATCCACTCACTCATGGTTGCCAGGCTCTATAGTGGTCGACAGTTAGGCTTGTATTCCTCCATAGTCCTAGGATTCTCCAGCCATGTCTTCGGCATGGAATGTTATTGTGTAGAGTAGAATTGTCTTCAACGACACGGCCCTCTTCGGACTGAGCCCCGATGACCAGTGAAGACATATCTGGAGACGCCCTAGACAGTGGTGCCATACCAACCTCACTGTCGCCAGCCATAGCCTCGGCAACCAGAAGTTGTGTGGCACTCTTACAGCACAGATGTACGTCGACAATATTTTACGTTCCGTTTGGTTGCACTTCATGGCAAGCTTGCAAGAGCTTACATTTGAGCAAGATAACGCCCACCCGCATACGGCGAGGGTTTGTGTTGCTTGTCTTCGTACATGCCGAACCCTATCTCGTCCAGCAAGGTCGCCGGATCCCTCCCCAATTGAGAATTTTGGAGCTTTATGGGCCGGGCCCTCAAAGCATCTCGTCATACTGACGATCTAACGCACCGCTTGGATAGAATTTGGCACTATATCTCTTAGGAGGACACCCAACAACTCTATAAATCAGTGTCAAGCCGTATAACTATTTGCATAAGGGCCATGGATGGACCAGGCCGTAATTGACTTACTCAAGTTGCGAAACTCTTTTCTTGTGTAAATTATCCAATTTTTCTAAAATTGTGATAATTTGTTTGTCTGTACGTGTACATTACACCTACCGTTTCCAGTCACATTTGGGAAATTCATTCGCGGAGCATCGCTGATCTTTATTTATTTTTGTCTTAGAGTGTATTTTGGAGAGAACTCCTACATGGCACAGAAACGTGGACGCTGAGGGAGAATTTGAGAGCTAGGCCAGAGTGTTTTGAGGCGTGGAGATGGAAGATGATGGAAAGAATGCTTCTGATCGATAGAGTTGGGTACTCAGGTACCGAGAAAAGTTGGAAAGCGAAGCCAGTTAGATTAGTAATGCAATGAAAAGAAGGTAAGGAAAGTAGATTGGACGCATATAGACTGGCCCGGGATGAATTGCCAATAATCAGGTATACAAAGGGCAAATGCCCCTCTTTTTTGTTCAGATTCTCGCACCTGCCATACTATTTAATTCTGGCCATTCTTCCTGGGACACCCCGTATTAAGAAAGGAGGAGGGGCTTGTAAAAGCAGTTTTAATGTGGTATGCAGAAGGCAAGAAGAGGCGAGGGGTTAAAGATGTCAGATCCTACATGATGTGATGGACGGTAGCACATACAGTAAGAAGCAATGGATCGCAGGAAACGGAGACACAGAGCACCTGCTAACATAGCAGTTAACTGATGCCTGTGGTGGTGGTGGAACTGTAATCCTGTGTCGCTGGTCAAAGCGAAGCTGGTGGCCCTTACTCTGAGAGATTTTACTCGTGCAGCAGCATAGAAAACTAATCCAGATCCGCCAATAAACGTTTCACATTAAACCTATGAAACAGTACGTCGCTTAACTTGTCTTGGGCGCCGCACATCTCTAACAACATGTTTATCGCGGACGGGGACGAGATCGTCTTTTCTTGCAATGGTACAGAAGCTCGGAGACACAGACGAAAGGAAGGTTACACGGAGTTTCCAATCTTTCTACAAATATCCATGAGTTTTTCCGTCGAAAGTGCTTTCGTGTTCAAAAATCTTATCCCGCTTTTCCAAAGGTAACGAATTTCGATTTTGACAGACTGCATTGATGGTGTGCGGGTGGGGGGAGGCGGCAGAGTTGACACGTTGCAGCTAGCCAAATTTGAGAAATACGATACTGCAATGCTTGTTTTATTAAGAAGAATGATTCAATGTTCCTTCGGACTTTGCATCATTCATCTTAACAGCACATGTACTGCAATATTGTATTAAAACGCCGATTCTAGGCAGCGGCATTCAATTAAATTGAGCTGGCTAAACCCGGAGATAAGATCAGCAGAAATTTTTGCGAAGAACCTAACAGTGTTCCGAAAAATAGGCTAAACTCGGCTGGCGGTGGCATGTTTCTTGCTGTGAGAAGTAGTTAATCTTATAGCGGAATTGAGGCAGATAGTTCCTGTGAGTTATCACGGGTAGAGGTCGTTGTTAGCAACCGGAATAAAGTAATAATCGGATCCTTTTACCATCTTCCCACCTCAGATGATACAGTTGCTGAAAGATTCAAAGAAAACTTGAGTTTACTTTCGATCACCTACCCGACTCATACGATAGATAGTTGGTGGTGAATTTAATTTACCCTCGATATTTTAGCGAAAATGCATGTATAAACCCGGAGGTAATCATAAAACATCATCCGAAACGTCGGTAAACGCATTCACTGAAAATTATTTCGAGCAGTTAGTTCATGAGCCCACGAGGATAGCAAACGGTTATGAAAATACACTTGACCTCTTAGCAACAAATAATCCTGAGTTAGTAACGAGCATCAAAACGGATACAGGGATTACTGAACACAGAGTTATCGTAGCGAGACTGAATATTGTAACCCCCAAATCCTCGAAAAATAAACGATAAGTATACTATTCAAAAAAAGGAGCTAAAAATTCAGTTGACGCCTTCCTGAGACACAATCTTCACTCCTTCCAAATTAGCAATGTATGTTATATCAGATGAGGCTTTAAATCAAAGAAATAGTATCGACAGCAATTGACAGATTTGTAACAAATAAATTAACAAACGTCTCAGCTGATCCCCCTGGTACACAAAGCAGGTCAGAACACTGTTGTAGAAACATCGAAAAAAGCATACCGAATTCAAACTTACGCAAAATCTCGAAGATTCGCGCTATTTTACGGTAGCTCGAAATTTAACGCCGACATTAATGCGAGATGATTATAATATTTTCCACAACGAAGCTTTATCTCGAAACCTGGCAGAAAATCCAAAAAGATGCTCGTCGTATTTAAAGTATGCCAGCGGCAAGACATAGTCAATGCCTTCCCTGCGCGATAGGAGTGGAAATACTGTCGACAACAGTGCTGCGAAGGCAGAGTTACTAAACACAGTCTTTCGAAGTTCCTTCACCAAAGAAGACGATGCAAATGTTTCAGAATTCGAACCAAAAACAGCTCCCAACATGAATAACTTAGAAGTAGATATCCTCGGAGTTGTGAAGCATCTTAAATCATTTAATAAAAGCGTCTTCTGATTCAGGCTGCATGCCAATCAGTTTCCTTTCAGAGTACACTGACGCAATAGCTCCATATACTGCCGCTCGCTCGACGAAAGAACCGCACCCAAAGACTGAAAAATTGCACAGGTCATACCAATATTCAAGAAAGGTAGTAAAAGTAATGCACTAAAGTACAGGCCCATTTCATTAATGTCGACATGCAGCAGGATTTTGTAACATATATATTGTGTTCGAACATTATGAATCATCTTAAAGAGAAAGGTCTATTGACACACAGTCAACACGGATCTAATCAACGTCGTTCATGTGAAACAGAACTAGCTCCTTGCGCACATGAAGTGTTGAGTGCAATGACGAGGAATTTCAAATTGATTCCGTATTTCTAAACTACCAAAAGACTTTGGACACTGTGCCACAAAAGTGCCTTGTAGTGAAATTGCCTGCTTATGGAATATCGTCTCAGTTATGTAACCGGATTCGTGATTTCCTGTTAGAGAGTTCACAGTTCTAGTAAAACAGAAGTGATCTATAGCATCCCCCAAGGTAGTGTTACAGGTCCTCTGCCGTTTAAGAGACAGCCTGAGCAGCCGTCTTAGGTTGTTTGCAAGTGATGTTACCGTTAATAATTTAGCAAACGTATCAGAAGATCGAAACAAATTGCAAAACGATTTAGAAAAGATATTTAAATGGCGCACAAATTGGCAGTTGATCGTATTTAATGAAAACGGTGAGGTCATTTACATGAGTGCTAAATGGCATCGTGTAACTTAGATTAGACGATAAATCAGTCTAATCTAAAGACCGTAAATTCAATTACATACCTAGGAATTGCAATTACGAACTAAATTGGAGAGAACACACAGAACCTGTTGTGGGAAAGGCAAACCAACGACTACGTCTTAATTGGCAGAACACTTAGAAAATGTAACAAACCTACTAAAGAGACTGCCTACACTATTCTTGTCCGTCCTGTTTTGGAGTACTGCTGCGGTAGCTGGGATCCTTACCAGATAGGATTAACGGAGTATATCTTGAAAGTTCAAAGGAGAGCAGCACATCTTATACTATAGCGAAATAGGAGAGAGAGTGTCACGGACATGATACAGGATTTGGGATGGGCACTATTAAAAGAAAGGCGTTTTTCGTCGTGGTGGAATCTTCTCACGAAATTTCAAATACCAACTTTCTCCTGGCATACGATGGCGACGTTGACGATACACACGTCGACGAGGCATAGTGCTTCAATGCTGTTGCAAATATAGCTCACAGCGGAATGATTCCGCTGGTCTGCGTTGGCCGCTTATATACTCAGCGCATGACCTTAATTACACAAGCGGGTTGCATCATGCTGCCTCGCAGGCGCTCAGCGGCGTACGCGTTACTATGTTTTCGATTCTTTTCCAATTGCAGCATCCTCGAGCCCCCGTTCACCAGATGTACGTCTAGCGATTGTAGGCTGACGCTACAGATCAGACTTTATTAATAATTATAGTACTAAGTTACATCACCAGTTAAAGTTACATTCTCAGCAAGTACACCAAGTCCTTTGATCCATACATGTATTTTTTCATCATTACTAACTTTACGACAGGAGCGGGTATACAATGAAAATGACATATTACTATATACATAACTAGGTCTAGATTGCGACTTTGCATCTACTCCACAATGCCAGGTCTTATAAGCGATGACATCTCGGTCGGCGAATGATTCCAATCCAGGTAGAGAGGCATTGTCACATCGGATGATAGCGAGGGTAAACCATCCACTGAGTATATAAGCGGCCAACGCAGACCAGCGGAATCATTCCGCTGTGAGATATATCTACAACAGCATTTAATCACTATGCCTCGTCGACGTGTGTATCGTCAACGTCGCCATCGTATGCCAGACTACAAACTCATAATACGCCTGGAGAATAAACTCGGCACAAATGGAACTGCACAAAGTGTTATACTCAATGGATCGATTTTTTCCCGTGGATGTCGAGTTAATTTCAGTCTTGACGTTGTCACAGGGAGTACTGGAACTGGATGGTTTACCCTCGCTATCGTCCGATGTGAGAATGCCTCTCTACCTGGATTGGGATCATTCGCCGACCGAGATGTCATCGCTTATAAGACCTGGCATTGTGGAATAGATGCAAAGTCGCAATCTAGACCTAGTTATGTATATAGTAATATGCCATTTACATTGTATACCCGCTCCTGTCGTAAAGTTAGTAATGATGAAAAAATACATGTATGGATCAAAGGACTTGATGTACTTGCTGAGAAAATAACGTTAACTGGTGATGTAACTTTCTATTATAATTATTAATAAATTCTAATCTGTAGCGTCAGCCTACAATCGCTAATCGCACATCTGGTGAACGTGGGCTCAAGGATGCAACAATTGGAAAAAAATCGGAAACATAGTGCCGCGTTGGCCGCGTTGGCCGCTAAGCCGCTATCGTAGTAAAATAAGGGGAATCAGAGCGGGCACAAAAGATACATGTGTTCGTTTCTTCCGCGTGCTGTTCGAGATAGGAATGGTAGAGAATAATTGTGAAGATAGTTCGATGAAAAAAATTGTCCAAATGGCTCTGAGCACTATGGGACTTAACTTCCGAGGACATCAGTCCCCTAGAACTTAGAACTACTTAAACCTAACTAACCTAAGGACATCACACACATCCATGCCCGAGGCAGGATTCGAACATGCGACCGTAGAGGTCCTGCGATTCCAGACTGTAGCGCCTAGAACCGCACGGCCACCCCGGCCGGCGGTTAGATGAAACCTCTGACAGACCCGTAAGTGTTATTTACAGAATATCCCTGTAGACGTAGATGATACGCGAAATAAGACCTCTATATTGGTATCACTGCACTTATCGTTTGTGCACGGTGCTCACCAATTAAAACCATTGATCTCACAATGAATCTCTTAACCACGTATGAGCTGCCTATGAGAATAGCATTATTTAGTGAAAACCTAATTTTTATTTATTTTGAAAAGTTATCCAACATCTAGAGGGAACAGTGAGCAATGTGGCTATGCATTACTCCGCAAGTTTCCGGATTCCTGTTATCCCCGCATGTCTGTGTGTACAATGGAGTTGTCAGCGACCCCGCGTCGTGCTGGCTTCACACCATGTAAAAATGTATGACTCCGCCACGGACGCGATAACTACGTCTCATATACAACACGCAGTCGTAAAAAGGCTGCACGATGGATGTTAGCATTAGGAGATGACCACAACAGTAATCCACACGGTATCCTCTTGTAACATGTAAGTCTGTACTTACGTCCTAAGCCTGGTTGCACTGTAAAGCTGTAAATGATGAGGACACTCGATGTCGTTATGTATCTTCGAATTAAACTAGTACTTCGTGCGCATTTACATCATCATACTTGAGAAATGGAACTATCATCTTAAAGTCACTTTGTATATCAGTCCTTTAAAATATAGTTAACGGTGGAGTGTCAGGTTGACGAAAACTGTATAAGATTTCGAAAATTGCTCTATAAAGCTATTTTTGTGGTGTGATTACAACGAAATCTTCTGTTACAGACCAACTCCGTAGGTTCAACGTCACTGATGCAGAATCAAAATATGTCCCTGTTCCGAGACGCCTTATCTTTTCCATTCGCGAAAAATTATCCACATCGTAAATTCATTTTACCAACTTTTCTGGTCATCATTGACTACGAAAAGGCGTTGATATAGTAAATGGAAACAAACGGTGAGGAATTTTAAGAAAAAGAGGGATTCCGTCTCGTAACAGCTGTGCAGGGTTAGTATATGAAAAACAAAATACAAATGAAATAGCATGCAGGGGACGTAATATGGCTGAAATAGGCATGAAGTTAGAAATGTGTGTTCCTGTCACCCACTATTTTAATACAGATATCGATTATGTAACCAAAGATTGGATATAGACAGTAAAACATTTTAAAATTGTCGACGTGGATATAAATACACTGCTTTTTCCTGTCGATCAAGTAACTGCTAGTCAGACAGGCAATACAATCTGAATGTATCCATCATAAAGAAAAAAATCAATGGCACGTTTTGGACACCAGCCTCTGCGAGTCAAGACTGAAATTGACAAGCAGATCTTAGAGCATGTTAACACTTTAATAATAATATATATATATATATATATATATATATATATATATATATATATATATATTATTGTAATATTTAAATAATATTTAAATATTTTGGGTGCAGTATTACATAGAGAGCGAACAATGAAATACTAAATAATTTATTTAACTGTTTATGTGGTACATTGCCCAAAACATTGGGTAAGAAAGTCCTCAGAGCTTACTAAATTTCTGTAAGTTTATGGTTATCACAGTACAGCTCTGTAGATGCGGTAACTGAACTCCGGAGAGATGAAAAGAGGATAGGAGCACGTGAAACGAATATCATTAGTTAAGTGTCTGTATACACTTTGGTGGATAAAATGGTAACGATGGCATACGAGGTGAATTGAATGTGCATAATATAACCAACATGATAAAGCAATATCAGTTAAGTTGATGTATAGATCATATGCCAGACAAAAGAATCACTAAAGCCACAAAACATTATAAGCCAAGAGGCAAAACCAATGAAGAGAGGGTCTGAGCAGTTTTGAAGGAGACAGAACGGACGAAAAAGCCCAATCCTAGATGTATATGATCTTGTTGTTGATGATGATAAAAAAATTGTCCCATCGCGAGGTTTTCTTAAATTAATATTTCCTAATACTTTTAAAACAGTGGTATCTCCGTTTCCTACTGCACTGCAAGGTGGACACCTCCAGACTTGGCGACTGACCAGAGCGGAACTGAGCGTTGCAGAATTCTGATCGCGTTCTTTACTCGGGGGATTCCCAGTAGGCCTACTGCAGAGTCCTCTGTCGATCAATACGAGAACGAGTCCGGCGCCGCGGCCTCCGGAGGAGACGACGTGGCGGGCCGTTCTCTCCATCGCCCCCTGCCCGGCTCAGCCAAGGCTCCCCACGGGGCCCGTCGCAGCACTGGCACTCCTTTACGGCCTCGCTCCCGCTCCCACCCCCGTAACACGGCGCCACACAACCCCCGTGTTGACACAGCGAGCCCGACCAACTATGCTGCTATCTGCGGTCGCTCGTATCTCTCTTTCTCTTCTCTTAGTGGCCAGTGGCGCGGACTTATTCCTCCAGTTAACCGTGGGCTATTGGCGTTGAGTCGACGGGAACATCGTGTCCTCGTCGGAAAGGCAAACCTCACGGCGCGGTAAGCGGTTTCCACTCCGTGGCCACTTTCCAAGGATCACGAGAGAGCGCCGAGTCGCAGACTTGTTGTACCCTGTTATGTTGCTTGTCTCTATAACTACTAGGCTTCAGGCAGAGACGAGGACGGCAGTCGGCACGGAACAGGACGTGGCACCAGGGACGCTGCGGACATTTGTACGAATCATAACAAAACTAATTCCACTCCATTCTCAAACTCTGTGGCACTGGTACGGAAACCGTAGTAACGTGACAGAGTTCAGTCGTGGTTGCAGTAAAGATGAAATTATTAGTTCTCCATTTGCGACCCGTTTCGGCAGTATTGAAAGGCATCTTCAGACAATCTACTTTTAATTTAACAACGCTATTTACAAACTAGTGGAAGGTTTTGTGATGGGTCGTTGCCTGTCCGGCTTTCAGTCCGACGTCATCGTAAATCACGTAGAATCTGAGTTTTTCAAACGGGGGTCCCATTTTAGCCAGCAGATCATTCTGTATAAAAGATACAGTATGTTGATGATATTTTGATTTTCTTCGAGAGTAATGAAGGCGATATAGACCCCCATCAGTGCAGAGTTTAAACGCGTACATCCAAAACTACCTTTCACGCATGAAGTCATGAATTCTGAGGGGATCTTAAACAACTTAAATCTTTCTTTGCAAGTCACGGAAAATAGAATTTCCTGCGATATCTTTAGGGAACCTTCCACAAGGGTGTCTGCTATACATTCCACCTCCAATCATCCAAGGCGCTAGAAGCTTAGTTATTTTCGAGCTGCTGTTATAAGAATCTGTAAACTCCTTCTTTCTGACAATGCTATTAAAAAAGAATTGAGCAACCTGTTTCTGTTGGACAGAAAAATAAGTAGAGCCCATCGTTGGTGCACCGTTTACATTCTGAACGCAGAAATGCCTTGCACAGCCGAGCCACTCCTCCCCGCCCCATTTATAAGCTATGTGGGGTTCCACGAGTTGCGATTCCGTATTTAGGCCCTTTTTCTTATAATTTAGGAAAGTTATTTAAACAAGCTAATGTCCAAATTCCTTATTCTCGGGGTACCTAGATTCAGTACGCTCTCCCCCACAATGAGCAACCAGATAGTCAAATTAAAACTGTTTGCCGGACCGAGACTCGAACTCGGGACCTTTGCCTTTCGCGGGCAAGTGCTAGTTCAGCAAGGTTCGCAGGAGAGCTTCTGTGAAGTTTGGAAGGTAGGAGACGAGGTACTGGCAGAATTGAAGCTGTGAGGACCGGTCCTGAGTCGTGCTTGGGTAGCTCAGATGGTAGAGCATTTGCCCGCGAAAGGAAAAGGTCCCGAGATCGAGTCTCGGTCCGGCACAAAGTTTTAATTTCCCAGGAAGTTTCATATCAGCGCACACTCAGCTGCAGAGTGAAAATCTCTTTCTGGAACCAGATAGCCATTTATTTTTGAATTCGGAGGTTTGTAAAATTAAGTGGACAAAGTATCCTGCGAAATATCGGACAAACTGGGAGGTTATTTACCATTATATTCAGCGAATACTTACTAAAAGGAAAAGGGCCGATTAAGAAATATACCCCTTACCGTCTAGTAAAGTCAACAGATGATCAATTCCAATTACAAAATGACCTAGAGAGAATTTCTGTATGGTTTGAAATTAGCACTAAACAAAGAAAAGTGCGAGGTCATCCACATGGGTACTAAAAGAAATCCGATAAATTTTGGATATACGATAAATCGCACAAATATGAGGGCTGCCAATTCGACTAAATATCTAGGAATTACAATTACGAGCAACTTAAATTGGGAAGACCAGATAGATAATATTGTGGGGAAGTCGAAACAAAGACTGCTCTTTGTTGGCAGTACTCATAGAGAATGCGACAAACCCACTAAAGAGACAGCCTACATTACACTTGTCCGTCCTCTGCTGGAATATTGCTGTGCGGTATGGGATCCTTACCAAGTAGGATTGAAGGAGGACATCGAAAAAGTACAAAGAAGGGCAGCTCGTTTCGTGTTATCGCGCAATAGAGGTGAGAGTGTCACTCATATGATACGCGAGTTGGGGTTGCAGTCACTGAAACAGAGCGGTTTTCTTTGCGGCGTCATCTATTTACGAAATTTCAATCACCAACTTTCAGAATGTGTAAATATTTTGTTGACACCCACCTATGCAGAGAGAAATGACCATCATAATAAAATATGAGAAATCAGAGCTCTAACGGAAAGATTTAGGTGTTTCTTTTTCCCACGGGCCATTCGAAAGTGGAATGGTAGAGAAGCAGTATGAAAATGGTTCGATGAATCCTCTGCCATGCACTTAAATGTGAATTGCAGAGTAACCACGTAGATGTAGTAGATGCCGAACATCTTAAGGCTTCAAGCCACCAGCCTCTTAGTTTGGAAAATCTTATAATCCTGCACGTTGAAGATAAATGGGAGAAACTAAATATGCTTGAACAATTAGAAATTTCGAGACATATGAAACATATTCGCATGAAGTAGCCGAGGATTTTAGTGAAAAAAAAAACTGGCGTTTTTCGAACCGATGGTGTGCTTCTTCAAATGCGTTTATAAATTTATTTTATTTCAGTCTCTGCTCGCTCTTCCCGGTTATTTGCGCACAGCTTTCCATAGCTGGAAACCCGGCGGTCGCCACCTGGTAAGTTTCCAGCTACTACCACACTATAGGCCGTAGTTTTCGTCTCATCAAACCGGTGCTAACATTTGAGGTTGTGCGTGACAGATACAAGCCTTGTTTTGTGTTTGAGCTGGCTTCGCACCATATGGTAAGTCAAATAATGTCTGTGTCTTAGCTGTTTCGACAGCTGATAGTTTGTTCCCCCTGTTGTACAAAGTCATGGTTTATATATTTTAGCAGTGTTCATTTCCTCCTCCAGATGATATTTTTATGCTGTTGATAGAACCGTTTTTCATTTTTTTTTAAATTCAAGTTTGATTTTGCCACATAAGAGGTCTTTCATCATTATTACTGGCTTGTGTTGTGTTACAAAATTATTGTAAACCTTCACCAGGTTGGCTTTTGTCTGTTTCTCTTTTACGACTATTGCTAGTAATCTTGTATACGACCTAATATCGTTCTTATTTTAGATACAAAATGCGACCTTCGGTATTGTTACGTATTTTAGCATTGTACATGCACTTGTCCCATTCTTTCTTGGGTGTGATCTTATGCGTTGGGCTCCTCATTTCATGAAATAATTATTTACCATATTTCGGTAGGTGTTAAAGTTTTATTGTATGCTCTTTGGTTATCATCCCGCCCTCCTGAAAGCAATTTAGGAAATGTAACTTTCATGTTGTAAGGTTCAAGCATTTTCAAGTGCTTTTGTTGTTTTAGAAGTTTTGGATATGGTCATTACATTTGTACTGGGTTTTGTAATTTTCTTACATTGCCTGAAGATGCCTTTCAACACAGGCAAAACGCGTCGCAAATGTAGAACCGATAACTACATCTGCATTGCACCTACGACTGAATTCTCTCTAAAATAGTATTAGAATTTCATTTTATTTGGGGGGGGGGGGGGAGTGGGGGAGGTGGCGGCAGCGGTGTCATCAGTCTTCTTGTTTACTGCGGTCTGCCACGACTACCTATCCACTGGCAACCTCAGAGTAAAACTTCCATTAGTCGTCCTCAAATAATTATTCAGTACACTCCTGTCTCTGTCTTCTCGGTCTCCCCTACAGTTTTTACCTTCTAAAACTTCCTGCACTACCATGTAATTTTCTCGACGTTTAAAACGGATTATATCGTCCTGTCCCTCCTTATCTAATCCTTTGATTCTCTGCTTTTACGGTCTCCAGCAGTCCATGAATCACTTCCGTACAATGCTACACACTACACGTATAATCTTAGAAAATGTCTTTCTCAAATTAAGGCCATTTTTTGGGACCAGTAAATTTCTTTTGGCAAGGAATACCCTTTCCGCTTGCGCTGCTCCACTTTTATTACCACATTGTTTCGTTTCATACACTTACAAAATTCGAGATCACGAGGAAACGGCAATGACCAATTGTTTTCTTCCTCATTGTTTGCAGCCGAAAGTAAGATGTAGGGTCTTTTCCAAGACAGTCTTAGACATGGTGTTGATGAGCCGCTTTAAAGGGAAAGGGAATCAAACGGTAGTGAAAGGTTACTACCTTATCACATTTTCGCCATTGATTTAAGACATTTTGTAAAATATAGTGTACAACAGAAACTATTAAACGCACAGCACAACGTAGTATTCAGTAGCAAAGAGAAATTTACAGGGCCTGCAAACTGTACAAACTACAGGCGCCGGCCGCGGTGGCCGAGCGGTTCTAGGTGCTTCAGTCCGCAAACGCGCGACTACTATGGTCGCAGTTTCGAATCCGGCCTCGGGCATGGATTTGTGTGATGTCCTTAGGTTAGTTAGGTTTAAGTAGTTCTAAGTTCTAGGGGACTGATGACCTCAGATGTTAAGTCCCATTGTGTTCAGAGCCGTTTCAACCAAACTACAGGCAATGGACAGCACTGTGCAAAGACCGCATGCTTGAACATCAATGCAGATGCTAGCGAAGCTTGTCGATTGCGCTTTTGTATTTGACCTCGAACGACATCTATACAATGTCCTTAATTCTTGCAGGTGTCAGTGGTGGTCAGAACAGTGCTATTTTTAGTCATCAGCGTATTATGTCGGATGTGGTGAATTGGAACATGGGCAATTTGTCGATACTCATAAGGGGAACACGTCCTTAATCTGGATAACAGAATTGTGTGGTGTTCCAAGAGGCGCCGCATCAAAGATTTATACCGCATATAGGGAAAGTGCAAAATCATCATCCGGTAGCACAACGCGGACGGAAGTGTGTGTTGAATTATCGTGACAGGCGGTCCTTGAAGAGTACTCTGACGACAGATAGGTGGACGCATCATTACTGAAGCTTACGTGACAAATTTGGCTTATGAGGTTCATTCCATGGTACAATGTTCGTTCCCCAATGATGGCACGGACTCTGCGTTCAGCGACGTCAACTCACATCACCCAGGACTGGGTTTATGAGTACGAGGATGAACTGTAGCACCTCTCTTGGATACCAGAGTAACCAAATCTAAATCAGTATTATTGAGCCTTTCTGTACTACTTTGGAGGGGAGGATGCGTGACTGTTATTCACTTCCATCATCGACACCTGAGCTTGTGACTATTTCGCAGGAAGAATGGTATAAGATTCCCTTGCGAATCATACAGGACCCCAATATATCCATTCCGAGACGACTGCAAACTCTTTTAAAAGCCAACGAGTTTTCTACAGCGCATGAGGCAGGGTAATGTGTTTCTTGTGTATCCATATATGTGTCAACGCCGTGTATATTTGCCATTCTACAAGCTAACCTTGTTTCTGCCACAGCACTGGAAATTCGGGACCTCAGTTGTGAATTATTTTGTTACGGCAAACAATGGTTATTCTGCTGCTGCCTCTGACCCGTGGTAAAAATTGCTGTTTTGAAGAGCGCGCCGCAGCGCGTAGTGTGAAGTATTCGCCCTGCGTTTCTGGCGGTGGCGCCACTGCGGCAATAGTAGCTTTGGTGTCTCCCTCTGGTGGGAAAGGGGAAATTTGGCCTGTTCACGTGCTGTTCACGAGCTCGCCAGTTCCTGACATGGGGGTTGCACCCCTCTACCATTCTCCACACCTACAAATCCTTGATCTGTCCCATCCTCTGTTATGCCAGTCCCGCCAGAATATCTGCTCCCCCCCCCCCCCCCAAATTCTATAAGTCCCTCCAGATCCTTGAGCGTTATGCATTCCGCCTCGCCTTCCGTATATGCCTCCCATCCCCCAGGCGGATCCTCTATGACCTCATTCCTTTCCCCCATCTGCTCCTATTCCTCGAACATATCCGCATCCTCTACACCTCCCGCCGCCTTGATCCCCCTCACCCCCTGGTTGCTCCTCTCCTCTCCCATCCCGCCCCCTGCCAGGTCTTCACTGTTGTGTCCCCTCTACCCTCCATCTCTACACCCTTCATCTCCTTTCCCAAGGTGGCTTCCATCAACTCCCCCTCCCGGATGATGCCCTCTCTCCCTCCATTTATCCCTCCATTCCTCCGTCCTTTTCCCGGGCTCCCTCTCCCCCCCCCTTCCATCCACTTTTTTCCCCACCTCCCCTCTCTCTGCCAACTTCTCTCCCCCGAGTCCTTTTGCATTTCGCCATGTTTTTTAATTGTGTGTCTACTATGTTACTTGTCTGATTCCTGTGCATTTTATTCACATTGCCAACCCCTTTTGCTTTCTGCTTTAACTTTCCGCATTTTTCCGCCATTTTACACTTTAAGTCACCGTTTTATCGCCTGTTTTTCTTGTTTCGTTTCTTCTTCCGTTTTTAAAATAAGTCTGTAGGCTGTAGAGCAGCGTACTGAGCTGCTGCCAGCCTGCCCCATTCGGGGGGAATTGAAAATCAATAAAGGAAAAACAACTCGCCAGTTGGTCAGTCTGGGTCAGTCTCTCGTCCCCAGCTTGCTAGTCTCTCGTCCGCAGTTGTGAGGCAGTTTGTGTCTGTCGGTCGTCCGGAGTGCTCGTATGTCTTTCTTTCGGATCAACCTTTAAGGCCGGCAACATGAGAGTCTTCCCACTCCGCCAGTAAGAGAACTCAGCGAGTGGTCGCTCGGTCGGGGCTTAGTTCCTGCACCTGACTCTGCGCGTTAGATCGCCAGTCAGGCAACGGTCATTGGCGGTTAGATCGATCGGTTTGTCGGTCGCGCACTGAGACACAAGATGACTTGTCCGACTTGAGCGTCGGCGCATGTGGGGTCGCCACGTGAGTCCAGTGGGCCGCGGCGTACAGCGAGGGGTTGTGACTTCGCGGTCGACACGAGAGCAACCCACGACATGTCTGGCCGGTGCGAGGTGCGACGCAGTGAGACGGGAGATCGGCGCGCCTTCCTGCGTCCGTTGAAGCGGCTGGCAGCGGACGGTTCGGGAGAGCGTTTTGGGGGTGCTGCGCCAGGTCTTCGCCAGAAATCGCACTTTATTAGAAGTTAAGTTATTGTTGGTGTTTTGTCTGATTTACTTGTTAAATTCTACTTGTTTTCTTGGTCAGGTCACCAGCCGCTTTGTTTTGGAGTCGTCCCACCATTCTTCTCCGTTTGCCCACCCGCGGGAAGGTGGTTATTTATTAATTCGGTGGTCCGTTTTTCCCTTGTGGAGTAGCGGCGGTTAGAGCAACCTGCGGTTCGGATTGTTTGGTAATCTCCCTATCAATCTGCCGAACGTTAATAGCTGCCTCTGTCATGTTTGTCGGATTTGGTGTGTTAGCGAATTTATTGTTTGGAGTGTAACGGCCTAATGCTTGAAATATGTTTTGACCCTGCCTATGGTCTTGAGAGGTGGTATCTGTGGACTGTAGCGCATCTTAACGTGTTTGGCCAATCGTGTGGAATTTTATACAAGATTGCATTTCATGGGCTTTTATTTAAATGGAAATTTTAGTATATAATGTTGCCACCCTTTCACCGTAAGACCTTCTGTGACAAAGTTAATTTTAATTTTAGTGTTTTGTACGATTTCCATCCCTCCTACGGTGTGCATAGTTTGTGTGCTTTTGTGAATTGTTGAAACTTTTAGTTTAAAGTAATATGGTGTGTTGCAGATTTGCACCAGTGCAGTCTTTCAGAGGTTGTTGTGAGCGGTCGTAACTACGGCCGTGTCAAAAGGAGGCGGAAAGGTTCTCAGCTCGAAAGTTCTGCCTTTGAATAAATTGTAACTTGATATTTAGACGGTGCTTTCTGATCATAATTTTAAATCTGTTTCTTTTAAAAAATGCTATTAGGCACTACTACAGTGAATAAAATTCCCATTTGATAAAAATAATTTCATTATGATTTCATCAGTTACTCCCTGGCAACTACTTCCATGCTTACATAGTGTGATTAAATGTGTTAATGTTCTTGAAGAATCGTTAGTAAATAAAGTAAATTCTTAAGAATATTCTTTGAAAATACATCACGGTTCAGTCTCTATGTTAAACTGTTTTTTTTTTGTTTTGTTTTGTTTTTCTTAATTTGTAACCAGCTTACCTGCAACTATTGGCTCTTCTAACACACTTTATCACTATTATCGATGTAATGTACCGCGGAAAGTATACCCTGTTAATGTGCCGCAACGTCCTGTAGTGTGGAGCTGATATACTTGCGGGGATGCATCACATCGGTTTCAGTGCTAAAGTGTGTCAAGATGAAAATATGCTAGTATCAGTGAAATTATTACATCAATGGGTATATGGCTATTTATTTTGTTTGTGTGAACTATACTGTGACGCACAAGCTAAAACATTAAGGAGCAATAGACGCATCTAGTACACAGCTTTTTCTAGTATTTGTGGCTCCCTGACTGACATGACTGGTAAATTGGCATACTGTGTATCCAGAATTCCATGGATCGATTTACGGTCAGGCCTAGAATTTTTATCAGTCCCATCTCGCTAGTTTCACATGTGGCAATGTTCGTTAACGGTGAAAAAGGCCGAGTATAACAATAGTTCCATATTCACGGTAAACTGTTTGACCCCTGTAACTGGCTTGGTAAGCCGTCTCAAAGGTCCGACGAGGCAACAAAATACTGCATCTAATAGCACAATGTTTAGTAAAGCAACCTATTGTCCAGCCCAAAGTTATCATTGATGAGAGCTTGACTTTCTTACTGTAGACGGCAAAGTGTATCATTTTCATGGACTTCGCATAGCAACCTCCACTCAGAATTTGAATGAATGTGACTTGGTAACACCTGAGTTTTCTATGTATTTTGAGGCTTCCAATATATCCGATACACGAAAATTACCTTCTCTTTGCCTTAAGAGTATATCGAAAATTTGAGCTTTTGAGAGATAATGCGACTAGGGGAATAAAAATTGGTATCAAACCTCTCACTGAATTTAAAGTTAATGAAATTATTTAAGAAATCAACAAACGGTTCAACCACAATTGGTTATCATCAAAATTTGAGAAATCTCATTACAGACAGCATAGTGTTTCACGCTTGACTCCAGAAGTTGCAAGATGTACAAAATGAAAAGTTTTTATCATGAGGTGGAAAGGAGCTATATCAAGAGCTACTTTAATGTTTGCAATTATATTTGTTTCAAAGCGTGCTTGGATGCTAAATTTCAGGCCTTTGTTTAGTACGTTCATTTCTGTGGGAGTTAGTCTAATGTTTGCCAGATTTTCTACCTTGAAGAAGAACTTGAAGTTACTGTGCAGGTGATGTTTATTTTCATTGAGTGTATTTAGACCTTTTTTCTTTTATGAGCCTTTTTAACTTGTTTCTATGTCTTAGTCGAAGGCTTGGATCCATATAACCCACAAATTTATCAGTGGCTAACTAAATGTGATTTGTCTGTAAGGGCGATAGGACACTTAGCTAAAGCATCAAAATGAGGTAAATGTAGTTTAACATGTAAAATATTCTCACGTGTCAATTTATCACGGATTTTACTGACCACTCAGTTACGTTCGCACTGTTTTCTTACATGTTGTGACAAACCAGATTTGTTTTTTTATTTTGGTTCTGGCATATTTCGATGTGATATTGCCTCGTATACACTTTTAAACTTGATGGCTTCCGTGGCGTTCGACATCTTCATTTTGATGCGCTGATACCGTAGTACTTTACGCTGTGCCTGTTTGGGCACTGATTCTATAGTTTCCAATGCGATAGGGTCTGCAGCTGCTACGAATTTTTGAAAGATTTCGTCATGCTTTCAGCTGCCATTCTCTTTATTTCATGTGATTTAGGCCATTTTCAAGTATCTAAAACGGAAGTTTTATACGTTGCCTACATTTGTGACACTAGTGATTTTGACGTAGGTACACGTCATATCTGTAGACATACCAGGCGCATTGTAAGTTACTTTATGGATGATTCTTTAGTTGTATATTAAGTCATGTATGTCCTTGCGTCACATGCAGTGTAACTTGAAATTCTTCCACAAGGTAGAAAATCCGGCCAACATTACTCACTCCCACAGAAATGAGCGTACTAAACAAAGGCCTCAAATTTAACAGCCAATCACACTTTTGAAACAGTATGGTTAAAACTTTTATTGCAAACAGTAAATTGACGCTTGACATAGCCAAGTTACCACCTCATGATCAAAAAAATACAGCCACCTCATGAGCAAAACAACTTTACCTGCAAAACTGCAAAAATAATACGAAAAGAAAGTTTTTCCTTTCTGGGGCTACAGCGAGATCACAACTGGAACACCCACACCAATGAAATGCCTTAGTTAAGCTACTTTTTCATTACACGTGATAACTCACGTAGGTGATTTACAAATGAAGAAACTGTCCTAAGTGAATATTACAATTTACTAGTGAGTTAAGAGTCATGTTTTATGTAAACCATAATTATAGGAAAAGTATTTCCAGAATACAGCAACGCGGTATACGAAATATATGTACTGACAGTTTATGAACATCTGTCAGAGACATCATCGATGAAATGCTGTTTTAATAATTGTTTCGCAATATATATCAAAATTTGAGAGCGCACTGCGTTTCCTTAACAAACTACATTAGGATGCACCACACTGGGCTGTGGGGTGGAATGGCGGACAAAAGGGTAGTAATAAGAACGGCATCATGCCCATTTAAAACAAATACAACACTTTATTTAATAAAATATGCATCGAACTGTGGCAAGACATTAAGGTGTGACTCAGTGACGCGACAGTGGCGACATATTACCAGAAAATCTTACTACAATTGTTTGCATTAATTCTTATAAGTGGTAGAAACTCCTACTTGAAATTCAAAATTATTTACAGATGTTAAGCTAATGAATTTCACACGTGTAAATGGATACTAAATTGACAACCTTAAAAACTTTGGTTTAAGTCAGTCGCCAGCTGTTTCAACCAATGAAAGGTTTAGCTCCTTAAAAACCACTGAATGAAGTTGCTTGGTAAGCATACACACGAATAAGGTAAACAACGTGAAGTGAGGTACAGCAATGATAGAACGTTCAAGCAGACTGCTTTGTTGGCCTACGCTCCGTATGAACCCACAGTGACTTTGCAGTCAGGTAGGAAGCCGATTCTACAGCACAGGAAACAACAGCCGGTTTCGGGCAGCAAGGGAAGCGAAGAACCGGCGAGACCAGACAGAGCACTAACGAGATCTGTTAAAAAAAACTAATCCTAAAGATAAACAATTACAGGTATATTAACAGATAAAGCAATACAACGTTTGAATGTGGCTCAGAGAGGGTCCTGATAGTAAGATGGCCAGGCTCAGCTGGGAACATCTAATCGTACAGAAGGCCTTTTAAAATTTTTCAGTAGCCACAATATCGTTGACATAAGTACTGATAAAAAATTGACAAGATCATTTCATAACATGCCAGATAGAGATGAGCTTAAATAAGACTTAAATATTCCGCCAACCAAAATTATAACTACAGTTTGGGCAAATTTCAGGAAATAGTTACTAATAATAAGCAATCAGAATAATTCAGTCTGCAGGTAGTGGATGTAAGGTCAGGATAAACAGTAGACCGATAGAAGAACAACGTAACACCATGCTCGCTCTCAAGTCGTTACTTACTGACAGTCATGATCTCAATAATCAAACAAACAGCCAAGAAGTTCATCACTATGCTTACTTAAAGCAGGCTTCAATATTGGGCCGTTAGCAAGTGTCAGCGTGCGAACCATTCCATGATACATCATCGACATCGGATCCGAAAGCCCACTCGTGTACCCTTAATGACTGCACGCCACAAAGATTTACGTCTGGATTGGGCCCGCCAACACCGACATTGAATTGTTGATGATTGGAAACATGTTGCTCGGAAGGACGAGTCTCGTTTCAAATTGTATCGAGCGGAGGGAAGTGTACAGGTACAGCGATAACCTCATAAATCCACGGACCCTGCGTGTCAGCAGGGGAGCTCTTCAAGCTGGTGGAGGCTCTGTAATGGTGTAAGGCGTGTGTAATTGGAGTGATATGGGACCCCTGATACGTTCCGATTAGACTCTGCAAGGTGACACGTACGTAAGCATCCTGTCTGATCACCTACATCCGTTCATGTCCATTGTGCATTCCGACGGACTTTGGCATTTCCAGCAGGACAGTGCGACACCTTACACGTCCAGAATGGCTACAGAGTGGCTCCAGGAACACTCTTCTAAGTTTAAAAACTTTCGCTGGCAACCAAACTCTACAGACATGAACATTATTGAGAACATCTCGGATGCCTTGTAACGTGCTTTTCAGAGGAGATCTCCTACCCTTGGTACTTTTACGGATTTATGGACAGCTCTGCGGGAGGTGTCAGTTTCCTCCAGCGCTACTTCAGACATTAGTCTAGTCCATGCCACGTCGTGTTGCGGCACTTCTGCGTCCTCGTGGGGACCCCATATAACATTAGGCAGGTGTACCTGTTTCTTTGACTCCTTAGTGTATAAGCGTTATATTCTCCACTTTAAATACTATCGCGTAGCACATATCAACCAATAAAGGCTTATCCCACAAATATGACGTTCAAAAGTCGGAGACTAAATATTTCTTCGCAGTTTTCGTTATATTCTTGAATCGTATCTTGTATTACACACTTTGTAAAATAACTTGTTCCTCCTCAGAGTTAAAGCTATCTCCTCACCAAGTTTTGTGGATAATGGTTCATTGGGTTTGTAATGCGTAATGCATAATGTGGCAGTTTTACATTTTATGACGTCTTATATCATCAACTGTGTGTCGTATAATGATATAATTTTGCAGATACGTTGACTGAAATATGGGAACGCTGTTTGCAAATCGTGTGGCGAATACAGTTAGTAGTAAAGAACTATTAATCTAAAACGTCAGAACGTTTTATGATCATATAAAATCTAGTAAGCGACAAATTTTTTTCTTTCATCATTTTGTGGCGATTGTAAGCTAGAAATTGTTTCGTAAAGGTTTAAAGCCGTGTGTAAAATTAGTTTCTAATCACTAAGTGGTTTCGTCCTCAAATACTGCGAAGCGCACATAGTAGTTATATATAATACGAGGTGTATATTATGCATCAAATGGCGTGGAAATATGTTTTAAGCACAATGAAGATTGTATTTACTACTTTGAATCAGTGGACGTAGCACACATTAGCCAATAAAAGCATTTTCACAAAAGTGATGAAGTGCACATGTTAGAGAGAAAACAGCTTTTTCCAAGACTAAATATTTTTCGCTAATTCGCATAGTACTCTTCAAATCAATAAATGTATCTTAAAGCTCAATGTCTAAAGTAGCCTATGTTCTTCCACAGAGATCAAGCTGTCTCCTTACCAAATAATACCGAAATCTGTTATACAGGTTAATAATAATATATTTAAACGTCATGTCTGGTGCGGTAGTTTTTCGCGCGTCTCCGTGGTTATGGCGCCATAGCTCCAGACGTAATGTGTCCTACAATGACATAATTTTGCCGGTACAGTGAGCGGTGTATGTGAACACTGTTTGCAAAATATGTCGCGAATATAACTAATAGTACTAAAGATGTAATTAATTAAAACTTCAAGTCTTATGAGGAAATGAACAGCGAAAATGTAAAAGGGAGTTAATTTTTTTCCACTTCACTATTTTATGGGGAGTGTCGCTGAGACATTTCGAAAAGGTTTGAAATTATGTCTGAAGTTTGTTACAAGTCACTAAGTGCGTCTCTCCCTAATACCGGAGAAACAAAATCAGGGTAGTAGCGCGCCATGGCCTACACATTTTCTCCAACAGCCACACACACACACCTTTGGTTCTTACCCCCACAAAGATTCTTTCCAGACAGTAAGTGGTAGGTCTACTAAATTTAACTTAAATCAGTCCAGATTCTTTCATGGGATATGTGGAGGGTACATACATACCACTACATTCTAATAGAATGTATGGATATCCTTTACTTCCGTGACCAGATTGTCGTTAAATCAAGGCTACACACTACCCGAAGCTGCAGTCAACGTACCTGCAAAGACCACCATGATAAATGGTCTATTAGTTTTAGACATTAGAGTGTTCCAAGACAAAAACTAACAGACAGGACTGTTTTACAGACTTATTACAGTATTAGTATAGAAAGTTGTCGATGGCCATAATTCGTTTTCATTAGATATTGGTCTGATTGACACTAGGCTCCTCTGTAATCTCTTAAATAATTTATAGAAAGTGCTTCCTTGAGCAGTGATAATAAAATTTCACAAGCTGCGACATCGTCGCGAATAAAACATAGACCAGTGTATAGAATTAATTTCTTTTAATTTACGTCTATGGCCACAAATGTTTTGTTCACAGATTACTGGTTTAGGTCTATAATGACCATTTTCAGATCTGTGATTTATAAAACACAGATAAAACATGTATTGGTAATTTTTGAAATAAAGTATACAGATTTCAATAAATAGCTAGCCTTATTCATTCTTCTTCTCCATACATTTCGCCTATTGTACACATTTCTCTGATTCCTAATCTCTGATTCACATTTCCGCAATAGATCAGTTCCTTTCTTCCTGGAACTTTTTATAAAGACTCTCTAACAGTTGTCCAAATAATTAATTCTTTCCTTCCTAGGCCGTTTCACATATTTTCTGTGAAAGTTGTCAGGAATATTTCACGTAGTCTTTGGTATAAGTCACGAGTAAATTCACTAGAATAATCATAATTTTTCAGTTAGTCTATTATTTTTGTATGGAACAATCGATAACATTGTCGCAGACATAAAATAGTTGCAATCCCCTGGTTCCGACATTGGTTGTCAGGCGAATATCGGAGTTGCAAGTACCCACCGAAATATTTCCTCTCGACATTCCCTCCGCTTACCCTCCCCAGCCTGCTGATACGTCTGACGGGAGAGATCCACGACCCGTGAAGGGGCGTCCACACAAGTCGTGCTCGGCAGATTTGTCTGTCAGGAGACCCGTCTACCCCGTCTGACCGGCGCTCGTGCTGCTTCTATCTTCGTCCGCACTACACCAGCTGCTTGCCAGGCTTTGATTCGTGCAGTAGTGACCAGTGCCACCTACAGAGTTAAAAAATGAACGAAGGAGCTATTGCTAGGGTCAGCTTCATTGCGATGAAAAGAGAAGGCGCAACAAAGACCCAAGAAAACGCAGGCGGTGAATGACCACAGTTTTTAGAAGCAGGATAAGATATAGTGGGAGTGATTTGTTGGATGACTTAGATGTTGAAAACACACATTTCAAGACATTTTGCCGTAAGCACGTATCTGATTTTGGATATTTGATAAATTTGTTTGGACCGAAGACAGCGAAAGCTGACAGGAAATTTCAGAAAGCTATACTAGTTACTGAGCGATTGGCACTTACGCTCAGATACCTGGCAGCTGGTGATTCCTACTCCAGCCTCAGCTTCTTATTTAACGCCTCCAAGCAAGGGATATCAAATATTGTTCCTGAAGTATGTGCAGCTCTTACTGGCAGCTTGAAGGAGTCAGTAAATTAAATTTTTGTTGTTAATGCACATTTATTAATCAGTTATTAAGAGAACTTTTTGATTGGTTATTACTTTTAATTATTACAAATGAGGCAAATCCAGAAAATGTGGAGAGCCTTGTGTTGTCATAAGCAGAAGCACACGTTTCTAAGACGTTGGTTTGCGTCCGCTCATAGGCATGTACATGTTGAGCAGAAAGGGTGGATAAATGCGACAGGAAACTGAAGTCGTTATAGGTAGAACTTCGTCTAGAGAGTTCGGAACTGCCACTTTCTGCTCCGAAAATCGTGTCGGAAAATTCTTTTTTAAGAGAAGTAAATGTTCTTTTGTCCATGGATTTTAGAACGTTCGCTACATACACTCGTCTCAAGTTTTAGGTACAACAGGTTGTAGTGCATTATAAGTCTCTCGTATACGGGGATCTTCGTCCAGGTCTCAAACAGCACGCTCCTCTCCTTGCAGCATGACACCAAAAACTTCTCTGGAAAACAATGTCATTCCAATGATAAGAATACTTTCCTTAAAAATTCCCAGTTTGTGATTCTTCTTTCCATTGTTTCTTTATTACGATAAGAACTCAGGCCTTGGTCCTTGTAACTTTTCATATGGTTCGAAAATGTAACAGCTACGTCGCGAAATATTCATTCCATCTTCTCTACATCTGCACTAAGTCTACTGCCTTACAGAAGTATTAATTTTAAGACCACGGTATAGCGCGAATGTGTGTGCAGGTCAAGATTTTTCGTGAAGGAGAAGAAGGAGGTAGCCGGTTCCCTACTATTCTGTCAGACTTTTTTAAAGAAGAGCACGTTCGCCTCTTTTGTGCTACAACAGGATCATTTCTAAGCTGGAAAATTTTTTATTCCTGAAGTGTACTACACGTGTCATTAGCGCACCCATAGAGAGAGGACACGTTGCGCTCCTATATCAGTTGCTGCATATTCAGTGTTGTGCAAAAGATACGCAATATTCTCTGCAACACGCCCAGAGACCAGCATAATGAAATTACATGTGCAGTGTGACTAACAACAAACCTAACGTCACACAATACATTACACCTGAATATACTGTGTCAGTAACTGTATTCCTCTTGAACATATAGATAAAGATTTTGCCATGTTTTAATTCCACATCCTCAATGGAAAATGTGGAGGTAAACAGCAGATTATTACGTGTTTTCAGTTACTGTTTTCATGTATCTTTTCTACTATTTTTCCTCATTTTTCACTTATTTTTTACTTTTATTTAATTGTATAAATAATTTTTTGCATTTTATGCTCTCTTTTTTGTTGCAAAATACAGCACCCTTTAGGAACTACCTTCCAAAATAGATACATGACACAGGGTACCAGGAGGAAAGTGCTGGGTCGGGAATGGATCGCAGGGTTCTTCTCTACCCATCAGAAGACATGGATACGAAGTAGAAAAACTAGAAAATTACGTAGAACCTATGCTAATAAGTCAGATGCGGGCAAGAAAATGTTGCATGTATCATTATAAATTTTTTTAATAGAAAATATTTCATTTCCGAACAAGAAGTTAAACGATCTATAATAAGAAACACATAGTACATTCAAAAAACTTGAAATACAGTTTTGCCCACAGAGTGTAAAAGCAAGGCAATGATGAGGACCATGCTAAAAAACTTTGCTCAATTGTGGGGCATAAAAAGAGAAGCCCTGATCACCAAACATCTCCACAATTTCAGTAGAAGCTTTCAATCTGTCTGTAATTACAAAATCTTACATAGAATAGACTCCTCATGTGTAATATTAACGAACCTTATCAGAAATGCTTTGGCACGTTAAAAACCATAATACATTACAAAATAATGTGAACTTTATATCAGCAGTACTAATCTTTTTGATGCATTAAGGGAGTCAAACCACAGGAGAGTAATGCACGTAACTAACTACTAACTCCGTCTACAGGCCGCAAGCGACCCATCGGGACCATCCGACCGCCGTATCATCCTCAGGTGAGGATGCGGATAGGAGGGGCATGGGGTCAGCACACCGCTCTCCCGGTCGTTAAGACGGTTTTCTTTGACCGGAGCCGCTACTATTCGGTCGAGTAGCTCCTCAATTGGCATCACGAGGCTGAGTGCACCCCGAAAAATGGCAACAGCACGTGGCGGCGGGATGGTGACCCATCCAAGCGCCGGCCACGCCCGACAGCGCTTAACTTCGGTGATCGCACGGGAACCGGTGTATCCACTGTGGCAAGGCCGTTGCCCGAGTAATGCACGTAAGATAGATAAAAATCATTATGAAAAACTAGAATTTATAAACATAGATAATAATTTCTACGAAAACTGACAGATACTTTTTGTGTACATAAGCACCTACGTTCAATACAGGTACCCACAGAATGAGCACTTGGTATTCGAACACTTCTGTCTTTACAAGCAAATGCCAAAAAGGGGCATACATCCTGAATTTGTACTGAGAATACTCTTTATCTATTGTGCCCCAAATAAAATCATATGAGATATTAGTGGTATACTAAAAACCAAAGTTATAATATTACAATCGCGTCTACAATGTAATTTTTACACACTTATATAACTGCATAGTGGATATAAGGGTTAAAACCAAGAGGGGAACCTTTGCGGGACTGTAGAGTGAGGCAATTGAAGACAATGAATACAAATTTTAGAGAGCTGAAGCATACATGACCACTCCTTAAAAATGAGAGATATTGATATCTATACAAAAATACGTTAATTAATATACTCAGTAGCAGAGTCCAACCATCTCCAAAACTCCTATCATTGCAGTGGAAAATCCAATATACCTTATGTGAAAAATATGTGGCGTATAAACCCTCAATTTAAGTGAACTTACCAGTTCATCTCTTAACTGATTTGGCACACTATATCTTATGTAACAAAATCACTAAAGGGATATCCATTAAGACATGTCTAATGTTTGCATTGTCATTATCATTAATCTGCCAAGAGGGAGGGAGGCATGGAGGAAGCGTTTATACTTGTAGGAAATTGTGGTAACGATGATGGAGGTGGTTAGGGATTACGATTTTTCCCTTCAAAGTAAACCGCAAAGGTTTCATAATATTGGGAGGTGGTGACTGTGTTGGTCAGTGTAGATGCGACAGTTAATTCTCTTGCTCACAAAACCACTCCTGGATGATGCTAGCTTTGCGAACAGGGACCCTGTCGTCTGGGAACACAGTATCACGTAGAGGAACAAGCATTGTATCATGGCTTGGACTTGATCAGCCAAAATGATCACCCAGTCTGTGACAGCAGTGCGACCTTCCAGAGTAATAGTGAGGAGCTTGGAACACGACGAAATGACTGCACAATTCATTACCATGCCGCAGTATGTTTCACTCTTGGTAGCAAGCACTCTGCATCAAAGGTTTAGGACGGCGTACGCCAGGGATGAACACGGATAGAAGGTGAGAGCAGTGAAAACTAGACTCATCCATTGCTCCATAGCCCAGGTTATATGGCTCCGACAGTATGTTACCAGTTACAGGCCATTGCAGCACTAATGTGTGGTTGTGGAATTCCAGCTCATGAGCTCCCTTCGTGTTATATTGGTGCTGACCATGCTCCGAGAACGACATTCTGTTTTGCAGTGACATCTGCGGGTGCCGTCCTCAGTTTTCGTAACAGTCCTCTTCAATGAGGGTATGCAGTATACTTCTTCGATGTGGTACTTCTTGAAGCGTCAAAAGCTTCGGCTGCTTTGGATACGGAAGCACCCACCACACTAGCACCAACAATTTTCCGAAGTTCGAAATCACTTAGGTTCGACATTATGCGCTCACGACCACGCGGAACGCTGTTCTGACCACGACTGACACTCACAATGTATTGAGGACGTTGCACGGGTGCCACGCGTGGTCAGATTTTTTTTTTTTTTTTTTTTTTTTTTGGTCATCAGACTGGTTTGATGCGGCCCGCCACGAATTCCTTTCCTGTGCTAACCTCTTCATCTCAGAGTAGCACTTGCAACCTACGTCCTCAATTATTTGCTTGACGTATTCCAATCTCTGTCTTCCTCTACAGTTTTTGCCCTCTACATCTCCCTCTAGTACCATGGAAGTCATTCCCTCATGTCTTAGCAGATGCCCTATCATCCTGTCCCTTTTCCTTATCAGTGTTTTCCACATATTCCTTTCCTCTCCGATTCTGCGTAGAACCTCCTCATTCCTTACCTTATCAGTCCACCTAATTTTCAACATTCGTCTAGAGCACCACATCTCAAATGCTTCGATTCTCTTCTGTTCCGGTTTTCCCACAGCCCATGTTTCCAGACGTACATCCTCAGAAATTTCTTCCTCAAATTAAGGCCGGTATTTGATATTAGTAGACTTCTCTTGGCCAGAAATGCCTTTTTTGCCATAGCGAGTCTGCTTTTGATGTCCTCCTTGCTCCGTCCGTCATTGGTTATTTTACTGCCTAGGTAGCAGAATTTCTTAACATCATTGACTTCGTGACCATCAATCCTGATGTTAAGTTTCTCGCTGTTCTCATTTCTACTACTTCTCATTACCTTCGTCTTTCTCCGATTTACTCTCAAACCGTACTGTGTACTCGTTAGACTGTTCATTCCGTTCAGCAGATCATTTAATTCTTCTTCACTTTCACTCAGGATAGCAATGTCATCAGCGAATCGTATCATTGATATCCTTTCACCTTGTATTTTAATTCCACTCCTGGACCTTTCTTTTATTTCCATCATTGCTTCCTCGATGTACAGATTGAAGAGTAGGGGCGAAAGGCTACAGCTTTGTCTTACATCCTTCTTAATACGAGCACTTCGTTCTTGATCGTCCACTCTTATTATTCCCTCTTTGGTGTTGTACATATTGTATATGACCCGTCTCTCCCTATAGCTTACCCCTACTTTTTTCAGAATCTCGAACAGCTGGCACCATTTTATATTGCCGAACGTTTTTTCCAGGTAGACAAATCCTATGAACGTGTCTTGATTTTTCTTTAGCCTTGCTTCCATTATTAGCCGTAACGTCAGAATTGCCTCTCTCGTCCCTTTACTTTTCCTGAAGCCAAACTGATTGTCACCTAGCGCATTCTCAATTTTCTTTTCCATTCTTCTGTATATTATTCTTGTAAGCAGCTTCGATGCATGATCTGTTAAGCTGATTGTGCGATAATTCTCGCACTTGTCAGCTCTTGCCGTCTTCGGAATTGTGTGGATGATGCTTTTCCGAAAGTCAGATGGTATGTCGCCAGACTCATATATTCTACACACCAACGTAAATAGTCGTTTTGTTGCCACTTCCCCCAAGTGGTCACATACAACAGCACAACTAGCAGCCTTAGCATTTCTGTTCAAGTACACATTTCTCGCTGAGTTTTCCATATTTTTGTGCACTGCGGTCCGGTGCTGTAGCGGCGCCCGAGTCGCAGGACCGGTGGCTGGTGGCGCCTGCAGGAGCCCAGTTGGCCGCGGGCCAGTGCCGTGTGATCTGGGTCACCGCGGCCGCCAAACACAGCCGTCGCCCCCACCCGCACAGCCACCCCAACCCCTGCGCCGCAGCCGCCACCCACTCGCTGCCTATCCTGATGCTTGCCACCCTGCCCCAGAATCCGCCAACGCCTGCTGCGCGAGATAACTGCAGCCATATTCACTCGTGATCCGGTGATAAACTTTCGACGATGTAATGTGAAAGATGTCATACACTTGGTGACAGTGTAGTTAAGACTGACCCATCGAAGTCTGCAAAACTTGCAAAAATAAAGTTACGTGCATTGCTGCGGACAGCAAACATAACCTAAAGCCGTCGGCACACGGACCGTGCATCCGAGCGTTGAGCGTGCCGGTTTTCTGACGTCATAGCGTGGAATAGCACGTTCGGGAGTCCTTCCGAATGTGCAGAGCAGTATCTGGTATGTCATTCTGAGCGTGCGTCTGAGCGTTAACCAATGAGATGGCACAACGGCACCTACATCACACGCACGCCGTCTCCCTTCAGTACAGAGTTGCCAGGCGCCATATTGGCATTCATTTCAAGCCTACACGTATACACCTACATCTACATCTACATCCATACTGCGCAAGCCATCTGACGGTGTGTGGCGGAGGGTACCCTCAGTACCTCTATCGGTTCTCCCTTCTATTCCAGTCTCGTATTGTTCGTGGAAAGAAGGATTGTCGGTATGCTTCTGTGTGGGCTCTAATCTCTCTGATTTTATCCTCATGGTCTCTTCGCGAGATATACGTAGGAGGGAGCAATAAACTGCTTGACTCTTCGGTGAAGGTGTGTTCTCGAAACTTTATCAAAAGCCCGTACCGAGCTACTGAGCGTCTCTCCTGCAGAGTCTTCCACTGGAGTTTATCCATCATCTCCGTAACGCTTTCGCGATTATTAAATGATCCTGTAACGAAGTGCGCTGCTCTCCGTTGGATCTTATCTATTCTATCAATCCTATCTGGTACGGATCCCACACTGTTGAGCAGTATTCAAGCAGTGGGCGAACAAGCGTACTGTAACCTACTTCCTTTGTTTTCGGATTGCATTTCCTTAGGATTCTTCCAATGAATCTGTCTGGCATCTGCTTTACCGACGATCAACTTTATATGATCATTCCATTTTAAATCACTCCTAATGCGTACTCACAGATAATTTATGGAATTAACTGCTTCCAGTTGCTGACCTGCTATTTTGTAGTTAATTGATAGGGGAACTATCTTTCTATGTATTCGCAGCACATTACACTAGTCTACATTGAGATTCAATTGCCATTCCCTGCACCATGCGTCTATTCGCTGCAGATACTCCTGCATTTCAGTACAATTTTCCATTGTTACAACCTCTCGACACACCACAGCATCATCTGCAAAAAGCCTCAGTGAACTTCCGATGCCGTTTCTGAGCACCAGAAAATTGAAAATCACCGGAAAACCCGTTGTTAACTGTGTGATTCATTCCAATGAAATAATGAGAAACATCACATTGGTGGCAAAAGAATTATTGTAACTTGCGTATTATGAGAGTAGGCTATTTGAAGGCAGCGACACACTGACGATCCACCCAAAATGCATTGTCCTTGGTACAATTTGTTATAACTAAATTTCAATTAGTAACATATCTACGATTAAGGTTTCCGGCAAGGGCTAACATAATATGATTAGATGTCAGGAGTGTGCTGTTGGTATAGCGTAATGAGTAGCGTCACTGTCATGTATTGTTTGTTTGGGCGGTGGTTCGCGTCTTGACACTTCCAGACTTCTTTCCCTAACATTTGCGCTACTTGTATAAAGATATTTTGCTCCTTTTTCTTTTACGCATCGTAAATCACATTCTGCAAAGATTCTGCTATTGGGTAGGAACGGTGATCAAGTAAGACTGACCTTGCGGTTTTACTAAAATGTGGGAATGATGAAATAATGTTTATCTTATTCGGAGAAGTATTCCAAATTTGTACTGCACTGTTTGTAATGGAACTTTTATAAGCCTGTGCCCTTATTGACTGGACATGGTACTTCCCTTTCCGTGGACGATGGAGGAAATGTGCTTTTTAATAGAGCTAACGTGGTAAGTTTGCGCGCGCGACAGCACGGCCCGTATGCCGACGGCTTAACCGTGCTTCGCACTAGTTCTCGTATTTCCATGGAAATTGGCTACACTGTACTTTCTTAATGGTTTCATCTAACTATACCGGGACATGCCAAAGACTTCATATGATTTCACATGGCTACATATTCCGAATAGATAGAAATTTGGGATGTATTGTAACTGACGCATCGGAACTGAAAGTTTTCATTCGCGCCAGTTGTAAAGTTGCCGGCTCATGTGGTAGCCGTTAGCTACCCCTCTGACGGCCCTGGTTCTCTCATTCATTGGTTCATTGCCCATTGTACGTCGAGACGTTGCGGCACCACCGCAGCAAAAGAAGGCGTTTTACGTTATCCGTTTCTACAGGAGCAATTCGGATTTAACTGTGCGCCATAATTTCCGATGAGATTACGTCGTTGCACCTCCCATAAGAACGGATTTTGCATTGCAGCAATTGTCTACCAGGTTGGCTGACCTCAAAAAAAAAAAAAAAAAAAAAAAAGGCTCAAATGACTTCGAGTACTATGCGACTTAACTTCGGAGGTTATCAGTCCCCTAGAACTCAGAACTACTTAAATCTAACTAACCTAAGGACATTACACACATCCATGCCCGAGGCAGGATTCGAACCTGCGACCGTAGCGGTCGTGCGGTTCCAGACTGTAGCGCCTAGAACCGCTCGGCCATCTTGGCCGGTGGCTGACCTTACAGGATGCCATGTTTTCGAGGGGGTTGTGAGAGGCTGTGCCTACGTACCCCGTTGAAACAACTTTAAGTGTACATTGACGCACCAGTGGACGAGCAATGAATGCAGTAACTCGAAACATGCTTGCAGAAGTATGAGAAAAATTTGCCTGTCTTCAGAATGTTTGTCGACCGTCCAGTGATGTGATATAAATTAAACTTAACAAAATCAGAAAATATGTTACAATATTGTACGTACATGTGAATGATACATCCATGTAAAATCGGATGATCCTTTAGGGGTTGGATAAAAATATGGAAACACCATGAGGAAGGCATGTTTGAACTTAAATGCCGATGCTAGTCAAGCCCGCTGGTTGCGCTGTTGTATATGACAACAAATGGTACTCGTGCAATGTCCTCAATATACCGCCTGCTTAGCTGGGTGGTAATTTCCTCCCTTGCACTGGACCCGGGTTCGATTCCCAGTGGGGTTGGGATTGTCTCCATTCGGGGACTGGGTGTTGCGTTGCCATCATCATCATTATTTAATCCTCATGACTGACCACAAGTCGCCCAATGTGGCGCCGAATGCAATAAGACCTGCTCTTGGCCATTTCATTAAATTTTTTTTTCAATACATTGATAGTGTCACTCATGCTCAGAATGTGTTTTGTGTATGTATAAGTGCATTATGTCAATGCTAAGTGAAATTGCTGCAGCTCGTATGTTGGGTGCTTCCGTAACCAGGGGAGACATAGCGCTTTGTTTCTCGAAATTACTGCAACCAGACGCCTTTTGTTTTGTTCTTCAATTTTTATTATCCCATTACCGGTTTCGAACCGCCTAGCGATTCATCATCAGATGGTACATATTTATTGATTGTCTTCAACAGTATGGGACGCCTGTGGCTGTGGAAAGATGTACAAACGAAACACTCAATGCTTGCAAGTTTCGTTTTGCCGCAGTTACAGTACTCCTACACTGTTTCAGACAATGAATATGTACCATTTGATGACAAATCGCTAGGCAGTTCGAAACCGCTAATGGCATAATAAAGATTGAAGAACAAAACGAAAGGTGACTGGTTGCAGTAATTTCAAGAAGCCTTTGTTCGTCACAGTCGTAGTGATCCTCGTCATAATGCATGAAAGTTTTATAGTGTTTCAAGAGGTACTCTATCGAAAACTTATACCGCATACAGGGAAAGCGCAAAAGCATCATCATCTGTGTCACAATGTGGACGAAAATGTCTGTTGAGTGAAAGCTACAGACGGTCATTGAAGAGGATTCGGACGAAAAATAAGACGACGACAGCTATAAAAGTTGCCGCAGAATTCAACGTCGCACTCATGGACCTTCAGCACCAAAACAACGGCGAAGGGAACTCAATACGCAGGGAATTGCAGCACGAACTGGAACTCCAAAGGTACTTATCAGTCATTCAAATGCCCATAATAGGGAAACATTGTGCAGAAGTTATAAAAGCCAAAACTGTGGGCCAATAGAGGAGAGTCATTTGGTTGGATGATTCTTGTTGCACACTGTTTCGTATTTTTGGTCCGAGAATAAAACATGACGGAGGTTCGGCGATGATTTGGGCTGCCAAGGTTCATGAATGTACTTATGGTGAAAGGATACCATTGATAACATTCGCTGATGACAGTAAAAGTAAAGAATAATTACAGGATCTGCTGAATGGAATGAACGGTCTAATGAGTACACAGTATGGACTGAGAGCAAACCGAAGAAAGACGAAATCAGTGAGAAGTAGTAGAAATGAGAACTACGAGAAACTTATTATCAGGATTGGTGGTCATGACGTAGATGAGGTTCAGGGTCTCTGCTACCTAGATAGCAAAATAACCCATGACGGACGGAGAAAGGAGGACCTCAGAAACAGACTAGCACCGGAAATTCGACACTCATGGTCAAGAGAAGTTCACTGGAACCAAACAGAGGCGTTAATTTGAGAAACAAATTTCTGAATTTGTACGTTTGAGCAAAGCATTGGATGGTAGTGAAACATGCACTGTGAGAAAACTCAAACACAAGAAAATCGAAGCGTTCGAGATTTGGTAGTGCAGGGAAACGCTGAAAATTAGGAGGATTGATAACGTAAGGACTCAGAAGGTTCACTGAAGTATCGGTTCCATGCGCCAAATGATTATTCTGCGTAAGGTCGCATTACTGTCAGGGTTTAAGTGACAATCTACGCCGATCACGTCGATCGCATGCTAGTGTTGGTTCACCAGTTGTGACGCTGTGTTTAAAGACGATAAGGGCGCTCTTCAGACAGCTGCCATCATCGAGGACTGGTTTTGTAAGCACATGGATTTTTTGTGGCATATACCCAGGGCACCACAACCAATAGATGTCAACGTAATTGAGCGTTTGTTGTCTATTTTAGAGAGAATTATGCTTGATCGCTACTCATATTAGTCGTCGTTCCCGGAACTTGCCACTGTTTTGCAGGAAGAATGATATCTATAAGTTTGCCTTGAAAATCATGCGTAACCTGTAACCATTCCATTCCGAGACGACAGGATGCTGTTTGAACTGGTTCAACTGGCTCTAAGCACTTTGGGACTTAACATCTGACGTCATCAGTCCCCTAGACTTAGAACTATTTAAAGCTAACTAACCTAAGGATATCACACATATTCATGCCCCAGACATGATTTGAACCTGCGAACGTAGCAGCAGCGCGGTTGCGGACTGAAGCTCTTAGAACCACTCTACCACAGCGGCCGGCGCTGTTTTGAATGCCAATGGTTTCCCTACGCCTACTTGGCGTAATAGTGTGTTGTGTTATTGTTGTTTCGATAATTTTACCCACCTACTGTATGTGTAATTTTAGACATCGTAAGTTTCTCTGTTTAACATTCATACACGCGATACAGTTTTGTGAAATGTGATGAATCTCCTTGAAACGTGCTGTATTAGAAAACCTGAAACGCTTACAGTTACTTTGTCTGTAGGGAAATAGTTAACAATTTCCTGTACAGTAATCTTGTGTAGTTAGATATAGATGAAAATTTGCTACAATAATTTAGTTTTGGAATGATGTTTGCCTCAGACAAACATTAACGTTATATTTTGTCAGTGGTCTTTCGTGGACGTGCAACGCTGATATAATTTGTAAATAGACCATAAAGCTGCATATAAAAATATTTAACTGCCAGACCGGTACTTGCGATTGTACGAGGTGCGACAATAAAGTAATGATACTGATGTGAAAAAATGTTGCTTACCGTTTTCGTCAAGTTTAGTGTCGTCTCCTTCAAAGTAGTTCCCTTCTGATTGCACACACATTTTCCAGCGCTTCTGCCATTGATGGTAACATTTCTGAAAGCTGTCTTCTGTAATACCCTCCAAGACCTTCGTCACAGCTTTTTGGACATCTTGTTTTGTTTGAAAATGGTGTCCCTTGACCGCCGTTTTGACTCTTGGAAATTGAAAAAAGTCGCACGGAGCGATATCTGGTGAATAAGATGGCTGTGGTAGTACTGAAGTTAAAAATTGCTGTACTGACAGAGCAGTATGGGATGGCGAATTATCGTGATGCACAAGCCAATTATCAGCAATGTTGGCACGGACACGAAGAACTCTTTTACGAAATCTATCTAAAATTTCTTTGTAATAATATTAGGTTACTGTTTGTCCAGGAGGCACCCACGCTTAATGAACAATTCCCTCGACTTTGACACGCGAGCTTCTTTTGGTCTGGGTGATCCCTTTGAGCACCATTGCGAATGTTGGCGTTTTGTCTCTGGATCGTACTGAAAAAACCAACTTTCATCAGTAGTGAAAACACGGCTCAACAATTGTGGATTGATTTCCGTCTGCTCCAACAGATCGGCTGCCACATTTTTCCGTGTTTCTCGCTGTTGTGGTGTGAGATTTTTGGGGACCATTTTTGTACAAATCTTTCTCATACCAAGATCTTCAGTTATTACTAGACGAACCGTTTCTTGATTGATGTTGAGTTCTTCTGCAATCATTTTCACGGATAATCGTCGATCAGATCGTATGAGTTCACTCACCCTGGCCAAGTTGACATCCGTCCGTGAGGTTGATGGTCGGCCACTGCAGTCTTCATCATCAACACTCGTTCTGCCTTCCCTAAACACTTTATGCCAACGAAAAACTTGAGCTCTTGACAGAACCTCCTCTCCAAAAGCCTTCTGAAGCTTACCGTAAGTTGTCGTCGCTTTTCCAAATTTAACGCAAAAAGTAATGGCATACCGTTGCGCAATACAGGGTGTCTATATATGTGAATATCGGGGTTTTAACGCTTTACAATATTTATTTTATTAAACTTACAGTTATAAATGATATGTCAAATGATCAAATGAAAGAGCAACTCAAACAGTTTTACCAAGAACCTTATAAATGTTCAATGTGACCACTATTTCTCACATGGCACACATCAAGTCTTTAGCCGAGTTCTTCCCAAACGTTGATAAGTGTGTCTTATGTGATTGTAATAACAGCTGCTTCAATGGGGTTTCTTAATTGAGGGAGGTCTGCTGGAAGCGGAGCCACGTACACACCATCCTCGATGAAGCCTCAAAGGAAAAAAAATCGCATTGCGCTAGGTCGGGTGAACGTGGACGCCATGTACAGCAAGCCCTGTCATTGGGTCCCTTGAAGCCTATCCAGCGCTTGGGTACAGTGAAGAATCAATGGTGTTCACAGTGAACATTTATAAGGTTCTTCTTAAAACTGTTTGAGTTGCTCTTTCATGTGACATATCATTTATAACTGTAAGTTTAATATAATAAATATTATAAAGCGTTAAAACCCCGATATTCATTTATAAGCAACCTGTATTATGCAGTTCCATTTCCGTGACGAGAGACACAAACACGTGTTAACTTATTACAGCACAACTCACGACTGAGCAGTTGCATCGATGTGCCGCTTGACTAGAAACAGCTTATAGTCCAAGGTCAAAGATATTGTGCCTATGTAAGCCTGCAGGGTTGCCACATCTTGCAAAGAAAACCAGTCTCATTATTTTATTGTCACACCTTGTAGCCCGGCGTCAGTGGCATCTAACACTGTGTCTGTTCATTGACATTGCATACACTTAGAACTCTAATAGTGTTTTAACCCAGTAGTCTCCGATTACAGTTTCCAGATTTTCTATAGAAGTTGGTTCAGACTTAAAGCCAACTCGTAGTCGACAATCTCGTCGCATAACAGACGCAGATTTCGTCGCAATACGTCCATCTTGGGCAGTGTATTACTCGTGACAGTTAACATCAGGTTTGTCTCTCCATACATTCTACCTTATGTACTGTGTATCGTCTGCTCTTGTACACTGTTAGTCCAAGGGCAATATTCAATTTATATAGTGTAATCATGACACAGATGTATCTAGGTTTTGCCTCAGAAACAAGAAACAAGACTGTTTGTCCTGACAAAAAATTCCATGCATTCATTCTGTTACAGTAGTGTAGCGGGAAATGTGGTCGGTTAGCGTGTGACAACTATTAGACGTAAAAACGACAATCTGCATATCACAGAGGTAAGATCGATTATAGACCCTAACGTCGTCACGTAGACATGTTTATAATTAGATTTTTAATGTCCATAAGCTTCTATGTCTTTTAGATGTAATATTTGTGTTGGTTGTGGTAGAGTTGTTGCCATGATCCAACTATTGCAACAGAATTAAGTCCACGGTTCTTCTCCGCTGCAATGTTCAAATTTCGTCGAGCCTTTAATTACTGCAAGGCTTTAAAATACCAACGAAAGTCTGAATCGCTGATCATCTCCGTATTTATAAGTTATTTCAGTTTTAGATGAAAAGTGAAAATGGCAGAAAAATCCAAGAAAAATAAAATCGAAGCATAGAAAAAAATTAATTAAGTCTATTCTCCTGCGACGCGTTCGAGAAATGTATGAAATGCACTGTTCACAGCTGACTCGCCTTGCGGTATTACATCGCACAAGACAAACGTGTATACAAGCAACTACGATTGTATCGCAGATTACTAGCTGGACATCAGTTGAACGCAGTATTTCTTATAGGTGGCAATAACGTATGAAAGAACCCTTTACGTTCAATAGTATCAGGTCGTTCGCCTACATATTTCCATACAATTCACTGAAAAGAAGAGACTGCAGGAGGGGGAGACGAGTTTTAATGTTTATACAAACGTACTCTTCTTTGACGTGAGAAAATCATAAGACGGCGCGGATACGTAAGGGGGTGACAAAAATGTGCAAATACCACAAACACAACTTATTACCATGCCTATTACGCTGCAAGAAAACCGTTGGCAGTCAAAACAGCTTCCATTCATCTCGGAATGGAAAAATATAGATCGTGTACGGTTTCCAAAGGAATTCTGTACCATTGTTCCGGCAGAGTAGTGGCAACTTCAACTAACGATGGTGGAGGTGGATATCGATCACTCACGCGTACATCCAAAGAAGACCCCAAAGTTTCAGCAATATTCATCTACATCTACATACATACTCCGCAATCCACCATACGGTGCGTGGCGGAGGGTACCTCGTACCACAACTAGCATCTTCTCTCCCTGTTCCACTCCCAAACAGAACGAAGGAAAAATGACTGCCTATATGCCTCTGTACGAGCCCTAATCTCTCTTATGTTTGTGGTCCTTCCGCGAAATGTAAGTTGGCGACAGTAAAATTGTACTGCAGTCAGCCTCAAATGCTGGTGCTCTAAATTTCCTCAGTAGCGATTCACGAAAAGAACGCCTCCTTTCCTCTAGAGACTCCCACCTGAGTTCCTGAAGCATTTCCGTAACACTCGCGTGATGATCAACCCTACAGTAACAAATCTAGCAGTCCGCCTCTGAATTGCTACTATGTCCTCCCTCAATCCGACCTGACAGGGATCCCAAACGCTCGAGCAGTACTCAAGAATAGGTCGTATTAGTGTTTTATAAGCGGTCTCCTTCACAGATGAACCACATCTTCCCAAAATTCTACCAATGAACCGAAGACGACTATCCGCCTTCCCCACAACTACCATTACATGCTTGTCCCACTTCATATCGTTCTGCAATGTTACGCCCAAATATTTAATCGACGTGACTGTGTCACGCGCTACACTACTAATGGAGTATTCAAACATTTTTCCTATTCATCTGCATTAATTTACATTTATCTATATTTAGAGTTAGCTGCCATTCTTTACACCAATCACAAATCCTGACCAAGTCCTCTTCTATCCTCCTACCGTCACTCAACGACGACACCTTCCCGTACACCACAGCATCATCAGCAAGCAGCCGTACATTGCTATCCGCCCTATCCAAATCATCAATTATGTAGATAGAAAACAACAGCGGACCTACCACACATCTCTGGGGCACTCCAGATGACACCCTCACCTCCGATGAACACGCACCATCGAGGACAACGTACTGGGTCCTATTACTTAAGAAGTCTTCGAGCCACTCACATACTTGGGAACCAATCCCATATGCTTGTACCTTAGTTAGGAGTCTGGAGTGGGGCACCGAGTCAAACGCTTTCCGGAAGTCAAGGAATATGGCATCCGTCTGATCCCCTTCATCCATGGTTCACAAGATAACATGTGAAAAACGGGCGAGTTGCATTTCGCAGGAGCGATGCTTTCTAAAGCCGTGCTGATGCATGGACAGCAACTTCCCTGTCTCAAGGAAATTCATTATATTGAAACCTGTTGATTGTGGTGGCCGTGGGAGACGAGAAAACTCATTGTGGTATTCACAAAACCAGTTCTCGGTGTTTTGAGCTGTGCGAATAGGGCACAGCCGTCCTGAAACGCAGCGTCACTACCTAAGATCAAACGTGTTATCGAAGAATGAAGCTAATCTGCCAAAATGGCCACATAATTCTCAGCAGTAAAACGATTAAACAAAGTAATTGTGGGTATCATGGAATTGGTACTCCATAAGCCCCAAATCAACACTGAACCAGAACAAAGTTTTAGTCTCGGGACGTAAACTCGGACAGAAGTTGTTGCAATCAGTGTGAAATAAGTCATCCGATCAAATCAGTTTCTTCCATCGCTACTTCGTCCAGGTTTACAACTTCGGCACCACGTTTCCGTAATACGGGAATTTGCGTCACTAATGTTGCGATTTTGGTATTCCTGTTAGCTCTGAAATTCCCTGCATGTGGAGCTCTCTTCGTATTATTTTGTTGCTGACAGAGTTCGAGAATGCGACGTGCAGCACATTGGCAGCATTCATCGTCTTACTTCTCGTCACAACCCACTTCGACGGCCCTTCGTCAAGATCACACAACAAGCACTTTCTTCCGCGTTGTGACAGCAGATGCTTTACCGCATTCGCTGTATACAATACAAATCTGCGATAGGATGACCCTTGATACACCAAACGTTTTGTCTCCCTTGGTTACAGAAGTACCCACCATATGAGCACCAACAATCTGTCCAAGTTCGAATTCACTAGCTCGGACATAATGCACTCAGAACGGGACATAACACTGATCTAGGTACGAATGACAAATTCAACGTTTTGAAGACATTGTACAGTTGGCGTTCGTGGTCAAATACAACAGTGCAACCAGCGTGTTTGGCTAGCATCTTCCTTTATGTTCTACAGTGCATTTTTCGCACTGTTTCACTATTTTTGTCCTGTATTTGTAACAGTCGTTCTTTAGAAAGAGAAACAGTACTGTAAATTCGCAGCGCTTCGTAATCAAAACTGACCTCTGACAATGTGATTCATTGGTCGTAATGCTACTCACTCTAGGGCAAGAAAGAATTGGTAGCCAATTCTACAATTACCAAATGAGAGGAATAGAAGGTACGTAACTGTCCGGGAGTTTAAGAAACGTCTTATATGCTGTTCAGTGCCTATGGAAAGCCTGCTGAGTAGACCTGAAACTACTGTATTGAAGACGATTTGTTGTGTTAATTGATACAGATAGTTACTAAGACGTATATGGATATGTTTCTGACTGACGATAAATATCCTGTTGAAACAAAGAGCGATCACTGTGTTCTCCTTGACAGAATTTTCTTTCTGCATACTAATGCGTCAGTACCTCAATCATATTGGTCTGGTAGTATTTTAACGAGGACTCATGTTGCAGAGCGCCACATTATAACATAATAGCACTCCTATCAACAATTAACTCGATATGCATCTTCATATTTTCGCGGAGCAAAAACTGTAAAACAAGGTAAGCAATTAAAAAAGGTTATCCTCTCATGCGGAAATTAAAATGTTACTTTCAATAATTTACTCATTATTTACCCTCCGCTTGTTCTTACAAATGTTTCAACAGAGTTCTGTTGTCTTACTGTCACTTGAAAGTTCTCTCAAGCAGCGAAAGATTAATCTTAACCACCCTGTATTTCACACACATTTGTACACATATTTCATCGTAGCTGTAGAGACTTCCGCCCTGCAGTCTCGTTTTCAGGCATCTATGATGTCATGTCTCCTCAGTTCTGCCATACGATAGTATATTTTTTTGGATACATTTAGTGGCACATGTCGATACTGTCTGCGAAATATCCTTAGAATAGGGTTAGTAGCAATGAAGTAATAACTTTAAACGTCATGCGTGACAGGGCAGTTTCTCATGCCTCTCTATGCTTACGATATCGTAAATCCTGAAGTATGTGTCGTTCAATGGTATAATTTTGTATGTGCGTTCAGTGATGTATGTGAACACTTTCCGCGAAATCTGTTGTGAATAGAGTTAGTAGTGAAAAAGTAATAAATTAAAACCTTAAGCGCGATGCAGCAGTATTACTGCATGAACAGAGGAATTGTAGTAGGCGATAATATTTTGTTTCCACCATTTTGTGGAGAGTCATCATCGAGAAGAAGTTTCGAAAAAGTTTGAGAATACGTGTAATGTTTGTTGGAAGTCATTGACTCGACTCAGTCTACAATACCGGGTGAATACAGTTTGGATATTTGTGCGTTGTGGGCTGTAGTGGGTGGGTGGTTCTTATCCCCACAGTAATACTTTCCAGACATTAAGTGATCTGTGTACCACACTCGGTTGAAACCGGTCCTGTAGTTTAGGAGGAGATGTGGAACATAAACGTGTACTGGAGCCTGTTGAAAAGTAATGAATCCGAATTTTTTAATATGAAGACCCCAAACAGTTTTCGTAAACACAAGAACATTCTGCATCTTCTTTAAGTCCATATAGTTATTTCTCAAGATTGTCCCCTTGGCGACGAGAACATTACTCCCAACGGGAGAAGCTGTAGCGCTATCAATAATTGCAAACCTTCTACAGTGGCGGTATCAACATACTGATGTTGATACCGTCACTGTAGAAGATTTCCAATTATTGATAGCTGTACAGCTTCACCTCTGCTTTCACCGCTTCATCATTATGAAAGTGAAGTCGTCCTAGGTGTTTTTTAAGTTTTGGTAACAGACAAAAATCGGATAGGTCCAAGTCGGGAACTGTATGGAGGATGAATTATGACAGTGAACATAAGGTGTCGAATGTTTCAGATGATGGAGCACTCTTGTGTGGCCTGGCATTGTCAAAATGAAAGAGAGAATGCTCCATGTGCGGACAAAATCATCGAATTTGAAACTGGATTGCAGTGCGTTATTTTTCGCACACCGACATGATTACTCACACACCGCCATGTTACAGGCTGCAATTTGGAGCCTTCTAGCGGCAGAAGGCTGCAAATACGCGTAGATATGAAGAGTAAAGATGTAAAATGTTAACGTTCTGTTTTATTTAAAAAGCTTTAAGTGTTTTCACATAAAAAATTCAGAAGTATTACTTTTAAACATGCTATCGTAAAAATACACATTCGTATAACATGGATTACAGAGGATTCGCCTACATACAAGAAAGTAATTTATTTTTTTCTGCAAGCACACGAACAGAGTATAAAATTTCATAATGACTATTACATTTATGTGGGTTGTTTCTGTTAATCTCTAAGATGCTTCATTGTATCATAAGCCATTTTCTGTATACCATGCACATCATATACTGAGTTTATTAATCTATCCATAATTCCAACCGTGATTTGATTTCATTTGACTGCTTCTGATATTACCACAATCCAGTGGCATCATCTGCTACTTCATTATCACTGAGGTTATGATTTCCCATTCTTTGTTAGTAGGTTACCTCCAGTTGAGGGATTTTCAAACGACTACTCTTATAATCAGCTCGGATACGGTTATTTCATTCCGCCGACTTGTAGTAAGTATATCTTATAAATTTTTCTGCTTATTTAATAAGTTTACTGCAAATATCTGAATCACAACAACTGAAAATGCAACAGTGCAGCGGTTGTTGGGCAAAACACCTTTCCCGTTCCTTTAGATTAATTTCCTGTACTGGGAATTATCGTGTGATACAAAGGAGATCGTCCGATACGACTTTTCCACCAGTTACTTCTTGATAGAATTTTATCGAGACTGAGAACTGATACATAAAAAGAAGAAAATTCTAATACTTGTACGTTACAAGGTGACGTTCTTAACATTATTGGACTTAACATCTGAGGTCATCAGTCCCCTAGAACTTAAAACTACTTAAACCTAACTAACCTAAGGACATCACACACATCTATGCCCGAGGCAGGATTCGAACCTGCGACCACAGCGGTCGCGCAGTTCCAGACTGAAGCGCCTAGAACCGCTCGGCCACAACGGCCAGCTACAAGGTAGTATTAGGTCTTTACTTAGGAGGAGCGAGTTACGTACCGGAGTCATTAAAATCCTTTTATTACTGCCAGTAGAGATATGGTCTAGGGGTAGCGTCTTTGATTCATAACCAAAACGTCTTCGGTCCCGGGTTCGATCCCCGCCATTGCCTAAATTTTGATAAATAATCAGCATTGGCGGCCGAAGACTTCCGGCATAAGAAGTCAGCCTCATTCTGCCAACGGCCTTGTCAAAGAGGGCGGAGGAGCGGATAGAGGTTCAGAGCACTCTCTTGTCCTAGGGATGGGAAATTGCCCCTAAAGGCGGAAGAATCAGCAATGATCAACGACATGAGGATGCAGAAGGCAATGGAAACCACTGCGTTAAAGACACGTAACGTGTATCCACAGGACATGTAGCCTGTAATTGAAGAAGTGTCATGATGATCTCTCCATTGGCAAAAGATTCCGGAATAGTCCCCCATTCGGATCTCCAGGAGGAGATTGCCAAGGGGGAGGTTACCATGAGAAAAAGATTGAATAATCAACGAAAGGATAACGTTCTACAAGTCGTGGCGTGGAATGTCAGAAGCTTGAAGATGGTAGGGAAACTAGAAAATCTAAAAATGGAAATGCAAAGGCTCAATCTAGATATAGTAGGGGTCAGTGAAGTGAAGTGGAAGGAAGACAAGGATTTCTGGTCAGATGAGTATCGGGTAATATCAACAGCAACAGAAAATGGTATAACAGGTGTAGGATTCGTTATGAATAGGAAGGTAGGGCAGAGGGTGTGTTTCTGTGAGCAGTTCAGTGACCGGGTTGTTCTAATCAGAAACGACAGCAGACCAACACCGACAACGATAGTTCAGGTATACATGCCGAAGTCGCAAGCTGAAGATGAACGGATAGAGAAAGTGTATGAGGAT